>NC_139345.1:43190757-43298257 GCF_055883805.1 Amblyomma maculatum | reverse complement strand
CATGGGATATACGCTACGCTGTGACATCGTTGCCAACTTGACTAAGAAGGATCAGCAGCGCGGAAAACAGTTTGTATGCTCCTTCAAGACGGTTTTGCCAGCATAAGAGGCGTTGTTTCCATAGTTTGCCTGTGAAAATTTTCGAAATATCCATGTTTTCAACTGCACATTGCAGCCGCGCCGTGATCCAGTTGATGAACTTGCCTTGCACTATGAGGTGCCAAGGCTGATGTTTCGTAGTGAGCAATTTCGGTGTTGTCTGCGAAATATTGTTGCAAAAATAAACCTGGTCAGGACAGCGTGACCCTTTTTGTGCATCTGCCGAATGAAAATATATTTTCATTGACTTGCAACTGCCAGCAGCTCGAAGAGAATGCACGTTTACATTCACAAAATGCGGATTCATATGCCAGTCATATCGTCCATAGCTGTGTGTCGGATGCAATTTCATGAAGATCACTATAATCTTCCTGGTAAAGGTTAGGTACCGTTCTAGTTTTGTTTCGTTTGAACGAAAAGCATAGAGTAAAAATTGCGGTGGGTAGTTCTTACTACAACCACGAGGCAACCGTAATTACCGCTAGAAAATTATACCTCGTCGTAGGCCAAGCTACAGTTAAAACGTGAGCAGTTAATTTTTTTCCTCTCCTTGTTTTAAGCTTTGCATTGGTGCTTGTTTCTTCAAAACTCTCACGTTCTGTGGTTCGCAGGATAAGACATCAATACAAAGAAAACCGGAGCGGCGAGAAACGAGCGCGCCTGAAAAAGTAGGAACCAGCGAAAAAAAAAACAAAAAGCGGAGAGACACGCCTAGTTGACTTCCTGGCAAGGTAGGTTTGCGCGCTAGACAGCATCGGTAAATTGCGTCGCCAGTTTTATGCCTCGAAAAAAAGATAATTGGCAAGGGAAAGCATGAAGCTCGCATCCACTGCCCCGGCCATCACGCACCCGAGAGCACGCCCCACTTCAATGGTATGTTTATGTTTATGAGGTTTAACGTCCCCAAGCGACACAGGATATAGTAGACGGCTCCAAATAATATCCATCACCTGGAGTTTTTCAGCGCATACTGACATCAAAGAATACACGGGCGCCTTGCGTGTTTCTTCCACTGAAACGCGGCCGTCGCGTCTGGGATCGAACTTCATTTCTTTTTTTTTTCTCTCTTCTCTTTTCTTTTTTTTTTTTTTTTTTTTTTTTTTGCGTGCGCTAGCGTGCGCTGAGTTGATGGGGAAAGGACAACTGTCAGTTTCGATTGCCGATATCTTCGGCCGTATTAAAGCTAGCTGAAAACTTTTTGCGTTGTGAAGAGTATTGTTGGAATGGCAGTAGCTCCCGCACGTTTCGTAGTCTTAATAAATATTTTTTTCATAGGCCGTTTAAGTGAGACATACGTTAGAGGTAGTAAGATTACAATCCAAGCACAGGGTGGTCGAAGACGAAACCACGTGAGGCAAATTAGGCTTGCAGCGTGATGCAACAAATTCGCAGAGCGTTGCCTCTCTGCAACAATGTAATATTCAAGCCGAAGCATTTTCGGGTTTTTTGTGCTTCCTGGAGGTGCAGAAGCGCTCAGCGTTGGCGCTCATTACATTGCTAGAAAGGCCTTTGAGGCGGGCGGCTATCATGCGAACTTTCGTTTTCACGGAGTGCGCTTGCACTTCCAGGCCGAAAACCGCCAGAATATGCAAGTTTCTTGATTCACTTTGCCTAATATAAAATATCTAGCTAACACTAGGAACTCGCCTTAATTGAAACAATTCAATGCAATCATGCAGTCAATGTATTTTATTGATGTACCCAAGCTAATCATCATAAACTGAGACCTTCCTATGGTAACCGTCTTGAATCCATGAAAATCACCAAAGCACTCCGAGCCACTGTAGATTCAACCTGCCATGAAAACCAGAAGAAAATTTTCGCGTTAACTTTCTTCATCTGTTACCGCGGTATACAGCGAACGCGATCGCACAAGCGTCACAGCTCTGTGTCACGCCTCTACCAAAGGCATGCAGTGTCATGTCTGCGAACGTGCCTGGGCTTGAAGCAGTCGTGCTGGTCCGAAAGTATTCCCCAGAACCAATTGATATCTCCCAAAAATGAAAAGGACGTCAGTGCAGCTAAGATTATGCTGGAGAGAGTGACACAAATGTCACCACTCCCTCAGGGGCTCTACTACTGTGCCCAACGATGCTGGATCGAATTCCAGCCTCGGCGATCGTTTTTCACTTGAAGCGAAAAGCTAGGCGCCCTTGTGCTGTGATATTTCAGTGCACGTTAAAGAACCCCAGGTGGTCGAAATTTCTGGAGCCCTCCCCTAAGGCGTCTCTCATAGCCTGAGTCGCTTCGAGACGTTAAACCTAACGAACCAAAACGAAAATTAGTTGTGTTTTAGCTCTGGTGAACCCTAGGTGCATTGCGAAAGCAACGGCAGAAGCTTCTTTTGCCTGCTACATTATTCTCCTATCACGCCCAATCAGTGCAAGGTGCTACATTATTGGGGACACTTAAAAACTCATCATTTAAGGGTATGACGCGCGAGCGTAAGCTGCCAGCCCACATATAAAGTCACGCTTCAGCCAAGCCGTATACGTGCCTGCATCTCGTA
Organism: Amblyomma maculatum; assembly: GCF_055883805.1. Classification (NCBI taxonomy): domain Eukaryota; kingdom Metazoa; phylum Arthropoda; class Arachnida; order Ixodida; family Ixodidae; genus Amblyomma; species Amblyomma maculatum. The sequence continues at coordinate 43,295,649 of NC_139345.1, read as the reverse complement.
GGGGTAACGAGAATGGAAACGGTTCTGGCAGACTGATTCTGATATCACCCTCTAATATGAAAGGAGCGACCCGAGTTGGCAGCTCCTGCCCAAGACATAGGGGCAACGTGAATTCAAATGTCATGGCAGGCTGACTTATTTATGAGGAGACTGTAGCTACACTTCTTCCCGTCGTAGCTGCGGCCACCAGAGGTCTCGCTTTGGCCATCATAGTATTGCTTTCGCAATAAAATAAAAAAAGGCACTGATGGAGGCTTACTTTCTAAGCTTTAAGTCAGAAGTGGCAAACCGAATTATTCAAGGACGCCCATCAAGAGAAATAATAGAGACTGATCTACAGCCAGCCTGCAAGCCACAGTAGACTTTTTCCAGAGGACCAGACTGAAATGTAGGTTACGCCGAGGTCGCCAAATCTGATTGTTTGGGTGGCCCCGCTTTCGTTCTTTTTGTCGGCTCAGGCCTTTTCTCAAACCATTAAAGGTCAACTCCGGTGGTTTTTTTATCATTTTGTGTTTTTGATTGAATTACATTCCTCGGCACGTCCTGACTCCAACACAAAAAACCGTTTTTCGAAATTCCAATTAGAAGTATTTCTAAAAAGGAAAAACAGCAAATCGAAACCGAAACTGCTTTCACGGCCAGAAACGACGTCCCACTTGCCGAAATGGTGACGTCACACTCAGTATTAGAAAAACACACGTACGCGCGTTGGATGGTGAAAATAACGTATGGAAATCATGAAGCATTACATAAAATGTCTGAGGTAGTTCAATATAAGCTTCACAATTTCATAATCATGCGGGAAGTGGACAGTAACGCCGGTATACTGTTTGTGACGTCAGAAACTCAGTGTTGCCGGCAGAAATAGTCTCAATTTCAGCCATGAAAACGGCATATTTTAAAGTCGTGTTGCGCGTGAACGGTTTATTGTACGGCGCCCAAATTTTGTAGAATGCGTCAGGACGGTGAGTAGAATCTACACTAAAATTTTTATTTGAATATTAGAATGTCAAAAAACCTCCGGAGTTGCCCTTTAAAGCATGCTTTGCTTGCAAATGTGGAAAGCCCGTGCAACTGTTGCACTGAACCGCAAGTTGACATGAGCCCCAGCTTGCACGAGAGGAGCTTGCTTTTCGAAAAGATATTATCTGTGCTGTATTATAAGCCCACTACAAATCATGTGAACACAAATATGAGAGGAGAAACAATGGCGGTAAGTTTAATTATACTTTATTGAAATTACAGATATGCACAATGCAATATTTCATCTTCCTCTGAAACAGCTTTAACGGTGCTCTTTGACTTATATCTCCTACATTTTCTTCCTGAGAGTATGCGCCCAGAAAACCGATGTGATGTAATATTCGGCTGGTTAACTTCCACCAAGAAACTTCATTAGGACACCACTAAAGTCCTTATGTTTGTTCCTTGCCTAGCTAGACGGGTACTGCAGCCAAAAGCAACGCGTCTACGGTTGCATCAGGCTCGGTGAGTGTTAATCAAGGTTCCCGGATCATTTGCTCGGCTCTTTCATGAGAAGGGGCTGTCCTTCCCCCTCCGAGTCCACTTCGCAGTAATCAGCACCGACGCTCTGTCTCCGTGCGCCAAATCATCGCAGCTGGGCTGGCGGCAACACGGGTAGCCCCTATACGGAGCGGCTAGAGACGCGTCTTGGCGGCTGCACTTTTTCGGCAAGGTTGCGGATTCCCAGGCGTCTACGGCGCTTAGCGAACGCGCGCCACGCAATCGATCTGAAGCAACGTGGCCACGCTCCTGCGAAAGCCAAGCCAGTATCTGCCAGCTGCGGCGCATTCTCCGGCGAACCGGTGGCGCGTAGCTGGCTTTTTTGCGCGGACACGCACAAACGCACGCAAGCAACGTAGTACTTGGGGCTTGCGCTGAGGACACCTTTTCGTACGGAAGAAGAGGAGCGGCGGTTGTTACTGGCCCGTTTCTTCGCGCACGTTGCCCGGGAATTTCGCGACAATGAGCGGAATGTCGACGTGTGATGAGCCAGCTAAACAATCGAGCTGTTCCCTCCCCTTCCCTCTGTCTTTCTTTGCACGGCAGAGATCTGAGCCGTCACCGGGAAGTGTGTTTCCGTGCGTGCGTCTGTGTGGATGTGTCGGCATCTGTCTGCGCAAGCAGTTGTTCTTCGAGCAGAAATTTCGGACCTGTACACGCAGCGCTTTTTTTTTTTTTTCAGGCGTAGCCGGTTCCCTTTAATTTATTCATTAATGTAAATATTTTACATTTCCGAATAACTCATCCAGTTCCCGAGCGCATCTTGACTGCAGTTGCTTCAACCATGGCAGTTTTGTATTTTAGCTTAAAAAATATATGATTCGCTGTCCTTGTTTGGTTTGTAAGACGAGGGAACATTTCTGAACGAGAAGAAAAAGTGCGCCATACATTCGATGCAAGGCTACCGAGTTGTCTGAGCCACAGCAGATAATGTGTCTTGCGCATCGCGTCCTTTCTGCAATGTCATCGACTTATTAACAATACCAAGCCAAACCACTAAGTACACTGTCAGGGGCTGTGATGCTTCGCTAATGGTAGAACGTCCTGCCGGAGAAATGTTCCCGTGAGATTCTTTTTCTTTTCTTTTCTTTTTTTTTTTTTTTTTTTACATAGAAAACACGCCGGTGTGACTATGAAGTTGCGGGATTGGATTTAGAACTCGTATTGAAAGGAAAAAGGAGCGTTTTGTTCCACTCGGATCTTAATGCGACAGAAGAGATTAAAATATTATAAACCATGTCAAAAATGTATTCGCTTACTTTGAAATTCACACTTAATCATTCAAGGTGCATAATAATTCTCTCGATTGTGCGTATAAGCCGGTTTCTGCTTCGGAAAAGCTTACCGTACTTGCTAATGTAAACAGGATAGGAATTTCTCTCCTTGCTTTTAGCATCGCTCTACACAAATAAAAACGCTAAGACGTAAATTTCAGGAAGATAAGCTCGCTCACGATGTTAGATGAAAATAAGGGCTAATAGCATTTTTTTTTTAGAAGGGATTCTAAAGACTTTTCTTACTACCCAGCCCACACAAAACTTTGTATGGAGAAAAAGAGAGAGCGCCACATAAAAATTGCTTCTAATAAACGAAACGTCTTAGACGTAAAACAAGGTACTAGCTAATATTGGTAGCTATGAAATGAGACTAGCTTTTTTTTTTTTTAACGCATTAAAACCAAGAGCTGACCTTCCGGTCAGTGCTCAAACAGTAAATGAAAAAGGCAAGACAACCTTCTGCATTCCGATTTAAATAAGCGTGAGAAGTATCCTGTTTGCCCCAGCCTCGTCCCCAACATTTCACCATAAAGAGATTCCTTGAGTGTTCTCTGTCAAACAACAATCCCCTTGCGTCAAGTGGATGAGACTTTAACGGGCTCGCCACCGCTACACAGCTTTGTTTCGGTTCCCTTTGTTTGCTTGTTTCTCTGTCGCTAGACCGTGGATTGTGCAATAGAGAAATGCGGACGGTGAGAGACAGACAAACAAAGTAAAGAAAGTTGTCCGCGACTGTAGAGAAGTCTAGGCCACTTTGTCGCGGAAGCTTCGAGCTCGGCTCGGTAATCCTCTCAGAGGTAATCCCTTGATAGGATTAGAATGGACGCCCTCCTAATGACATGATTAAGGTTAACCATCCGCTTTCCCGGCTCTAATACTCCCTCAAGTGACATGTTTCTTTATAATTTGCGGCAGCATATACACATGTACCGCGGTGGACATAATTTTTTTTTTCCGGAAGCATTAGCGCTTTAACTTTTCTTTGCTGCTTCCAGCAAGAGATTTTTTTTCCGTCCTTGGATCACGGTGCAGCTATTTACCCTTGCTTCATAATCGTAACTGGGTTTTCTATTGTTGGCCCGCGTGAGGGCCGGCTTACTGGAAAGGTTGCGAGAAAATAGGAAAGATGCATAGCAATAGCCACACGTAATTAATCTGTATTTTTGCGCTCCTGTTTCCCTAGGCAACAGCGACTTAATAAGTGAAGTTATGCGCACATTTCGGGAAGTTTAATAATTTTGTTTTATTCTTGCTTTGCAACGCAATTGCAGTACAGTAATACTGCGTTATAAGAATCCTTCTGCTGATATATTTGCACTTTGATGCAGTACGACAAGCATTTTAGCGGATGGTTGCAGCTGCCTAGCCATTAGCGGTATTGATCCATGCATTATACACAGCTTACTTTCTCGTCCTTCCGACCATCTAGCCCCGCCGCAACGTCTGAGTGGATAGGGCGCTCGACTCTATGTGCGGTATGATAACATATTAGCAGATATTTACTACGTCCTTACACTTTTTGTTTAGGTCGGTAAGCTGTTAGACAGTGATTGGCCTGGTTCGGTGCATGTTGTTTAAAGACCCAAACTGACTCAGGCTATGATAGACGCCTCTTAGACAATGAATTAAGATGCTATATCTACCAGGAAAAAAACAACACTAGAACGGCGTGATGTCGTACTAAACCTTATTTATCTGAAATGCTGCTTTACATGTAAGAGCACCGAACAAGGGTTAAGTGAGAGGCTCAGTTCGCAAGCCGAGCCAACATTTCGACAAAGGGACTTTCTAGGAAAGTCTCGGCTTAAAGACAAGTCGCCTTGTCGAAAGGTTGGCTCGGCTAGCGAAGTCGAAGTGAGGCTCCTCTTCAACCCTTGTTCTATGCTCTTTCACACTGTGTAGCCATTTTCTTTCTCTTGTTTTATCTCGGATCTAAGGTCATTTTTGAACTTAATAATTAGTTTTATTTACGCAGTGCTCATGATCAGCACTGGCCGGTTCACATTCTTCTTTAGGTTGCTTTTCCGATTAGCGTGTTTCCGTTCAATGCAGTTCCCGCGCACACGAATGTGTGTCAATTGTAGCTCTGTTTTGGAAGGGCTGCAATGGGTATTTTACTGCATGAGACACATGCAGTCTGGGACAAGTTACGTTTGTGAAAAGGATGGCTGATGATCCTCTGCAATAGTTATAATGACTACCCGAATCTCTTCCAGTACGGAGCGGCTGCACAGGATGTCGTGCCGATATCATTGCAAGACTCTTTTATGGGAGGAGTCAAATGTTTAGCGGAGTCCTTTGTTTTTAACTCAACACCTTATGTGACGACGACCCATTAGCACGAAGCGCTGGCAATGCGCACGCGGTGATCGAATGTACACGCAACATCCTGAGTGTTACAGTGACGACCAAGGTACAGAGAGGGAGTCTCGATTTTAGCAGCAAGCTCCCTATAAAGAAAACTATATTTTTCTAATTGATGAATCGGCCACGTAAAGATAAACGGTTTAAATACTGTAGATATATGCATTTTTCGCAATAAAACTTGAAGTTTGTACAATACCTTTAGAAGAATCCCCCAAGGTCGAGTAGATTAGTAATAGAGGACCAATTACTCATTGCCATCTTCCTGAGCGCCGCCATACCTCTACAAAGGAAAGCTGCACAGCTTCCACAGAAACTTCACCGTAATTGATCAATTCGCTCTCGCCCTACCATCTGAGTGCAGGCAGTTCTTGTTACCTCCACTGGTAAAGCGACGTATGCCTCAGACAGGCGATGATTGCGGGTTCGAATCCCGAACGAGGATGAATTTTTCTTTAATGCCGAGCTTATGTGCCCTTTCTAGCCATATGGCTTTGCTCAAGTTGCGCTAATGACTAATTACCCTCATATAAGTAAACTGAAGTTGTATTTTAATTGCTCGCTGGCTTGACGCATCAGACAAGCACGGAACATGGGGTTTTCGCCATAGTTATGCACTTCCCATACAAACATTTCCTATAGTCAGCTATAGAAAATCCCTTGTATGGTCGGCTAGAGATATTTGGCCCTAAAAGCTATAGCCTGCTATTGAATTCTATAACCTATGGACTGGTTCTGGTATCCTAATGTATTGCAGTCTTTAGCCTTTTCTATAGTCAGCTATAGGATATTCGCGCGCGCGCGCGCGCGCGCGCGCGCGCGCGTGTGTGTGTGTGTGTGTGTGTGTGTGTGTGTGTGTGTGTGTGTGTGTGTGTGTGTGTGTGTGTGTGTGTGTGTGTGTGTGTGTGTGTGTGTGTGTGTGTGTGTGTGTGTGTGTGTGTGTGTGTGTGTGTGTGTGTGTGTGTGTGTGTGTGTGTGTGTGTGTGTGTGTGTGTGTGTGTGTGTGTGTGTGTGTGTGTGTGTGTGTGTGTGTGTGTGTGTGTGTGTGTGTGTGTGTGTGTGTGTGTGTGTGTGTGTGTGCGTGTGCGTGTGCGTGTGCGTGTGTGTGTCATGCTCTACATCTTCGGAAGTTTATTTTCAATCTGATGACTAAATAACTGAACATTGGCCAGCAGTCCCCATGACTAAAACTATTGTGGGTCGGAGGTACTCACTGCAGGCGGACTCGCATGCAGCAACGCAACATTGCGGTTGATGTCATACGGTTTCTCGTTGCACACAACACAACTCTTAATCAAGCTAGAGGACAAGTCGCACGAGGGGTTCGAACCGACAGTATATGTACCTTCATATAATGGTGTATTACTACTGGTCTATAGCTTTTGATATATACAATATTCTATAGCCTGCTAAAACAGGTTATATGGCTTGCAGTCTGTAGCTTTAGAGGCATTCACATTTCTACAGACAGCTAAAGATAACTGCATGACTATGTAGATTCAGGAGCATATCCTTTTCTATTGTCAGTTTAAGCAGCTTATTTGTCTACCAGCCTGTAGCTTTAGAGCCATTTAAATTTCTATAGACAGCTAAAGATAACTGTATGACTACTAGTCTATAGCTTCAGGAGCATACCCTTTTCTGTAGCCAGCTAAACCAGCTTATATGGCTACCAGTCTGTAGCTTTACAGCCATTCAAGTTTCTATAGACTACTAAAGGTAATTGAATGACTAATAGTGTATAGCTCCAGGAGCATGCACTTTTTTATAGCTTGCTAAAACTGATTCTGGCCATAAACCCTGACTGCTCATTGGAGGGTCAAATTCTAAAGTTAAAGCTCAGCTACTTTGGTCATCTGATGAGAAGAGAGGAGTCGCTGGAGAAAGATTTGATGTTGGGAAAGGTTGAGGGTCGCCGGAGAAGGGGTAGGCAGCGAACGCGATGGTTAGATGGCATCCTGGAGGCACTGCAGATGAAGTTATGTGATGTTAGGAAGATAGTGAGAGACCGGAAAGCGTGGCGTGACATGGTCCATAGGGTCACGAAGAGTCGGACACGACTGAACGACTGAACTGAACTGAACTGAAAACTGATTCTATGGCTTGCAATCTGAATCTTTAGAACCATTCAAATTTCTATAGACAGCTAAAGATAACTGTATGACTAATAATCTATAGCTTCATGGACATATGGTTTTCTATATTTAGCTAAAGAGATTTTGTATGGTCCACAAGCTATACACAAAGTGGTATAGAGTTTTCTATTCCTAATATATATTAACGACTTGCCCATGCATGTTTCCTGCAATATTAGAATTTTCGCGGATGATTGTGTCATGTACCGTACCATTAACAGTCGTGATGATCAAAACAACCTTCAGGCAGATCTTAACAGTGTATTAAACTGGTGCAATAATTGGTTGATGTCCCTTAATCCTACTAAATGCAAATTCATGTCTTTTTCTCGTCGTCGCAACCCTTATCGTTTTTATTACTCGGGTTCTAATACACCAATTGAGCTAACAGAATCATACAAATATCTGGGAATCACCATCTCTCCTGATCTGTGCATGGCGCGTTCATATCAGTAACATCATTTCAGCAGCAAATAAAACACTAGGTTTCCTTAAGCGTCATCTTCGTCTTGCCCCACCTCAGGTAAAGCTGCTCGCATACAAATCTCTAATAAGACCGAAGTTATAATATGCATCTGCCATCTGGAACCCACATCAAGCATACCTAATCACTGCATTGGAATCTGTTCAAAATTGTGCCGTCCGGTTCATTCATTCCTCATACTCATACGACACCAGTGTTTCAACTTTGAAAGTGAAATCCGGATTGCCACTCCTCTCATTTCGTCGCCGCATCGCTAGCTTCGCTCTCTTTCAGAAGTTTTTTTTATTCTTCTCTTAATCAAGCACCGTACATCACTGCCGCAGCACGCACATTTCACCGCACCAGTCACCCACAGCAATTTGCTCGCCCACCATCGCACACTACTATTTTTTCTGCTTCGCTCTTTTCTCGAACAGCTTCAGATTGGAACGGTCTTCCCTATGACATCGTCGTTATCGCTTTGCCATCTGTTTTTCAAGCGCGTGTAACAGATCATCTTCAATGTTAAATATTCTTTGATACTTTTTACATTATCAAGTGTATGCCATCGCCGTCATCGCTTCGCCATCTGTTTTTAAGCGCGTATCATCTTCAATGTTAAATAACCATTACTATTTGTTGCATTTTCAAGTGTATTCCCACCCCTTATGTAACACCCCCTGAAAAGGGAGCCTTTAAAGAATAAAACTGAACTGAACTGATAGCTGCCTATAGATATTTCAATGGCACTTTATAGCTGACTATAGATAGACATAGCTGACCATAAAGATTTCCATTGAAGCCCATAGACCATTTTTGTATGGGTCAATTTATTTTGCACAGGACATTCGTGTAATATCAAGATATATGATTATATGCTACTGCATATTTTCGCGTGTTTTTGTGTGTGCGCGTTTGTAAAATTTGTCCCCCTGCTTTATAGATGCACCCAAGTATATTATCCTTCCTAGTGGCGCGAATAAATCGCTAGAGCGCAACTTTGATCATAATTCACAGAAGCTCACCTACGTTTCCTCGATCCGAAAATCTGGACATGGAAAGCGCCCACGACAATCACCTTTCTCCATCGCGCGCCCCAAGACATTCATCGAGATAATGTACTCAGACATTCTGTAAGCAGATTGCGAAGTGGTCACCGCTAACGAAGGCGAAGACAAACTGGTTCGCATAACCAAGGCCAGCAAAAGTTTCTGAGACTGCAGTGGAGAGGGCTTCTCGAAATTTCATTGCTGCGTGGCACCTTCTCACGCCCACTCTGCACTCTCGGCGACTGGCTGCGGGTGCGAGAGGGAGCAGTATTCTACCGAAGCGCGCCAGCTGACTCAAGGGGAGGCCCTGCAGCGCGGAACCATTAGCGCTATTCTACACGCACATACGCTCTGAGCTAGCCATGCACGCTCGACCGGAGGCTGAGCCGATCCACGCCGTCGGGAAACAACGCAGAGTACGTGCTAGCTTGCTGCACCAGCAAGTTCATCAGCGAAAAGTTTCGCGCGCGCAAGAATCGCGCCCACAGTCCTCAGGCATAAAAGACTGGATCCAAGCTGCCGCTGCAACTCCCGCTCCCCAAACCCAAAGCACGTGCAGCAAACCATTTAGGAGTAAGTTTCTGCGCAGACTACGAAAAGTGGTTGCAGGCCGACGTTGCAGCGAACCCTTCTAACGCGGATCTAGCCAACTTGTACAAGATTGCAGCTCCTTTTGTTCTTTTTCTGGACCATCCCGGCGGGCGGACTCAGCGGGGCCAGGCTCGGGACACAGCCGCTTGCGTCTTGTAAGAAGTGAAGAGATAGGCTCTCCACGGCTGCGGCGCATCTCCCTGCGTTACATCGTCGGAGTTTCGCTGAATCCGCGTGTCCGTTGTGGGAATGCGCAACGCAGTCAGCTCTGCGGAGGCCTCTGCTGTGTTCCAGGCGACTGCCACGCCGCGCGCTCTATTGTTCTGGCAGTACGCTGCGATGTATCAGGTTGGTTATGCTTGAGACTCGCGGTGCGAGCCTGGACGTCGTCTAGTGGCAGAAGCAAGGGGGTCTTCATCATACAAGGGGGGCCATGCTCTATCGTCTGGCGCCTGGTGCGCTAACAATTAGTGGCATGAACGCGCCCTGTTTTGTTCAAGGCAAGATTAATTTTGAGCGAGCTACGTGTAACTGTTTCGGCCCTTAACAAAACGTTGCTGCCGCTGTAATGGAGGCGTACATCAGGCTGGGCCGCAGAGATACAGCGCCTACTTATATGAACAGAAATGAGAATAGCGTGACGAGTAAGTTGGAGAGATGGGCCGCAATTAACAGAGTAATTGAGCAGGAAAGTTTCACGAAGAGATACTCTTCTATAACGTCTATTCTGAGCAGCGAACTTGTAAGCCCAATGTGGTGGATCCCTGAATATTTCGCTGGTAATATTTACTTTTTCGAAACCCTTGGTGCCCGTTCGCAATTTATTTTATTGCTATGATACTCTCCAAACCCTTTAAGGCTTCTGAGACCGAATGCCTTGAAATCCCCTTGAAAATGACGAACAGTGAAGTGGGTAGTATGCCTAAATGTTGAACGCGGATATTTCATGCTGAACGCGGATATGGCGTGTTGTTTATCTTCGATGAAAGGTTTAGAGTTGACCACCGAGTTTCCGCGTCAGCACCTGAGCCGCGTCGCGTTCCCGTCGCACACAGCTTTTACACTTTCTTCAAAACATATTCCTTGTTCACGTTCCTAAGCTAGGCGTCGTCACTTTCTTTTTTTTTTTAAACTTCTTAGTGATCGGGCAAACATTTCCAGTCAGCACCTGCGCACAAGTAGAGAGTTATCCGTTTTTCTCAGACGCTGCACTGAACCATGGTATTGCAAAATAAATAGATAAATAAAGAGTAAACTCGGCTATTGACATCGTTTCGCTTTTAGCGCATCCCCGCTGTTGGCACCGTCAACCGAAATATATCAAGCGCGTCTGTCGTTTCGGGGTGAGAAAAAAAAATAAAAAAGCTCGGGAACAAACTGAACATATCTCACGAACATATCTGAAAGATGGCATGCCAGAAAACCTTCCAGATCGCTTGTATACAAAAATCGATAGAAAAATGGCAACTGAGGACTACCGTTGTTTGACGACGAGGGTAAGAACGCAAGTAGAACGAGGCATTGCTAATACTACCAACGCCGCGGCTGCTGCGTCGCAATGCCGAAAAGGCGCATTGGTACTTCGTTCACCACGAATAGCTGCGAAATAATAAAAAAAGAAAAAACAGAACAGCCACCCAGTTTTGTTTTCTTATACATGCTGCTATATCATCAGCACGCGCGAAATTTGTCTAGGAACCCGGAGTGACTATATTAAGTAGCGTTAAACTGCGCTTTGTGAGAGTTTGCTTCTGTCAACAATGTTTATCAGTTCTGATTTGGTCTTGCCCACGTTGAGACCTATTGTGTGTTCGACTAGGACGTTTTCAATATATTAATATGCTCTGCCTTTGCAATTTGTGTTCTGTAAGTTGTTCGTGTAGTCTTGTGCTTGACGCTGTAAGCAAATTGGCATCCTACGCTAGCATATCTTTAGCTTCATTACTCTTTGGCATATTCGTTATTTTGTTCTTTAGCTGTAGGATAATGTCACGGATTGACCGTCTAGATCTGAAGCTGGGCTGGTGTTTGGGATTACAATATGAAAGAACAGGGGCAAAGAAGGAGAAATACAACACCGCATGCAAGAAGCAACACAGTCCTAGCATACGCATAAGTATGTGGGCTAACTAGCCCCGGAGACTAATCAGACCTTGCAATATTCCTATAAAGGACAACTGACACCCCAGTTGGAGTGTGTCGTACAGGAACAAGAATTCAACACACCTGAAGGGCCAGAATATTTGTGACGACCACTCCAAAGAAGAAAATTTGGGGGACACTTAAGTCTTGGCTTTCAAGTTATGATCCGACATCGTTAATGGCTCCCTTCAGCTGTACTACATGCGCATCTTCGTTTGTCTAGATGTAGTTTGCTAGTCGGTCAATCACTATTCTCTTAGCTTTTTGCTCTATTTTCTCACTATCACTATAGCTGAGTCGAAAGCCACCGTATCATGCGAAATACGACATACATAGACGTAAAGCAACCGTTTAACCAAGCTGTACAAAAGCGCCTGCTTGGCCTATATAGGCAGCAAGCCTGACTTAGAATGCAAGGGTTTTGGAGGGTTCGACCCTCGTCACCTCTCAGTTGTATTGGAGAAGCCCGAATTAGCAGCTCCTGTCAAAGCAGCCATGTCGGGTATTGGCGTGACGTCGCACAACTCGCCAACGAATCAGTGTACTGTCATGTCACCTGCCAGCTCCTGCCTGCCACAGCAGGGCCAGTGATTTTTCACTGAAAACGCAGAGGTCGAGAACACCGACAACGATGACCTCGATAGGGACTTCATACCATAGAGAACGCGGCCTTTAACGTTTTTCCTTAATGGTCAAGAGTGCAGTACAATCCACTGGTAAAGGAAACAGAAGATCGCATTGGCTAAACACTTTGCAAAGTGCTGCCCCGACCTTTTGCAAGAATGGATGGCACCAAGTGCATGTTTGAGAAGAGCAGTCGGCCGTGCATACTGTGCATGCACTTTGTGCGATGGATTGTCACTGACCCTCTCGGGAGTGCCAAGATACTTTTTTGGACGAGTTGGTAAACATCCATTGTTAATTTAAACAGTGCGAACAGGAAGACACAGAACAAGATACAAGGAAGCCACAGTACAAGCGCTGCAGGAGGAGGAGGAGGAGGAGGAAGATGAGGAGGAAAGGCAGGGAGGGAGGTTAACCGGTAAAGGAACTGGTTTGCTACCCTGCACTGGGAGAGAGGGGTAGGTGGGTATAAAAGTGTGAGTGTAGGAGGGATGGGGGATGACAGTACAGTCACATCACGTCACAGTCATATCACGTAACATAAAAAATCATAGCCTTTCGATCAGTCCTGTGCTTTTCATAAAGCGCTGACTCACAACTCAGCCTAAGCCTTTACTCCAAGACCCAGATAAAAACAAGTATGACGAAGACGAAGCAATCACGTGAAACAACCCCTTGGTTCACCTGCTACACAAAAAGTCAATCAAAAAAGAAATCTCTTCGCTTGAAAGAACAAGAGAAGTCTTGCTGATACACTTTTTATCCCTTGAAATAAAATGTGCTTCAACTATTTCTCTCGATAACTTTTCTTTGTGGCGATACAAAATCCTAACCTAGTCAAACATGGGAGTACACTTCTTCTTCTCCTTCTTCATTGTTTCGCAGGAATGGCAATGTGAGACCAGAAATGTTTTGTCCTTGCCACTTTCCAAGTTATTCCGGTGTTCCAGTAGTCTCTTGTTAATACAGCGTCCTGTTTGTCCTATATAACAGGCTCCACTTGATAAATGCTTGATAAATTGCGGCAGCAACGCGGCCTCATGTTCCCTTTATTAATGGACCGTACTGTGCAAGTAGCAAGATCAGCAGGCAGAATCAGTGAGAATAACGCCATGAAGCGAACGCAGGCATTCATAGACTGCAGAAGTGCGGCCGTCGCACAATGTCTACCATAATAGGAATTGCGGTGACGCTTACGCGTTTAAAGGTATTGCGCTCAGCATTAATGAATCCCGCCTGCGATCTCCCCCTGCGGATCCTCGCTCGCATATATGCACTTTGCTACCCATTTGATCAGTAATTTTTCGTTAAGGTAAAAAATTTACTAGCGCCATGAAAGTTGCTGAGGCCGAGAGATTGACCTAAAAATCTCACAACTGTCGCCGCCTAGCCATCAAAGCGACGAGCGCGACGGTAGCGCGGACGACAGATACATGTCCCTGTGGCGAGGAGCCTCTCCCACAACCGGCGAGGAACCTGCATTCGAGGCCCTGAACTGCTATAAGGAGCCACCTAATCCGCTACCCAACATTACCTGCGGAGCACCATTTGCTCGTAGGGCATAACTGGCGGACCTCCACGTGGTGTCAGTTTTCCTGATCTTTGTGTCAAAGTTTTCCAGACCTTCGTTTCCCACAATTGTAACGGAACCGTTCACGTAGAACAGCATTCCTGATATATGAAAGAGCACTGAACAAGGGTTGAGGGGACGCCTCAGTTCGCAAGGCAAGCGAACGTTTCGATAAGGGGACTTGTCTTCGTCTGGGCCCAGACGGAAACAACTCCCCTTATCGAAATGTTCGCTCGGCTTGCGAATTGAGGCTCCCCTCAATCCTTGTTCGGTGCGCTGTTACACCGTGCAGCCATCTTCTTTCTCCCGCTCTGCCCAGAATTTCGGATGGTATCATAAGATTTCTCACTCCACATTACGTACAACTGCTAGTCAACTTGGAGGCTAGCTCACGACAGGAATTCCATACAACAAAATATACACCCACGATGCAGCATTGATGTGTCCACCTTCACAACACGTATGCGGCCCTAAGTGGCCTTCGTAACATTTTTGTTCCTTTATTTTCCTACTCATAATTATTAGCATAGAGAGGTAAAAGACAGCATTACTTGAAATGCCTACCCACATAAGATACAAATCCGTGCTCCAACCAAGTCGAATATGAGCTTGTCTACGCTGCCTAGGAGAAGCGTGTCTAACTAGTGATCCGAAAGCGCTGAAGGCTATAGATTGCGATTTCATCCTCTGATCTCCAAAAACGAAGCCAGAGTTGGCAACGCCTGCAAGCTTGGCGATAATATGTGGTCTCATGACATCAAAGGGCCTTATGATCAGTCAATGCACGGCCACATCAGCTGATAGAGCCATGAACGTGATTATTCGCTCACATGGCAACGCTGACAACGCCAACGCCTTATATCCTGGAGAACAGAACATTTACTCTATAGCATTAGGATATAATGCAGGGAGAACACTTGAGAACGATTAAGAAGGCATTTAAAAGAACCCTCGGTATTGCTATAAGCGAGTAGCTGGGAACCCAGAATACGGTAGATAAAATAACTGAAGTTCATGTCATTTTACAGCTATATAACGCCTTACCAACATCAGGATAGCAAGCGCAGTGCTAGAAAAACATAAACTGACATATGAGCCGACGTATGAGCGGCATGAGACGACATACTGTCAGGCTTATGATCCTAGTCACTATCATGTTTAGTAGGCGGCAGCTGTGTCAATCCTGTATTGCGGAGCCGCCCTAACGTTGGGCGGTTCAAAACTAAAAGCATAAAAAAAAATGTTTCCGACACGCCGGCGCAGGTCTACCGGCCTCCTTCCTCCCTGTTGCGCTTCGCTCATCTGTCGGACACTTGAGACACTTTGCAAAGCCGTCCAACCAGAACTCACATTTAAAACCGACGCCGTCACGCGATTCGCAGTAGTCTCTCTCTCTCTCTCTCTCTCTCTCTGATGTTGCGTTGTACGTGCCATAGTTGCTAGTAAAGCTGCAATCACGTCACGTTGAATAAGCTCTATAACCGGACGTTCAGTACGAGTTGACCGAAGGGGCAAGAGCGGCTGCAAAATCTAAAACACTCCCGAAATAATAATACCACCCTCAAGTATCAAATACCAAAAAGATTGCTTGCCTCATCATCAAGTTTGTTTAATATTTTCTGGCTAAACTGTCAGAAGGCATCATACCACGTACGAACGCCTGCTTTATATTCAACAAACATTAGTTAATGCGCCACCTTGTTATTATTTAATGTGTTGAGCGTAAAACATTTCAGGCACAACTTAAGGACACACATCCCTGTTAATAATACCTTATTGCATTAATGGTCAAAATAATAAAAACGTTGGAATACTGTAAACGCGGCTGCCGCAGTTTTCACAGCTGTTTACATGCACGAGAATGACAACGGACTGTCGACACAAGTTAATCCCGCGTCGTAATTGTACAACTAAACCTCCACGAGCAATAATGCTTCCACATGTAGAAAAGGAACTTGTTGCGAGTGTTGCAAACGCTGCATAATTCCGCTTCAAGCGTGCACGCTATTTGAATAAGCGACAACTATGTATAAAGGCCAATGTGAGATTATCCAAGGCCAATGTGAGATTATCTGTTCACAAATTACAAAAGCGAACATTAATTAATTCTTGTTATCAGTGTCTGGCACATGCAGCGATCCTTTCAGTCGTCTTTTATGAAACAGTTGCTTGGAACAAGCGTCACTGGAAACCTTATCAGCATGAAACCGCGCAGCAGGACTTGGAAATCCTATAGATTAGCATCCTACGCCCGTAATCAAATTCTGCGTTTCCAAAGTTCTTTCGGGTTAATCTGAGCAAAAAAATAAATAAACATTTTAGCCTCTTGTAATTCATGAATTTCTAAGCACCAATCCATAAAGAGCTCGAAGCTTTTTGCAGCTCGAAGTTGTCCTGTAATCGTTTTCTCTTTCTATTACAGCCTTCCTACATTTGAAGAACACAATGGAACAATTCCTATGATTGCATATGTAATCCTCGTATCCTCGTTACAATACCATTGAAGTTATTGCGGTGAGCAGAGAATTATAAACACGACCATGATCGTGTCCCTTGTTGCTTCAGTGACGACGGAAGAACAGCGCGCTGCGTGACAATTAGAAAAACGGAGTTACGTTGTTTACCAAGGCTTCCTCCACCCCCCCCCCCCCCCCCCCCCCCGCCCATCCTTTTCACGTCCTGTACTTTCTTCATACCTTGTTTCGTGATGAAATGGGGAAACATAGGAGCGCTTATGACGAAGGCCAGTAATTTTATTGCGCTCATCCGTCTCTGTCATGTGTTCACTACCTTTCTCTCAGATTTTTTTATTTTGTATTCTTCTGGCAAGGCTTTTTCTTTCTTTTTTGTGGTTGACATGGTGAAGGCGTCCCGCAGGAATAATGGAATTATAAATCCGTGACTCCGTCACATATTAAGATATCAGCACTTTACATCTCATCATCGTGAACATACACTTGAGGATGCAAAGAAAAACAGAAAGTAGGACAAAACATTATTCGGTATTTCAGCTTTCTGCGTACAAAGTACACCTTGGCCAAAATGGATTGCAAAAGTCTTTTTTTTTTTTTAATGGTAGCTCACAAATGACATCGTGCAAACAGATAGGTGTTACAAAAGTAATCAAACACATTACGACGAAGATTGCAAGCATTTCGTCTGTGTCCTCTTTCTGTTTCGATTATTGCCCTCGGATATAGTTCGTGGATCATAGTGTCCAGAGTTCACGCTATTGAATTGATTCATTCAGTGCAAAAGTCGGGAATATTGATCATAGTTAAGTTTGCTTCCATCGAAGTCACAAAATGAAGCGCAAATAATTGTCGTGGTTTGGTTTAGGAACATCTCCCACGTTTTAGAAATAAGTGTTCCTTTTGAAGTTAATGGTTCAGTGGAAACACCTACATAAACATATAGTGGGTACTTTGGCAAATAGCGTAACTTTGAGGTTTTCGGGGCATTTTGAACACGCCGAAGTTTCACAGCTAGGGTAAAATAATGATTGCCGAGGAAACGGCTGCTGATGTAAACCATCAAACCCTCTACATTGTAGACCTTTTGGTGAGCAGTCATTTCACCGGAACACAAGCTCATGTCTTTCGGGTGTAACGCAATAGAAACTCCACGGCATTCAGGCTGGCCGCATTTGATTGACGTAACCACTGACGCTTTCCTCAGAACTATTTTAGTGTCTTTCGCTAAATTTACATACGCATATTTGTTAAAATGAACGCGCATTCATTATGCGCCGTCTGTTGCATGCTGTCCACCTGTTTTGGCAAAAATTATTACTTTCAATACCTAACCGTTCCTCGCCCAGTGCCTTATTGTTAAAAATTGATCTTTGGTTTTGGTACTGAAACACACTGTACTATGACCATGCTGAGCGCGTCCGATTTCAAAACAGCACTTTCCCCTTCCCCATTTGAAAACCCTGTATACAAGTAACCTGCGGAGAAGCAAATTAGACGGGAAAGATAAAGAGCGACTAGAACCAACGTTGACTGAAACTGGCGTTGTTTTCCAGAAACACATGACAGCTTCATAGATGAGGAAACGTTCCCACCCACAGAAACGTTGCATCACAACAACATAAGCATTAAGTACGATCCTTTGGCCAAAGGACTTTCGTATCAGCCGCGAAATGGAGCCATCTCGGTATCCTTAAAGGGCAAATGGCATTTAAAATGCTGGTAATTGGCTTCTTACAAAAGCAAGAAACTATCTGTGTGTGTTTCGAAACCCTCTAGTCTGAATGGCGGTATGACGGCCTCATTTTGCGACTGTGGTGAAATCCTTTGGCTTTAGGACTTCTAACCAAGAATGTACGCACTATATATATATAGATAAGACCCACCAACCCACCATGGAGCACAGCACCCGAATAGCTGCCAGCTGTTTTGAGGTCCCATCCCAAAACAGTGAAGATGCTGGTCCACCCGCAACACCGGATTTCCCAACCATTGAGGAAGCAGAGCATCTGATCAACCAAGGACGGACATCTGGGTTGAAATGCCGCCGTGCCACGCATAACCTACCACCAAGTGGTTCAGGCTACACTACACTCACGAAAACGCCCCTTCGCCAAGCTCTGCTGCCAACTCCAAGATCACATCTCACTGCGCCTCCAGCCGCCGCCAAACCATCCAGAACAACAGGAAATCCCACACCGAATAACCCCACCTGCCCATCATCAAACCGCCCGTCCCTACTACCGACGCCTGCTGTGCAAGGCGGTACATCCCCGGTCTCCACTTCGACGAGGCCCCGATCCCGGATGGATCCACTCTCAGCTGCAACACTTGGATCCCAGCAAGCTTCATCCACCATGCAGGACATCGGAAATGACGTCAACACGCCCACTCCAAGAGACCCAACGGGACACCAACAGCCTCCTTCCAATGAAAACGACCGTCCAGAGAGCGCCGCTACACCGAAACAAAGTGTTGCAGCACGAGACACCACACTCCGGCACCCAAGCTCTACATCGAACTGCCCGCCCCTACTGCCGACGCCCATGGGGAAGGACGACACGTCGCCGGCTGCCACGCCGAAAACCCCGGGACCACGGATGGCTCCAATGTCGGCACCAATGGAGCCGGCACTTGGATCCCAGCAAGCATCAGTCACCATGCAGTGCTTCGGGGATGAAGCCACCACGCCAAAACAAAGGTATGACCTCAGACGACGCTGTGGCTCAGCCCAACGGCTGAAGCAATACTGACAGGCCGACCAGGCTCACGCGCCCACCAATTCTCCTTCTGGCGATGACATACACTCTCGAAATTTTTTAAAGTTAAGAAAAATAATAGACAAAAGAATCAGGCACGAGCTCCATGTAAAATCCCTTCGAATATATCTGAAATCGGAAATTGTACCGAGAGGACTTACTCTATCTCTAACCCCATCGATGAATAACCTTTCGGAATCCCATCGACTAGAATGGACCAAAGAACTACTCGGGGCATCTTTTAAACTTTTGAAAATAACAATTGAGCACTTCGAACAAACGTTGGCATCATTAAACTTCGAGGAGAGGCGGGCGCGTCACAACATGTTGCTTTCAACATCACAGGCAACCGAGCTTGAGGTCTTCCAGACTTGCAAAATTGAGCAAATTTGGACAAAGAAACTTAAAAAGTTCTCCCGGGATAACATAATTGCTGATGCAAACATAGACCCTACAAAAGAAATACAACCATGGAGCCACATACACCCATCCAACGAGAACCTCAAAACCGTAACCGAACACCTAACCACATTAGACCAAACACCCGAGGAACCACACCTTCCAGAAATTATGATTAACCTCTCAAACTCTCAACTCACCTCCGATGAAAAGTCCCTTTTGTCACGCGGCCTAAAATTCTGTCCAAGTAATAGAAAGTATAATGAATTTCAATTATTCAAAGATCTGGATAACTTTTCTCGAAATCTTAGACTACGTGAATACTTTTTCGATAAACCAAACTCGAGTAATCCGCACTTCCCCCGACCTCAGGAACCGTGGACGCCCAAACCTGGTAGGAAAAATATCTTGACATGTATATAAAAGCAGTACAAGGGGATATTCTTCAGGCCTTTGGGACACGCAGATCTGGCCCACCTAACCTCACAAGGAAAGAACGTAATGCATTAGGCTCACTCGGCAAACGAACTGACATTGTTATTAAACCCGCCGACAAAGGTGGAGGTATAGTCATTTTAGACAAAGACGATTACATTCAGGAGGGCAACCGCCAACTCAATAACCCAAAATTCTATAAGAAACTCTCATCGAACTCCACCGCTGAACACCGGAGCATCATAGGAAAAACTCTGACTAAACTAACCGATGAAGGTGAATTACCCCTACGTGTAAGTAAGGCACTGACGCCAAAAAATGCCTCAGCGGGGCGCTTCTATATGCTCCCGAAAATACACAAAGAGAATTATCCAGGGCGACCTATTGTTTCCGGTATCGGCACACTCACAGAGCCAATTTCAGATTATATCGATTCCCTAATCAAACACATACCTCCGAAACATCCATCTTACATACGCGACACCAATCATTTCCTGAGAGAATTATCCAATATTACCTTCCCTCATGGCGCTTTTCTAGTCACCCTTGACGTGGTGTCACTTTACACTAACATCCCACATGACGACGGAATCCAGGCCATGATCGGAGCATACGAGAAATATAAAATTTTAGACTCTCCTAGTCCAAGTACCATCGAGACACTAGCCAATCTGGTCCTTAAACTTAACACTTTTGAATTCAACAACTCATACTATCTTCAAACTAGTGGTACAGCTATGGGCACCAAAATGGCTCCAAATTACGCAAACATATTTATGAGCAAAATTGAGTCCGACTTTCTGTCCTCATGTGCAATCAAACCAATTTTTTACAAACGCTTTCTGGATGACATATTCATGATTTGGACCGAAACAGAGGACGAACTCGTAAAGTTTATCGCCTCATTCAACAACATACACCCTAGCATCTCCTTCACACACACCTACTCAACTAGTAAAATCAACTTCTTAGATGTTCTGGTTCGAGTTGAAGGGGGCGCATTAATCACTAGCGTTTACAAAAAACCCACAGACAGACAACAATACCTTCACTTCAAAAGCTGCCATCCACGCCACTGCAAGACTTCAATCCCATACTCGCAAGCTATCAGATTCAAACGTATTTGCTCAAAATCCATAGATTTTCAAGAAAATGCTAATCGCATGCGAGTAACACTAGAGAAACAACACTACCCGCCTTCTATCATCGAAGATGCCATAAAAAAGGCTGAAATAAGTAATCGTAATCACACCCTTGCGGAATCACAGCCAACACCACCACAACACTGTAATCTCATTCTAACCTTCGCAGACAATACCCCAAATATTAACAAAATCCTTAAAAAACATTTCAATATCATAGAACAAAGTCAACGACTTTCCAAAATATTCTCGACTGCTCCTCAGGTAACATACAGAAGACCAAAGAATTTACAAAACCACGTTGTCCACTCAACTGTCAATAAACCGAGACCTTTGGGTTGCACGTCATGCGGAAAAAGCCGATGTCAAATCTGTAAACACATGCAATCCACAGCACTAGCTAAAAGCACCCACTCAAATTTCAAACATTTTATACGAGAAGATTTAAATTGCGATTCTAGCAATGTTGTTTACATGCTCGAGTGTGGTGACTGTGGTATGCAGTACATTGGCCAAACAGATAATTCCTTCCGATTGAGATTTAATAACCACCGCTCGCACGCTCAAACCCTTCCCAACCTCCCCCTTTCGAAGCACCTTCGCAAGGAGGGACATGAGTTCGATAATCTTAAAGTCACAATATTACAGAGTGGCTTCAAAAACACTCGTGAGCGCGAACAACGAGAATCATATTTCATTTTTAAATTTAATACTCTACAACAGGGCTTAAACGAAAACCACGGGGTCCTGTCCTCTCTTCCGATGTCACGAACACAGGAAATGTGCACACCTGGCCAAGTCGTCTGAGGTCATCACCTTTTTTGAATACCAAAGTGTTGGTGTGTTCTGGTCTTGTCAAAGCCACTTACCTCCTACCGCCCTCCCCCCTTTTCTTTCGCTTGCTTCCGACACTTCTTTTTTTTTTCTTCTAAGCTAACACCTTTCCTTATCCACCTCCACCCCCCCCCCCTTTTTTTCTTTTTTCTTTTTTTATTCATTATTCATTTTTTTTCCCTACTCCCACTCTTCGGCAGTCCTGGCCAGGAAGAGTGAAAATAGCCCGCATTCTTTCGCAGCAGAGACTATGCATCCAGGCACCTGTGTCAGCGCAGTTCGACAGGCCTGTCCAGCACCTGCGATGCACCTGCGATGGCACACCTGGACATCATCCTTCCCTACTGTATCTGTCTCTTTACTCTGTCTCCCACGTTTTGTTTTCCTACCCAGGTGTGGTCTATGTCCAAATGCTTAAAAAGCCCCAACACTATCCAAGAAGATTCACTCTTGAGAAAGATCGGTCTTCGATCGAAACGTCGAGTCTAATAAAATGTTTCTTTAAATGAAGCGTACCCTTCGCTCTATTATATATATATATATATATATATATATATATATATATATATATATATATATATATATATATATATATATATATATATATATATATATATATATATATATATATATATATATATATATATATGCGTACCTGCTAGTCACACAACGTCAAAACCGAGAGGTGAGCATAAATGTTACGTAGCAAGAATAGCGAGTCAAATTTCATCAGGTCTTTTAGGGCGTAATCCTTTCTAGGCTCATGGAACAAAATCCCGTGCGCGAGAGTTGTGCGCGAGATCTGTCAACGTTGGACTTTGGAGCAGACGTTAGATCTGTGTGCGAGATTCCGCGAGATGTGTTCTTATCTAGCGTTCCTGCCATCTGAAATTCCACACTTGAACGCGCGCCAAGGAACGCCTCCTGACAGGAGCGATGGTGTACCATCCAAACGCACACTTCTCAGAGAACGTGACAGATACTCCGCCTTTTCTCGCCTGTAAACAAATTATAATTATATGCAGCACTGCAACGAACACCGATAAAAGACAAACAATGAGAGCCAAATGATAGGAGAAGAAAGGTAGGCTATCGCCATTCTCTTCTTAAGAGACATAAGAGAGACCCTAATTTGTTTCTATCGACTGTAATGGCAACAGAGCAAACCAGGCACGAGGTATTCATAACTGTAAAAAATAAAAATGGCGCTGCCGACCTGTTAACGCTGAGCTATCGAAAAAGAACAGGAGTGAACAAAGCACAAAATGTATGGAAGCCACCCTATATTCTTCACCATTGGCTTACGGAAATGAATACAAAGATGAAACTGATCGATGCACTAAAAAGTGAGGGAATCATCAGTCTCTTCGAGCAATCTTGCAGAAACTTTCGAATTCATTGCAGAGGTCGCCTCTCCATAACTTGTACACCTAAATTTACACAATGCAAAGGGCTTGTTAGACACAGAAATCTGTTGGTGCGGGAGGTCGTCGAGGAAGCCCGTATAGCTAGGCTTCGCGCGTAGTGCGTTAGCATGTCTATCCGTCGTAACCAAAGAAGGAATTTGATGTGTCAAATTTTGGCTTACTTTTCTAACTGTATAAACTTCATGTAACCTCGTATGAATAGAGCGGTTGGACTGTGACGCATGTGTCGCCTTTGGGCAGAGGGTATAAGACGCCCTGTGTCTTTCAAATAAAGGTTGCTGTAAGTAAGAGCGTTTCTGCTGTTCCTGTTCCTTCATTCTGCTAACTGTTAACTTCTAGAATATTATTTAAGAAGAAAAAGCTATGGTATTAATGACATCATTCAAAGTCGTACCCAATACTGTCGGAATCTTTTTAAACGCATTCCAGTTTTGCGAATAACGTGCTGGTATAAGTAAGATCAGCCTTGTTCGTAAGGTATTCCCGAACGTCGTCTTCCTAATCAAACTTGATGTAAAAGCAAAAAGGATGCAACCAGCAATTCCGGAACGCGTCTCTGTTCATTCATTTCCTTTTCAAAGACAATCAAAGCGCGGAGAGAACGAAGCGCTAAGGTGAAAAATATGTCATAACAAAAACGTTCGACCTTTACCATCAGGCATAAGAGCACGAGCTTGAGGATGATAAACAATCAGTTCTTTGCTAGGAACGCAGAAGAGCTCAAATTAATTATGAAGCAAATGCAATGCACGTCGGGTACAAGCTGGTTAGAAGCCGCTAATTGCGTTTAGTCAACGTAAGGTACAGTTACTGCAAATCACCAAAGAAACCTTTTGATTGCGATTCGTCTTCGCTGCAAAGCTAACGTAATGAGCTCCTTGTGCCATAGCATGTGACAATTCAAGATCTAGTAAGAGAGGACACACGCTGTTCTAACGAATTCTGGGGATATTCTCGTACTTTCTTAACTCCAACACCATTTCCTGCATATAGCATTGACTCTAAGCGTGAAACGATGTGCGCACCTGGCCCTGCACGCGAAATTGCACGTGCGCAGGGCCAGGTGTGGGGAATTGTGGAGGGAAAAGTACGAAAATGACATGGGGCGCGTTCTGTTTATATACCTGGAAAGTTTGTACAAATTCTGGAGAATAGTTTTTAAACATCTTTTTTCTCATGTTATATAACTGCGCCCTAATAATCAGTATATTCCCAGGCCCTCCTTCATCTCGTAGTTCAAATCAAATTCAAATTGGTTCACAGGAAGGGAAAGGCGCAGTAACTGTCACACTTGCTCTGTGGACACCCGAACCGCGCCGTAAGGGAAGGGAGGAAGGTGGGAATGAAAGTGGAAAGAGAGAAAGAGGAGCCGTAGTGGAGGGCTACGGAGTAATTTCGACCACCTGGGGATCTTTAACCTGCGCTGACATCGCACAGCACACGGACGCCACTTCGTTTCGCCTCCATCGAAACGCAGCCGCCGCGGTCGGGTTCGAACCCGGGAGCTCCGGCACAGTAGTCGGGCGTCTTACCACTGCACCACCCCGGCGGGGCTCATCTCGTAGTTTATTGCTAATTATTTTCGTAAAGGCATCACATTGATTTCCCATGGCAATATCATTTACTCGCTGTGAGAGCGTGAGAAATGGTAACAACAAAATTTGTGTTATTGCCATTGAGAAGCATAGACTAATTACAACAATATCTTCACAAAACGTATCTTACAATATTTTACTTTTGCCAGAGAATTAAGAGGCGCACCAGAAAGTCGGACTTGAGAAATCAAGAAACCATCTAAGGCGGGCAACCAACGATAATCTGAGAAATAGAGACGCGTGCCCGCAGTCCCTGTCGTAGCTTTCTGCGGAACAAGGAACAATGTGGTGCGTAGCATATGTGAAGGGATTACGTTCGGAAACAGTCTCCGTTAAAAGTTTATTCCTGCCATAATATTTCGCCGTTACTCGAACTGAAAAAAGCAAGATCACCTGTGCGGTTTGCAGAACGTTTCACTACACGCAGTTTCACTACCCGTGCTCTTTACATTCTCTCTCAGTAGTCTGTGGCTGCTTGTAAAAGTGATGTGGTCTGCCTCGTTTCGTTGCGCTCGAAATTTCTATTGATTCAATTTCTGAGCAAGCATCGGTAAACAGTTGGTCATGCTGCGTTGCACAGATTGTCGCCTGAGTGCTTTCCAGTGGATAAAATCTCCACAAGACAACCGCACAAGATGACCCGCACAAAACTACTGATTTCTTCACGCTGTCACCACATATACTAAGCCCGCCAGCCACACCCCGAGTGCATGGATCATTCGCATCCCTCCAGGGGAATGGTCCGAAAAATGCAGGAACCAGCGTCGACTTTAGCGGCGTACGTTATTTCGCGCTGCTTCATTGCCCCCGACTTTGGTGAATTCGTGCAACTTACGGAACTTCGCTGTTATCTGGTTGACTTTCGTTTGCTTTACAGGCGGCTTGATGCAAATGCGCGGGCGATAGACGGCGGAAAGAAAAAAAACTCTAACAATAAAAAAAAAAGATAAAAAGCGGGGAGACGGGAGGAGGGGGAAATAAACAACTTCGCATTGCCAAACAAGGCTGTTGTAGCGACGAAACGACGCTATAGGACGCGTCGCGTCATCTGTCAATAGGTGAGCGCAAACTGCGCGCTTCACTAGACCCGCGCATCGCCATAAAGTCAATCCATCCGCTCCTTAATGCACGCGGGAGGGGCACAAAAGGAGAAAGCCTCTGCGTAGGCAGCACAGGCGCCTCCGCAGCGGCGACGATGATGGGAGCCACGCGAAAGAGCAGATGAAAACGAGGGAAGGAGGCACCACTGCCTAGACACGAGTGGAGAGCGGAGCAGCTCTTCGTCGTGTTTGAGTAGCGGATGGCGTTCTGCCTGTGGCGCTCATTTGGTAGTCAAATTAACGCGATGAACTGCGTCTATGGGCCCCCGAGCGTGGGACGACCGGGCCCCGCGATCGCGCGCTATGACGCTGCAGCAGCACGAAGAGGGACGCGTGCGCTGCGTACGCTCGCGCGCTATTGCCGTCTTGGCAGAGGCCGGGTGATGTGCGCGAGCGCAGTATCACGCCCGGTGGCGAGGGAACGCCAAAGGGAGCTCCGTTCGAGCGTCCAGAAGATGGGCCTCCGCCGGCCCAGAGATAACTGAGAGCCATGAACTTCCCTTCGAAAAGGAAACAAAAATATGTGCAGAAATGCACTGAGAGGCATTGTGAATGAAAATAAGAACGGAGGAAAAACATCTGGTCGGTGCCAGTTGAAAGAGTCTGGAGCATCAGGCGCGCTTTACCATCTAAAGAAAGCAATCTCTATATTTTCCCCATAAATCACAGGTACTGACGGGCAAACTGAAGAGAGAGCAAGCCAAGCAGAGCTGAATTCTCTAAAATTTTCGAACTGCAGTGCGACCTGCTATCGTGACTGTGGAAAAGAAGAACGTGAAGTAACATTCGCTTAAACTCGTGAAGGAAAATCAGCAAGTAGATTTGCTCGTCCAGGCTGTAACTTACACTGTGATGCCAACGGATGGCGAGACAAGATGTCATCCACCAAACCAATCCGTGACGCTACCCGCTCTCTCGTTCTAAAAAATGGGTAATTCCTGAATTTGAGATAGTGTCCCGCCGGGGTGGTGCAGTGGTAAGACGCCCGACTACTGTGCCGGAGTTCCCGGGTTCGAACCCGACCGCGGCGGCTGCGTTTCGATGGAGGCGAAACGAAGTGGCGTCCGTGTGCTGTGCGATGTCAGCGCTCGTTAAAGATCCCCAGGTGGTCGAAATTACTCCGTAGCCCTCCACTACGGCTCCTCTTCCTCTCATTCCACTTTCATTCCCACCTTCCTCCCTTCCCTTACGGCGCGGTTCGGGTGTCCACAGAGCAAGTGTGACAGTTGCTGCGCCTTTCCCTTCCTGAGAACCAATTTAACTATTTGTGAGACTGCAAAGGGGCTCACTCATATCCTTCTTTCCTTTTTGTCTACCGTTCTCCACTGCCTTGTCCCTTTTTAGTAAGCGCCCGAAACTAACAAAAGATATGAGGCAATGTGCCCTAGCCTCCTTTTTCTGAAAAGTTTGCTTGGTGACGAGCAGCCTGAAAAATTGTCGCTGATAATTAAGACTCTTTGAGAACGTGGTGACCAGCGAACAACTCAAATCTATCATTTTTTTTTTCTGCAGTTCGAGGAATGCCGTAAAATTAAGTCAAGGATTCGCGTTTATCTCCTTCAAAAGGTATATGCACCGTAGCATATACGCGGTTCCGTACCAATCTTGAGGCACCAACGTAAGGACTTAACCTGCACCCCATAGTTGCACCTTACAGTGGGAGCTATAGCCAACGACTGAGAGGCATTCGAGTAAGCAGACCTTTTATTTTCCCGGAAATACAGGTTGGCCTAAAATTTAGAACGCGATGAGACCAGAAAAATGGGGTCAATTTTAGAAGGGGGGGGGGGGGATAGAAATAAAAAGGCGGAAGAGTCGAACGGTGGTTCGTGTTTTACGCATCCAACGAGTCCCCCGAGGCTAGGGATCGCAATCGGTATGAAACAATCCACGCACTCCATGGGCCTAGGATAGCATCGGCCTTATGGAATCTTGCGCTTGTTTCTCGGTACACACAACACCATAACACAACTGCGCCCTTCATTGAAGAGAACGCACTCGAAAGGAAATGCCGTATGTTCTACGGCGGCCACCAGAAATGTAGGGAAAGGGAAAGGAATTGGTCTCGGCCACCGCCGTCACTCCCCGCTCTTGACGGCAAACGAACGCCGTTTGCCGCGGACACTGAAGGCACCTACCTACCTCCTTTCTACCCCCTCTTCTCCGCGCTTCTCACCTCTCTCACTACTATATCGCTGTTCATAATGAGCTCCGCCTCTCCCACCAATCGTTTTACACGGTCTCGTACGTGACTGACTTGTCCTTACTCAACTCTTTTTTCGTTACGGACTTCTTGGCTCTCTTTTCTTCGTTTTCTTCTGTGAAGTCTTCCTCTATCTCATTCCACTTTTCTCTCACTTTGTTCCGGCGCTGTCTGTCACGTGTAACTTCTCTCTTATTCTTTCTGCAGCAGCTCCGTTGCCATTTCGGACGGCGGCCCCCAAATGTCCTTTCTTTTTTTTCTATTTCTCTCTCCCCTGAAAAGAACGAGCGGGTAAAGAAAAAAGAACTAAAGCAGCAGTAGTCAAGATAGCCACGCGTAAAGAGAAAGTATGGGAGTGAGAGTCTTCAATTTAGGCCATACAGGTCTTCGAAGTCGTAGAGCCCGTACGAGCCCTTTTCTCAATTGCGTTTTGCGCGGCCTAAAAGAATCCCGCACCGTGTGTGTGATGATTGCGCCCTTCTTTTCCATCCCGCTTTATCCGCCTTAAGAGTGCGTGCGTATGTGCGTGCCGCTATGCTGGGGTGAAAAAAAGAAGAAAGAAACGAAGGCATAAGCGAAAGCGACAACAAGAATTGGCGCCTACGAAATAGCTTCTTTGTCAGTGTCTGTGCGGCCGCTTTGTTACTGCTGTCTCCATTGCCGTGACCGTGTGCGTTTTCTAAAACGGTTCGGTCCGGTCGTGTGTGCGTGCGTCGCGAAAGGTTCAATCTATGATACAGGGCTAGAGCGTCGCCATTGTCGGTGGCTCCCCGGTTTCCCCAGGCGACCTCTTTCGCCCGGACCGAGCTTATTTTTCCGGTCAAAATATTGATTGCCTCATGTGGGGATATTGTCAAACGGCCTCACTTGGTATAGCAATGGCTTGTTCCCCTTTTCACCGAGGCTGTTTAAGTTTTGTTGGCTTCCTCAGTGTAAAGAAATAAAGACAGCCTGGTCGAGCATCTTGAACGTACTCTGTGTCCTTTTTTTGTTGTTTATTCCTTCCTTCCTCCGTTTTCATCCACCCAGTTTGTTCGGAAGGGCAAACCAGCGAAGCCATTTCTACATTTATTCCCTCCGTATAATGCCACCATCCTGTCGTTACCCTCTTAACGACTTCCGCTCTTTTCTCCGGGCTCTTCCTGCCGCAGTCTGTTTTATTTTTTTATTTTCTCTTTCTCGGGCGAATTATTCTCCTTGCTAGTGTGTCTCGAGGAACGTCTCCTTAGCGAGGGTCGTTGTAACACAAAGAGCCCCGTTTGCAAAGCGTGCGGCTTCCAACGCGAATCAATAGTGCGAAGATCAAGGTGAACGAGAGCCCTCGTAACAACAAGCCGTTGAACTAGCTTCTTTTTTACGCGTCGTTTAGAGGCGTCTCCTTTCTCTGTCGCCCTCGGGGCCAAGTGGGCGTAAAGTCTACTACACGCGAAATGACTCAGCGAAGCGTGAACGCCGTAAAACGAGAACACCAGTTCGTAGTCACTTAACATGCACGAGATAAGCCAGTTGTCACAGGCTGTCGCTGGGCCCGTGTTCTAAGGAAGGCATGAGAGATCGACGGCGGGGGTAAAGACGAAATCCGGAAATAGTTAGGGTTAAGCGCGCCAATGCATTTCTCAGTTACCAAGTGCGCCAAACTATCCCCTTAGCGCTCTTACAATAAGGATCGTTAAGGAAAGCAGGTGCCTTCTGGAAGCCTCCAATCGTCTTTATTTGATTCTTCATTGCTACGTGTGCATGTCTGAAGCTCTTTTGAATTCCTGGAACTTCGTAAACCACACAGTGCCTCCGCGTATCGTTCTTGCCAAAGGTAAACCAAAATGTGCAGTTTTCTTCTGCGCCGTATGCTAAAAATAGGGCACTTACGACGACAACAGAGCGCGAAATTACTTCTACGATAATCACTTTTGTCCTTAGTTATTAGCACCTATGCTGACTTTTAGGCTGTTTTAAGAGATCGAATGCCCGACTGAAAACCTCGGCTCAGCTGAGATACCGAATGCTACATCAGCCAACACCTCCTTTGATATTGCATTCAAACACGACTAAAGAGCCTAAAGGCAGGCGACTCTGTTTCCAAAGCAGGTTGTGTTAACGGCCTGTTGTCCCTTTTTCTCTGCAATCAGACCACGAAAAAAAAAAGTTAAAATCATTCGATCTTTTTGCAGAGGTCAGCATAGTACTGCACATCACACAAATGCCGCTCAAATTTTCAGTGTCCTTCGAAGACAAAGGCGTCTTGCACAGAGCTGGACTGATGTCTGTCAGCGTTACTTCCAATATGAAGGCAGGCTATTTCAAACTTTCCTTGCTTACCTTATTACTTATTTTTGTTATGCATTCAACGCTTACACCAATTTCAGTATCCTTCCGTTCTTTCTCCTTCCCTCTTTATCTTATAATCAGCTTTCCTGTTTTTAATGTCAGCGGAATGCTGCTAAGCTTTGCTAAATACGTCTTGATGGATCGATTTATTAAGACTTTATTGTTAGCAATTAAAGTAGCCAGGATGGTGAATCAGACTGCAGAAGCTCTTGAGCATACGAGGCCTCCAGGGCCGAGGTCACTGCTTACTTGTCATATTCATATGATCCATGGTTGCGCTTTTTGTTAAGTGACCTATAGAACAAATCTTTTATTCCCTTTTGTAAACGGTAAAGGCACCTAACGCCAAAGCATCAGCAGCAGTTCAGACACTGTGTACTTCATGCAGCCACCAGTATTGATAACATCAATGGCGGATGTTATGGTCATTATTGTTAAATCACCCGCAAGTTTTCCCAAATAGTTTTGCGCCGGGGATTGAGCAACAATTCTAATAGGCCAACAGTTACTGACGCAATTTTTCAATTGATTTCGGTAGAATGTCGATGAGCGGGTTATCCTCAATGAACAATAGAAATACGCCCGGCTTATGCTACTAAATAAGTATTTCAGTTCTTATTCTCTCAAAAAATAGCAAAAACTTTGGACTTGGCTCAGGAGGCACTTGCTGTCTAGTCGGCTGAAAATATGCTACGACGGATTCATTCGCCTGTATTATGGCTTTATCTTTCCACAAGACAAAAAAAGAAATCTATTTTTAATATTGTGTGTCTTCATAGCGCTATTTTCAGACGTATATTTCAGGTTTTGTCGAAAATTTGTTCGTTTAGAGCATTACCGACCCGCGTTGCAAGATACGTCGCTTTCTGCGTCCCCTGTCAGCGCATGCAGTATTGGTGAATACATCCTGCGACTGTCCTCCTCTAACCTCTTCGTCCCTATACCCGTTAGAAAGTTTTCGGCATCGACATTTATTGCCTTCTGCAGTTGCCACCGATGGGCAAGTACTGGATAGTCACCACCGATGGCCCCTCATTAAAACTCCTACTCAATAAAACTCCTACTCTTCCTTCCCGGCCTATCTGAACAGAGGAGCTGGGACTCCATTACTCCGTTTGTTATTTTTGCCTGTAATAGTGCAGTGCAACGAACAACCTGCTGCTCTTCCATTTGCATCTGTACACGACATACCCATGCCTTCGTTATGGAATCATCTTTCAAAAGCAGAATGAGCTGCACTTCTTAAATTTGTAAGAGCTCTCCTGGAGAAACAAGTGAGGCACTGATGAAAGAAATCCCCCATAATATAAGCAGCTGCGCCATCCCGTGTTTTGTGAATGCGATACTCTTTAGTGCATCAATATCCTGTTCTGATCACCAGGCACTGAGTGACGTGAAAAGCAGGATAACGGGGAAACGAAGACTGTGGGTTCTAGTTTAGCAAACTAAAACCCGCTCACACTAATATTGTCGCATATTTGCTCGTGTGCTGAACCGAAGATCATACACCGGTGAATGTCTGGTATGAACATCATGAGGCATTGAGGCCCCCCTGCCGTCACAACAATCTGACATGACGGACCACGCGATGAATGCATAATAAATAATACACATATCGAAAAATAGCGCATGGCCGTGAACGTAACTCGAACCCACGAGGAACCGAACAGGTCAGATCCTTGCCCGCTCCATTAAACAACCAACCTATCGCCGCTTTATTCCTTTTTTTTTTTTTTTTTTAACAGGATGTGCCTATGGCTTAGTCAACTTGGGCTTAGTCAAAAAATCCATCGGTGCAGTTTGACATCGCCAGAGCAAAAGCCCACTTCCTCGCGCTGTGTGCCGCTGTCTTTCATCAACTTCCTTTCATGTGTGACTCAGTCCTAAAGCAAAGCCAAGTATGAACTTGAACGCACGAGCGAAAATTTGAGCGCTTGTCCGCATCTTCTTGGTCACCGGTGCCTCGTCTCAAAATTTAAAGACTTTTCGGGCGGCTCTGCAATGTTGCTGTAGTGAACATCAGGTATACAGAGCAAAGCCTACCATCTACCCCCAGGGCCTAGATCTGGAGTCTCCTACTAGCCGACACATTTCGACGGTTAATGGACACCTTACTCTGAACAATGCGCTAAGACGTTAGGTTTCGCTGTACCTATTATTTACCTCCTTACCGTCTTCAACATTCACTCAGGGTCACTTTACTCCCCGTATTGTCCACTGGCTTGAAAACTGCGTGATTGATCACAGAAGCCAGCTAGGCCTCCCGGAAAAACAGTTATGACATTACCTACAATGCGGTTTTCTCTGCACGGACGCGTGTGCGCACATCAGGGTAATGGGAAATTTTCAGAGCCGCTTTATTGGACTTCGTGCAGCGCTCGAGCTCACAATCTTCGTCAATATCACGTCGCCCCGCAGTTCCCAACCCTAGTCGCCAGTGTCGCGGCATCGAGATAGTCACGAGTTGAGCCATGTGCTCTCTTTCGTTCTGAAGGAAAATGAAGCCAGCAATTAGAGTCACAATAAAATTCATCATCATCATCATCGTCGTCGTCGTCGTCGTCGTCGTCGTCGCCGTCGTCGTCAGTCTTCGTTTATAACTCTTTTGCTGTAGTTAGCAGTGAAGCATGTTTCGGAGCGTTGTCGGCCTCGCATTTTCCGGTCCCAAAGAATATAATAATCGACTGAAATCTAAGGCTCTACACGTGTTTTCGCGTTCCATCAGGAATGCTGTGAAGAGCACTGCTATCCGTGATGGAAATACACTTTCGTTCGCGCAGTTAGGCATCATCTTCTTTTATTCTGCATCTTGAACTCTCCGTTTAGCCAGTCTGCCATAGGGGGGAATTTGACGGCCCGAGTAGCGGCGACAGCGATAAAGAACCTTTAAGCAGTCTGAAACAATATAGACGATAGTGATAGCGTCAAACTGCAAAGGACCACAAAGTATTTTCTTCAATATACAGCTGGACTTTTGAACAGAAAAATACCATATTCGTGCAAGGCTGGCACAAGTAAATACGGAATAGAAGAAGTATTGCCCTCACCAGTATATAAACGGTAAAGCAGCGAAAAGTACTATTATAAAAAAAACAGGGAATATTTAGTATTATTTACCAGGCCGAGCGCTGAACATGTGCTAACCATATCTGTTGAGAAACCGGAACTCATAACGGGAGATGGACACTGATATATATGAATATACACGTTGCTATATTTTTTGTATCTCCGAAGAACATACCTCTGACGTCAAGAAGAATAAAGCGACCAATCTAATAACACTATGACCCGGAGGAAGCATGCTGACAGAAAAGTTTCACTCATAAATCTAGCTGGTCTTACAGATTCCTTCTCACGTACAACTGTATATGCACGAACGGCTGAGACAATAACGCTATCAACCTACTTAGAGTGTCATGTAATTATAGTGTCAGTAGCTTGAATTACGACTGGTTAATCAAAAGCTGGGCCGATACTTGCAAGCTGTTTTATATTTGCCCCATGAAGAAGAGTGGGCGGACGCAAGTTCATTGACAAGGCCGTTTGTACGTAAATTAGACTATCTTGATGCGTGCGGAGTAGCAGAAAAAAAATTGAAAGAGGTCGACAACAAATTCAACTGTCTGTCGCGCCGATCCCGACTAACCACGGCGGTTACAAAAAATAATTATTACGCTCAAAATAATGTGTAATTTGGGTACCACTTGGCATTAAACATTAATGTTTAGGATTGTAGAGTTACCCTTACATGCCTCGGTATTCTATGGCAAGAAAAATAACTTTCGACCGAAGCAGATCAATATTTAACAATAGAAAATAAACATCATTTACTCTAAATTTCTACGAAAATACGTTAAGGAATGTGCACCATTCTAAAAAAAGTTGCAAAGAATAAAATGAATTATTATCAAGCTATTAACAGTCTGCATAGCTTTCTTTTCTATTCATATGGACGCGATCAGTTAGATGCTAATGAATATTAAATCTGGGCCCGTATTTCGAGCTTGCGTACTTATAAAAGTGTCGCTATCTCACGTGATCTCCAGTAATTGATTGGTTGAAACGCCGGAGCCGGGTGCTTCCACTACGGAACCGGAAGAGGTGGCAAAATTATGTTCCGGCATTTCCACCAATCAGATGACTCGAGGTCGGCGAGATAGCGACACTTTCGATAACGACGCGAACACGGAATACGGGCC
This sequence comes from Amblyomma maculatum, assembly GCF_055883805.1. NCBI lineage: Eukaryota > Metazoa > Arthropoda > Arachnida > Ixodida > Ixodidae > Amblyomma > Amblyomma maculatum. Next base: position 43,261,021 of record NC_139345.1, on the reverse strand, counting down.
CTGGTTAGACCGACGCTTAGTGGTTTTGGGTGCCGTTTCCTATATCCTCTGTTGGTTTAGCTCCTCTTTACAACGCATTAACGAAATGCTCCTCGAACACCCTTTGAAGTACCGATATTACCGCAGATAAACGACCATAATAACTCGCAGCCTGTCGTACCAATGCGTGGCCGCTGATGCCACGACCTAAGATATGCTGCAACTAATTGCAACCATTCCCAAACCAAAGTGAACCGAAAAACTGCCGACGCAGTGAAATGAATTGTGAAGAGATGCTTCCGAATACCTGCCGCTTTTGTGCCCCTTTTGCTGTAGCGAGAAAAAGCCCAACGCACTCACCCTGTAGTTGTTCAAGTTGTCCACAACGCAGGCGAGTGTGACCTTGCGTCCGGCAGGAACGGTGATATTTTGGATGGGCTCTGCGAACTCAGGCTCCGTCTGCGAGCTGCCGGCGGCCTTGTTGCCGCGAATCCCTGCGCAAAAAGAAACAAAGAGATTGTCTTAATCAAGCTCTAGCACACTGTTTCATAATTGCGCCACTGTACAACACTTTCATTTCTTTTTAGCACGCCACAGCATAGTTGTACGTACACAATTAATGTTGATAAATGTAATCAAATTATATTTTGCATTAATTTTGTTGATAATTGAATACTGTTTTTGAAACTGTAACGCCCCGGGTCATTCAAGTATATTTTTTTTTCGCTTCTCTATTACTGGTAATCCGTCATATCCTTTTTTTTTTTGTCTATTTTTAACAAGCAGCCAGCGATTGTAGGCAACAAAACAAAATATATATAATGACCATTTTTGTAGCTTTTCTTTGGTCTGCTCTGCAGCGAATTATGTGAGCGCTAACAACAATGAAGTACGATGATTCACTTCAAGTTTGCGTTGCAGGGTATCACTGCTGAAATTCTACTTTCACAGACATGGCGTCGCGTACTCCTCATTGAGTCTATTTCGTGCCCAATGTGAGACAATGGGTCACTACTTGAGAAGTGCACAGAGCTGGGCGTATTGGTGCATATTCAGGAAGACGCAGGAGAGCCAAAAATGTACACGGACGTAGAAAGAGAAAGTTCAGAGTTAGAGCTCGTCTTGTTTCTTTTATGCGCACGTGTACCTTTCTTGCGCTCCTGTGTCTTGCTGGATCACTCTACCTGCTGTGCTCTGCTACCGTTTATACTCTTTGAGGAGGCGCCCTTTAGAAAATCTGTTCCAACAGCTGGGCCTCCCTGTGCCCACTGCAGTTGTTCTTTCGATTGTCACTTCTTTGCTTGGACGAAGCACGAGGAGTGTGGAGCGCGGGCTCTTCTGTGTGAAATTATCTTATTCAAATCCAGTGATTCCCATTCTACGAACTGCAGTCTCAATGACTGATGTCCAGTCAACGCAAAGTTGAAACATTGCAATGAATGCATCTTAACTCATGCATAAAGTTATTGCCCGTATTCACTCGTCCCCTATGTTTCCGCCGTCCAATCGTCGGGAATAACCTATTACTAAAATTTCATTTCTTTTTCTAAATACATTTGTCTTCTGTAATTCACCGCTTCTGTCTTGGCCAATCTGCGTGATGAGTATGTGCCAGATATATTTGACTAAACCTCTAACTTAGAGACTCGCATATAACAGGTGGTGCGCAAGGTGTTCTTAGGTTACAATTAATGCACCGCTTCCATCCAGCGCATACTCAAAGCTTCCGGTGAAGCGCCTGTTTTCGCAAGTGAGCACGGGAAAATTAGTGAAGAGATGCATGACACGTGAAAAGAAGAAAGAACAGGAAATCAGAGACGTCGCGCGCCGAAGACGATAAAGAAGTGAAGACGACAAAGAGAACGAAGCTCGAGCTGTCGCTGTGAACGCTGGCCGTCGTTGCTGCTACGTAAGGTAAATATATTGCTGTGCTTCATTACAATACATACAATAATTGCTTTTGAACATCAACGCGCAACAAAATTGCAAGCAAGCGGCATTAAATTATTACTGTGGTTGACGTAAATGTCTGTTATGAAAATAAAAGTTGAAAGGAAAGTAACGCAAAAGTAATCTGTTAATTTTCCTGCATTTTGTTCGGTAATGTTTGGTACATGACCTCTGTAATGAGTTACATAAAAGATTTATTTTAATTAGCTAATTATTTTATGTGACGTGTACGAGAATGCGGCCAACATGTATTTTACCGGTGAGCAGCGTAAAGTTTAATGTTAAACATCAAACTAAACCATAAACTGCAATTTTATTTCTCAACATTTTGTTATTAGCAGCAGCGTAACAGATTACTTGTTTGGTAATACCACGTATTAACGTGCCGCTAACGTGCATGTTACTCGGAATGAAAACGGCAATAAAAGTTTTTGGGGACACTTATCTCCATCATAAAGGAAATGTGGCGACGAAGTCATTGGCTCCCACCTCCGGCTCTCATTGCTGATCCTCATTCGTGTGCTGCCGGGCACGTTCGTACCGCTTGGTTAAACCTAGGTGGTAAATAAAAGCTTTTGCCTATGAGCCGTTGCGAAACAGCACAGACACTGATGTGAAAACCGCAGCACTAGCGTAACTAATGCGCATTTGTTCTAAAGACGATAAACCGGCTTTCATTTTTAACGCGAGGCGTACTGAGCTCGTTGTGCCGAAAAGCCGTCGCCATAACCTTAATTGAGAGGGAGCTTTCAAGGGCATGTCAAAATCTACCGGTGAAGACATTGGGGTGGCGCCGCTATGTGGCCACCCTCAGAACTGCAGGCCTGATACGCTTTTCTCTATTATAGACGGCGTCACCACATTCTGGTGAAAACCGCACGTTCTCTAAGAATGAGTTGAAAAATAGGCCGGAAAAATGATGGACGGCTTGTATGGGCCGTATTGATATACGATGTACGTCGGTTGATCGACCGGGGGTGGTTTATAGTGTGGGTAATGGTATGATTTATTAGTCGATAGTGATTGGCTGTTATTGAATGAAACCACCTTGGTGTAGACGCAAAATCTCGCGTGTTTCAAACTCAGTTTAAACGTGTGTTGAAACCTGCTGCTAGCACTGAGCAGTAAAGTGGTCTGGAATTGTGCCAGATACATGTAATAGTGTGGGGGCTTAGTTTGAGAATGTGCCTTCTCGTGATGGGCGTGCTCAACAACCAGGAAGGCTTCATAAGACGGATGCCAAAAAGGCGAAGAACTCCTAGTATTAGGCAGGTGGACGGTTGAAACGAAGGTGGGATGCCGATGTACGTGCATTAGAAACTGAAGTGGAGCGCCGTAAGTGTACGGAGGAATCTGAGCTGAAACGTCAGCAAGATGTCGAAGATGCCAAACGGTGCGCTAATTTGGTCCGTAAAGAAAAAGATACCGAGCCGGAACATCAGCGTTGACCGAAAGCTGCCAGTAATTGTAAACGTAGGGTTAAAGCGGAGTTGGTCCATAAAGCAAAGACGCTATGGTTAAATGATAACATGGCGAAAAAGCATGCGTGATGAGAGCTGCAGCAAGTGAGGCACTGCGTGCGCGCTTCATCGCATTTACTCTTAAGGTGAGGAGTGCTCCCATTTTTTTTTTTTCTTCCACTGCTGGTAAGCTCTTTGTTTGCGTTCTCTGACGTTTCCACTAAAGTGATGAATAAGGACTTCAAGAAATAACGCATATTCATGACTGTTGTTTTAACAGGCTGTACTAAAAATGTTTCTAAAACCATAAAAAACCATAAAAAAAACTTGTATTCACTCTATAAGCCCTGAGAACGCTCTTAACGGTTAGCCTTCTCATGCAGCACCATTGGAAACAAGTGGCATATACCAGTAGTCGAACTCCATCGATAATAAATGTATACTCATTCATTACGTGCGTTTCGTTAAAGGTATAATGACAGAACGCATGATTATTGAACGAATGTTTTTTGTTTCTAGGCAGTACCAACAGGCGCTTAGGTTTAAAACCACCTCTGAAAGTAATTTCGCTTGTTCTGTTATTATGTCGACAAAATAGAAAAATATATTCTTATTTCCAAGCAAATGCAACCAGAAATCAAAGAATGAATTTCATGTGGGAACTGAACACCTCACGAAGCCGACCGTGAGCATCTTCTCATGATTACCACCGGGATACGCCGTCAAAAATTTCTCGACTTCCATGAAGAATGAGATGCTACAAACTGAAAATAAAGCGAGTTTGGGACAAGTCAAACTGCCCACATTAGCGTCCAGGAAACACAGAATAGCGAGCATTGGTTTATGAAGTCAGTAAAACGAATGCAAGGGCACGAAGATGAGACAGCTCTCCGAGGGCGCACCAGACGCTGGAGGGTGACAAAAGAGACGAAGAAAAAAAGTTACTGATATAAGGAAAATCCAAATATCCTCAAAAGTGTGCAGTACACATACAAAGGCGGGTCCACGCCGCCCGAAGAACAAGGACCGGGGCTGAGGTACCCAAGGGTCCTATCCGTCACGTGATTGCCCGCCGCGGGGATTGCCCGGACGCCTGCGACGTCACTGGGGCTGCCTTGCCGAAGAACAGCTCTTCCTCAAACGAGAACACGTTGCGGCAAAGCAGGACCATTTTAGAACTACTTTCGCCGTCCCAAAGCTACCGCATCTGGCTACATTTTCTTTCTCTCCATCTTTCTCTTCTTGTCTCCTTTTATATCTTTTACGCATGTACCCTGCCCTCCTTGTTTTCTTCGTCGTGATCCGGCATGTTGATGCTTGCAGAGTAGCAGAAAAAAAAAAAAAAAAGATAGAATGAGGTCGACAAATGACATTATTGTTGGCGCTGTTGAATTGGACAGAAAAAGAATCAAGTAAGCAAACAAACAAAAATGAATGTGATTATCCTGCTGAGAAACATGACTGCTGGGCTAAAATGTATAGGAGCCAAAATGGTCTGGTTGGGGCCACGCTTTTATGAGCGTTTCAAAAAATTCTCTAAAAGGATTTAATCTCGCATTTTACTGTTCTGGCAGCCTTCAGACAAACACTACTATGTTTGCTAAAGTGCATCGAAAACTGCGCTTCCGCTCTCCTTCATTTTCCTTTATTTATAAAGAAGAAAGGCTTGCAGCAAACGACCGTAAAGCTTTGTCAAGCGGAGACTTTGCGTCGCCGACGATGCACTGACGAAATGCTAAGTGGTGATCCGCGGGAGCTGCTCGTTGATATTGGAAGTATATTAGGAGAAAAAATTACTCAAGATTTGCTTACTGATTGCTGTGCGATGAGATGTGAAATCATCGAAGGGCAGCAGAAGACATAGGAATGACGCCCATGGAAAAGAACACTCAACTAAAGCGAGCTTAACTAAAGAATCTTAAATTTGCGGAAAAGCTCCACCAATCTGCAGCTTCGAGACAAAAAGCATACATCTGATGTTGAATGAATTGAGAAATATTAGTAAGAAGTCTCTCAAATACGAAATTCAAATCGGGAACCCCTTCAATATCCTTATTTCAGTACCTTCAGATGATGTGTTCCTTATGAACGGGCTTTGATTGCGCCATTAGTTTCTCCCACTCGCGCCTAGAGTTTGATCCTTTATACTTTTTTTTTTAATCGGAATTCTGTCGAAGATGATCAGAAAGGTTAAGGCACATGCACTGAGCCTAGCAGTCGTATCTGTCTCAAAAGAGCTCGCCAAGAATATTTAAAAGCACATCTTATGGCGTATTTTGTTTAGAGATAAATAGCGTGCTCCTTGTCTTGTTAAGATCGCGCACGCTTCCGGAATGAATATAAGTGAGCGAGTGTAGGAATATTGGATACATTATTAATTTTGTATTTTGTGCAGGCTATGTTGTGCGAGTTCAACCGCCTTGAGTTCTCATTTACCCTCCATATCTTGTCCCAGGAGCAGCTGTCGTAAAAGTAGACAGGGGGAAAAAAAAAATGAGATTTTGCTACCGATGGATACTCATTGTTTGATTTATCAATTTCCCTGTGAAGTGCGTAAATATTCAACCTTTATTATTCCAGCTATAATATCCCATTCATCCAGCCGCCTTACTTATCCCTTTTCTGTGCGCCAGTACGGAACCGAGATTTTCCTATCCAAAACGGCATTTATAAAACTGCCCTAATAGGTATGAAGCTGTGGCTATTTACTGAAAGTTAACACAACCACGAAAAGGAAAAATCAGGCGCGAATGTTATCTGCCTTCGTTGTAAACGCGAAGCAATCCTCTAGCACAAACTGGGTTACCGTAACCAGATGCATTTGTAATCAGCAGGCGGTGGGGTTTTAGTATGGAGTCAATACGACTAGATTTTTCTTCCACTTAACGCCGCTTTTTTAAAGAGAGAGAAGGAGCGAAAGGAAAGATATGCGTGCGAGAGAAAATACATTTGTGGAGGGGAGCGGGAAGAGGGGGGGGGGGGGGGAGGGGGATACAAACAAGGGAAGTTACGATGCTGCCTTATCTTAATGAAATGTCGGGATAAATCAGGGCGACCAGCTGACTACTTGTTCGCATGCATCTTTAATGCAGCAGAGTGGAGAGGGGCGGTCCCTAGGGGCGAAGCTTCGATTCCCCACTCGTTCAGCTGGGATTGAGCACGCCGTAAATTATTGAGTGCACGCTCGGCCGCGGTTATCTTTGTGAGCGCCGTCACAGACATTCGCATGTCTGGCCTCCCGCAGGTCTGCGGAGGACACGCCAGAGTGTCGTTCCTTTTTCCTTTGATGCCCGTATCTGCAGCAAATTGTAACAAAAATATCACGAGCCACGACTATTGCGCTTGTCTCGCGTCGAGATACGCTTAATTGCCTGCTTGAGTCGTTGATAAACCGCGTAGTTCTTCGGTGTCACCTAGTTCTATCAGTGCCCGATGTTGTGGCTAACTCGACGTCTATTTATAGAACAAACGACCAAGGATAGCTTACTGACTTCGCTTTATTCGCATGGGTTATTAATGTGAGGCAGTGCATGGTAGCAGATGAAGCAGCTCCCACGTTCCGTGGTTGCGGTGATCAATGAGCGACTGAAATGCGCACTGCATTGCTGCAGTGCCGCTCCACTTCCTGGCTATAGCGCATGCGAAGTGTTTCGCTTCTTTTAAACGCTTAGGAATTCAATACGCGTAAGCTACGCAGCACGTTTTAACGCGATAACACTGAAGACCCCGATCTCCAGAAATTCTGGCGCTGTCGTATTGGTCACCTTTGTCTGTGTCGTTGACATTGTCGGTGTATAGTGAGGGAAACAATCACGGACATGCCTATGGCAGGTTGAAGCTGGCAAATGACATTGCAGGAAACTGACTCTTCGGCGCGTTGTGTGACTACGCGGCACCACAGAATACGGCTGAGTCGTCAGACGCTGCGAACCCAGGCGCCTTCTGTTGAGATGCGAGGGTGTTGGGAACCGACCGACCTTAAATGCCAAGTCAGATATGCTAACTTTAATGTCAAGCCACCATACACACACGGCTTAGTTTATTCAGAGCATTTTATTTATATGGGGTCGCCCTTCATAAAAATGTTAGCTTAGGGGTGTATGCTAATAAATATGAACAAAACATAAAGGTACTAGTTAAAGAATTTGAAATTAGGTGAACGGCAAAGCATGCACGCGAAAGAGGACCCACAACCGGAGGTGGCAAACTGGAGCTATAACGCTGCTGCATCATACTCTTTAAGGAGGAGCTTAAATGTCCCCAAATTTCTTTTTTAATAAGCTGTAGTTGGACGCTTCGTATTCATGCATATAGGGCGAAACTAGCTGGAATTAGTGCTATTTCTTTCAACTGTCGGTTTAAGTTGCATAACCTTGAAAGCTTCATTGATCCATCTTTTTTTAGTTCTTACATTTCATTCTACAACCTCCATCTTGTTTAAGATTAAAATTTGTATATGGACCATTGCCGATGGGAAATGATCCAGAGGTTTATGGTTTGGAAATATGGAGTCTCGGGCTAGTAGTATACACACAATAGTTGCGCTCCTAAAGTACTGGCTTGAAATATAGGAGTTAAACCAGGCGAAAGAAAACTACCTTCAACGCAGCTAAATGAATTCAGCCATTCTTCATGTTAAGAAAGCAAAAAATACCTTGGTAAAAAAAGAAAAAGAAAAGGGCAGTTACAAACAAATTGCGAACCCCAAGCAAAAGATCTGAAGAATTTAAAAGAAGTAGAGAAGCCTTTTTCAGCAAGGCAGTGCCGCCGGGTAGCCTTTCTCACTAGTTTTCATCTTTCCTAACGGTGTTCCCTTTCTTTTTATCGCAACTCGTGCGTTCTCGGAACATAAGTCATTTTCGTCGTCTCCGAGAAAATGACCCGGCATAATCTTGTCCGCTACGAGCTAAGCGGAGTGAAGGGAATCTCGTGTTTAAAACATGGCCCCAACCGTATACACAGTGCGCCTCACAGTGAACACCCGATAACCCTAACAGGGAGTTTCTACGAGGTAGGGATAGAAAGGGCGGAAAGAAAGCGCAGGAGAAAGAAAAAAAAAATGTGGGTCACTGCTTTCAAACACACAGGGTCGCGGAAGGAGTGGGCCCTCCGCCGTAACAAGGCCTCACTACAGAGGCGCCGGACGCGGAGAACGGACGCCAACCCCTTTGCCCCATCTCCTTTCTCCTTTTTTTCCTCGCAGTGCCACCCATTTGCGAGGCGTCGGCGTTTGGCGACCGTATTGCGTCGACACCCCCTTGCCTGGTGACTGAATAGCCGAAAAATAAGGGGAGGAAAAATAATGTACGAAGAACACCTGCACTGTACGTTCAATGGCCAGAAGGTGCGAAAGTTGGCAGCCCTTACCGCTTACGACGCGAATGACTACATGAAGAATATAAAAAGTGGACCTCTTTTTTTTTTTTTAAATTGACCGGCGTCCCCTCGGCGACCCTGCTCCGGTGCCTCAAACCGAGAGCCGTTGGGTGAGGGCGTACTACCAAAGGTAATTTTCATACGCGCACAGACAAGGGGCTTACGACTCCCATTAATCGCGGTTCTGGGAGCACTCCTTCGCTGCTGCTCCCGCGGCCACCCCTCAGCGTTGTCTCCTCGTAACTCTCTGGATGCGGGCCGCGGCGACCGCCCTCTAGTGGCAGAGCTGGAATGGTATGGAAGAGGATGGCGTGCGGAAGGGGCGCCATGCAACTCGTAATAAAACCTGCAAGGCCAACGTTCGGCGACCTCCGGCCAGAAGCGGGCGTGCGAGAATGGGGCCTGTCGCAGGGCAACTCTGTTGTGCCCATGAGGTCTTTTCCATGGGGATCTTTCAAAAAGAACAAAAGATGGAAAAGACGAAGAATAAAATTCAATCAAATGCAAAAATAAACGAAGAGGAGATTCTGCAGAGGGGCGACGAAGGAATAAGAATGCAAACACGTGAGAGGTGAAGGCGGATGCGTGCGGGCAGATTAAGTATCACGGGAAATGGCTCCTGCTTAAATAAATGCTCCCATAAAAGCGTCAGAGAAAATTGCTTTGTTGGGTGCGTAACATTGCACACTCCTCGCTCTCTTCTTTTTTATGCACTTGTTTGCTAATGCTTAAACATGAACCGAATCATTTTTTTTTTTTTTTCAGTGCTGTAAAGCTTCATACGTACTTACTTTTCCCCGTATTTATGCACGCGCTATCTACGTAAGTTTCTTTTATTTTTGGAAGTTTCTACTTTTATCTTTAAGAAGCTTGCTGTCGGGGCCACTAATTTTATTACGTTTCACATATAAATTACTAATTGCAAAACGAAGATTTATTATTTGCTTAGAAAACGTTCTCCGAAATCGCTCCTTCAGTAATGAAATCGCTCACAAGAGCTCTTCACGGTATCCATTCTCTTGAAAGCTTTATGGGAGTTTTTCTAGTTTAGACTGCTTCGCTTGCTAATATTGCTCAAGTAGCCTATTATAGCTCCTTGCCTCACGACTTCTCTTTTTCAACTAATTTCCTTCGTGCTATATCATTACACAGCTTGGAAGCCAGACTACTGCCGTTCTTTAGCTGCGCTCATTCATTTTTTTCGTCTAACCCAACCCATGCATTTAAGCTATACAGCATAGCCAGTCAGTGCTTTCATCTAATCATTGTTATCTTCACCGCGCTCACCTGCCTTACGGATTGTTTCAAACGCCCAATCAAACTTATTCAAGAGCTCGGCAAAATGTACCCCTGGCAATCTTGTTTTGCCACATAGAGAAGCTTATTGCAAAAAAGCCACTATCGCAGGGTGAATGCAAACTGTTTGCATACATTGTGGTACGACGCTTGTAATCTAGCTTGCTTAATTTATTGTTATATTTGCTTCAAATTCTTAGTATTCATACTCTCCAAAACCTACTCTCCCCAAATATTGTACAGTGTTCTGCAGGCTATTCCTCGCTCATTCCAGTGAAGCTCCTAAGCTTCCTTCATGATGTTTTTGTACCTCTTGTCCGTGATGAGACTGCCATTCGCTTCAAAATGATGCTCCACGCCACTTTCTGTAATGACAACATGAGTTTAAGCCTAGCAGTTAGAACATATTTAAATACATTGTTTCTCGCAGATTTCTTCTTTTTTTTTTTCTTCTTTTGCGCGTTGGGTTTTGACGCTAATGTATTAGATCAATATCTAATTATCGTTACCTTCCCTTCACAATAAACTATATTTTGGTGTGTAAGGATATCGAGGCGGCATTTCTAGAAAATTACTAGCAGCCAAGTACCAGTTAAGAGATTAGAAAAGAATATTAATATATAACTGAAGGGATCACAAACGAGGTGTTTCCGCTGAATCCCCTCCCATGTGTATCGAGAGATGTATTTGAACAGGATGTGTGACAAGTGATGGGTATTACATAAGCGTGAGCTACCTTCATAAAATATAAAAGCATGTATAAAATGTGTGCAAAAAAAGAGACGATCCTTTGAACATAAACAAGACAGAATGCATAAAAAGACCCTAATCATGACCTTTCTTCTACATTAATTTGCACCTTCGGGAGCGGTGTCTCGCCTACCAGGGTCACGTACGTTCTTCGTGGAGCCCAAAAATCATTACCCTAGCTTCATATTTCCAATATGCCAGGTGGCACGGAGAAGCGCGGAATTCGACATCATACGACGGCTGTTCTGTGATAGCATCGCGAAGGTTGTTTTATGACTACATAAGTCCACTGACAAAACCAAACGAAAACGTCGAGAAGATCCAGCCTCCTTTGAGCTCCAGCATCTATGGCCGAGTTCTTTAGGTGCGATTTCGCGTTGACGTCCTTTTTCTGCTGAGAGCGCTAACTCGCCGTACTCGAACGGCGATTCAGAGCTTTCCTGCGCTTCAACCATGAGACCCAGTTATTGTTGCCACTTGAGCGCTTGCCACTCCAACTTCCAACTCTGACAGCTTTTCAAAAACCTGAGCCCTCAATAAAGAAAAGTTTTATTGCAGTTACCGTTGACAGTCGTGAAAGAATACGAAAAGAAGCAAAAATAAAAAGAGAAGACAGAGAGTGAAACGCGACAAGAAAAAAAAAAAAACCTGCTCTCCGCACGATCGATAAAGAAAAGCACCAAATCAATGCACAGGTGCAGATTTGTCGAGTCTTATCCATCCCCCTTTAAAACAGAATAAAAAAAATAATTTTCGGTGTAATAAGTGATTATATATATATATATATATATAGGTGTAAGTCAACAATGCTTCATACTGCATCTAGTTTTATTTTAATAGGCAACTGCTAGGCGTACCTTTTCCTCTAAGGAGAGACTTGTAAATATCTCACATTTCTTGTTCTTTTTGTGTGCGCATTGTACGTTCTTTTAGCTAGAGCTGCTTCCTTTATTTTACTTGTTTTTACAAAACGGGAAAAAATACAGCACAACGATAATTATATTTTGGTTTTCTCGCATACACGGAAACATCTAAAGAGAGCTCTGTGTTGTCATGCCCTTATCACAGTGTAAACTACGGATTTTGTAATTCATGCAATGCACAAGCTTAAATTCTCGATCACTCTACAATTTATCCAAAGTGTCTTCGCTGAGATGTGTCAGTTTAACGGGTAGTTGCGCCCATTTTCAGCATGAGCTATAGCTCCAACATTCCTCTCTGAGTTCCTGTCAGCAATGTGAGGGCAAAATAAATTCACATGACGTATCCGTTTTTCTTGCCCTTCAGTGTTAGGCTAAATTAACCTAATTGTTTCCAACTTCTGTCATTCGCACCTTCTTACTGGCATTTCGTGGTCACTTGGCAAAGATCTTTGCGTAATGAGGTTATAACTAATGACGCCGTATGATGTAATGACGGTATCTCAGCTACTCAGTCAGCCTTGCTTCTTTTGAATAGAAAATATACTGCGACTGGCAAAGGAATAATTGCGGCGAAACAGTCAATCTAGGAATACTGTGAGGACTGAGGAGCAACACCCGGTCTCCGGCTCATAAAGCTCAGTGTGGATAAAAAAGTGAAGGAAGAGAAAATGCTTGAATGAAAATAACCCTCTAATGGTAAACAAAAGTGGTTCGTTGCGCTAAATATGCGCACTGATGGGTAAATGACGTGAGTAGAGATTTCGCTTCCCGTCCTTCCAGTAGTTTGTCATTGTTTTTATTTACTTTGTTTCTTCTGGCACAGTTTAAAATTAAAATTAATAACCGCAAACGATGGATCGACGAAAGTGAGCTATACGCTTATAGATGAAATAATATATTCCTGTGATTCTTTATTTAAACATTTCTTCGTTTTATTTGTTCGTTGAATTTCTGCCCCAGAAATGAAGTGAAAACTGCGTTCGATAAGTACGAGCGTAGATTGCACCCTTTCTGTAGTTTGTCGCCCTCTATACTCATCTATGAAATCCCCGACGCCAGCCTACTGGCAGAACCGGCACTCCGACGCACATTTTACTACTACCTTCAACGATTATAAATTGCCACAGATGCGAGCGTGTCTCCCTTTAGGTCACCTCTTTTGTACAGGTTCCCGACAGGGGCGGTGCTACGCCAAGCATGCGGAGAAGAAAGAGTGGTAGGAATCCCCATCGTTTCTCCGATGCGCGCTCGTCCCAAAGCGGAGTCGCCTGGGATAGCGGAGGCCTATGGGGCAGAAAAATCCCGATTGCGATGGCCGTGTTTGTACCTGAGGGCTGCATGATGTGAGCCAGACCTCCAGGTCGGTAACGAGACCACCGAGGCAAGTGAACGCCGCTTTGTGCCCACGAAAGGCGGCCCAGCACAGCGCGGTTTATTGTGCAGCAGGAGCAGCCTTCGCGGGACATGAAGAAACAAGGGTCAAGATAAAACCGTTTCCGGGAGCACCGCAGCATCGTTGGAACGAGCGGCAAACACACTCCCTCTCCCCACTCCATCGTATGGCAGCTGGTATCATTTCGGTGATGGTCGGTTCGGTCGACTACGCGGAAACACGCAAGGGCCTCTGCTTGATAGCAACTTCTTAACGCAATTCCAGGGACCTTTTTTTTGTGTGCTTTTGTTATCACACTGATTCCGCCGTTTCCCTGCCTCTTACTCTCTTTCTGCTATCTGCCAGAAATTCTCCTCGCAGTAAATCACCTTCTTGTCTTCTTTTCGGAGACAGGGAGAAGTTGCTTGCTCTGAAGCGCATTTCACTCGATATTCTCCAACGGCGTACTCCGTATGATCTGATTCGTTTACTTTGTTTCAACCTAGCTCATGACCTTAGACCATTAGGCACCTTATCGCCAACGTATTAGGTCCTGGGGTTTTGTTCACACAGGTCGTGCTATCTGAGGTCACGCGGAGGCTGTGTGTGACTCACTGCTTGCTTCTGTTTTTTTGTGTGTGTGTGTGTTTTTTTCTTCTTCCTGAAACTACGCGCACTTCACATTTGCGTCTCGCACCAATCACAGCAATCGGTATCTGCTAAAATTTATTATCACCTTTAGTTTTTTTCAGCGTACGTAACTTATAGTAACTAGATAAAATAAACACAAGAAACAGAACGAATTTATTATTTCCGGCATTTTTATAACAAGCAGGTGGCCGAGAACTGCAAGTCCATGTAAGCAAGTAAGGTACGCACCGCCTTTGTTGCAAGCTACTAGGTGACAAGGTTTTCTCCTCATCTCAGGTGGTGCCATTACAGAACTCTTAGAGAGAAAGCGGTCTCGGATAGTGAAAATAATGGTCCTTATCATCTCACACAGATTAAGGATTTGATGGCTGCTTTAAGTGCTCTACTATGTGGCCTAAAAAAATCCCCAGTTACTTTTGAAAAAGACAGCGGCCCACCAAGAAAACGCTTGCGGTTCATAATGCACAAACCAATCCAACAATGCACTACACAAAATAACGGCTTGAGGGGCAAGTTGGTGCATCATCGTATTCAGATATGTGGCGCAAATAAACACAAACACAGGAGAAGGAACACAGCACACGCGCACACTACCAACTGTAAGAAGAACCGGAAAACACTTCCTCTTCTACACTCAGGCACGTCTCAACTTCCTCTTCTTCTCATTTTCCTCTTCTTTGCCCAGGGGGAAAAATGACACTCACTTCCTCGCAGACCTTAACCTTGTCCAAACATGGCGGTGACCAATCTCTTCTTCCTCTTCTTCTATTCTTCCTCTTCTTTCCCAAGGGAATATTGACACTTTCTTCCTCTCAGCCCGAAAACATCAACCAATCATGACAGTCACAAAATCTATACCGTCTTGTAAATCCACACCTCTATTTTGCCCAGCAGCTCCTACCACGCTGGACAGGCAAATATCACCACAAAGTCACAAGTCATTCACTAAAAACACCACCACACATATACAGTAGGATATGTCCATCTCCACCCCATAAACTTAAGTAGTCCCTACATGGGCCTCGTGGCTTCTTAGATGTTGGCAAGATAAAGTTGCTCATTATATAGGGACTACTTAAGTTTATGGGGTGGAGATGGACATATCCTACTGTATATGTGTGGTGGTGTTTTTAGTGAATGACTTGTGACTTTGTGGTGATATTTGCCTGTCCAGCGTGGTAGGAGCTGCTGGGCAAAGTAGAGGTGTGGATTTACAAGACGGTATAGATTTTGTGACTGTCATGATTGGTTGATGTTTTCGGGCTGAGAGGAAGAAAGTGTCAATATTCCCTTGGGAAAGAAGAGGAAGAATAGAAGAAGAGGAAGAAGAGATTGGTCACCGCCATGTTTGGACAAGGTTAAGGTCTGCGAGGAAGTGAGTGTCTTTTTTCCCCCTGGGCAAAGAAGAGGAAAATGAGAAGAAGAGGAAGTTGAGACGTGCCTGAGTGTAGAAGAGGAAGTGTTTTCCGGTTCTTCTTACAGTTGGTAGTGTGCGCGTGTGCTGTGTTCCTTCTCCTGTGTTTGTGTTTATTTGCGCCACATATCTGAATACGATAATGCACTACACCTTTCGAGAAAATTTCGGTGCCCATAATGGCTTTGCAGAACAGTCTGGAATTGTTCGACCTCATAATTCTACAGTGAATTCTTACATGTTTGTATTATTGTCTGTCGTCGCACATATTCTCGCGCTTGCAGTTTGACGAATATTGGCATTAACCCCTTCATACGTAGACTACTACGCAAACCAGGAGAAATGCTAAAGTACTGAAATTTTAAGCGCACCGTGATGCGCCCAAGAAATATTTTGCTCCCAGGATGCTTACTTAAGCACCTTTCAACGAGACATCTCTGCATGATGACTGAACGCTTGCTTTATGGTGTCTACTGATTTTGGCCCATTTCTCTCATATAAATCATGAACAAATCAGCACATATCAGGGAACTCTCCCTAACCGCACAAAGAAACAAACTAAAGAAAATGTAGATCGACTGGAGGAATGTGAACATGAAAACGATTTGTTTGCATTAATTTCATGTATCCGCCTCGAAATGGTTCACCCGGTGACTTTGGGCATGTTCGCAAGTGCTTTCCTTAGTGTCCCTATTTGTGCACATTGTGCCATCTGCTCCGGTGTTCGTTATTCAGGATGCGTGCACAAATATGCACGCAGCGACCGAAGGTCAGGCACAATATACACGGTGCCAGTCGAAACATCAAGACTTGCTAAGCTGCTGCAAAATCTTTATCTGAGGTCGCTGCAGTCATGTCTCATTTGGCACAGAGTGGCCGAGTAAAATCACGATTTGACATGCAGTCGGAAATTCACTTTACTTTTGGTGTGGCTTGTTTCCCTACCTATCTCGCTATTAACATCTCAAGTTAACTAAGGGGGTCCTATAAATCATTTGCCGTGAGCTCTATTTATTCGCTTACGCTTCCTTCACTTTCTTGCCGGAAACAATTAAAAAAAACGTTAAAATAACGAGAAAGAGAAGATGTACATAAGCTTTAAAAAAAATGACGCGCTCGTCAGTCTTGTGTAGTTTCGCGAGTACGCTACGGCTGGATCACGGGTTTCAGCGCTCTACTACGGAATGCATTTACTGCGGAAAGGACGAAGAAACAGAATAACAAACGAAGTACTAACTCGCAACTGGCCATTGGGTGTGTGCAACTTGAGAATATTTATTAAAGATCAGGTCGCACTTGTGCAATAACGTTTATCAAGTTCCACATATTATCCAATAAAGATCTGTAACTTCGCGATTTGTTTGTACCTATGTGTCCGTATCGAACCTTTTCTCTATCAGTGCATTGTACAGTTGGCCACAATTATGAACAACACTGATATGTTACAACTGGCTGCGCACTTTTTAAAAGACAGACATCATTCTTTCTTTGACTTTAATATCCGCATTACAAGCGCATCGGCAACAACCGGATTGCCGCACCCGCTTTTCTGAAGCTAACCTAACTTGCCCTTTGATTTGATCACAACGTCGCTGTTTGAAGAGTTGCTGCGCTCACTTCATTGAAGGAAGCAAGTGCAGGTGAACTCTCTGGAGCCATACTGCAATGTTTCGCGCCAGCAGTACACAGCAATATCCTATTGGCCCCAGCCACGCTCGACATCGAGCCTCGCCCTCGGCTATTGCCCCCTTTCCAGGCCCATATTTTACGCTCGGCCGTTTGTGTACACCGAGGCGCGCGCTCTCGGGCCCATCCCTCACGGGTGAACACGACCGGGCGCTCTCGGTGCAACACGCTCGCGGGACGAACGACAGGCGAGCGGAGAAAAAGGACAGGCTGCAGAGCAGGCGGCGGAGAACTGCCGCGTCCCGATACGCGAGGTACGAGACAGGCGCATATCCAAAGCGGGGAGCCGGAACAAACTTCCGCTTCTAGCTCGCGAAAACTGAAGGGGAATCGGAAGTACACAGAAAAGGCGGAAGTGGAAACAGGTTCCGACGTTCCTTCCCCCCTCCCGGCTTTGCCGTACCGCGTCCTCTTCTCTTTTCAGATGTCAGGCCACTGGTGGCCTCCGCTTACGTAGAGGAGGCTGAGGAGGAGCAGAATGATACGAATACGCATCTCGCGCTGTCCGTGTATATTCGACAAGCGGGGACCATTTGGCAACGGGAGCAAGAAAAGATGAGCCCGAAGTCGAAAAGAAAGGAGGCAGGCATCGCGCGCTTGTCCTAAGCCAAACTGCAGCTCCCGAGGAAAATGGATCCCGCTTGTACATCGTCCCCGGAGCCTCGGAGGCTTGTCCGAAAGGAAAGATAGAGGGGTGAAAGGAAATGTGGAGAGAAAAAAACGAGTGAACTGAGGCACGCGCTGAAGAGACGGTCGGGATGCGTAGAGGAGAAGAAGCCAAATGGTCTCTCCCTTCCCTCGAGCGAGAACAAAGCCCTTCGGATTTCGACACAGACGCGACGAGGCAGCCTGATAAACGGTTTCTGAGCGTTGAATATCGCAGCGCGCATAAGCGATGGCGGAAGGCACCCCTTTTCTCGTCTTAAAGCAGTTTTATTATGCGTCCGGCGTACACTGCCCGCCGCTGCTGCTTCCTTGTAAGCGGCCGATGTCTTCCTGGAGAACTCGGGAGTCTTGCACAGCAACGAAAAGAAAAATAAACGGGAACGAGGCAACTCACTGAGCTTGCTTTTCGGGCGTTTCTTCTTTTTTTTTTTTTTGTATTCTTTTCTAGCTAACTGTGCGCATAATTATGCTGCTTGGATTTTTGATCGTGTGAATATTCTGCCTTCTTTACGAGGCCTTCGCGAAGCGAGTATAATATGTTTTGCGCCATGTACAGAAGCAAACCCATTATAATTTCTGCTCAATCGGCACAAAGCCCGATGCACTAAGTGTGAGTGAAATTTCTTTGTGCATTGTAAGACCCTATGCCATGCCTCTGTGCACGGTGAGAGGTCGAACGGGGAGACACCTGAGGAGATTGAGACTTGAGGAGAAATGAGCGCAGTCGTGACGTACACAGCATACTGCACCATAATATTATTACTTATATAAACTCACTGGAGTGTTTATTCAATACATCGCTGTGATGATCCGACCATGCAAGACTAAAAAGGCGGAATGCTAACTCTACGTGTTACCGATATTATGCCCTCTCTTTCTCAGCTTCACACCGCCCTTACCACATCACCTACCTAACTGCGCACATACACACAAACTTTCAAGTCTTCACACCTCGGCGTTCACTTGTAGTGGAATGGTGGCTGTTCCTTGAATGCTCCCTCCCTTGAATGAATCTTTAAAACATTCAAGTAGCGCGCTTCTCTACCGCCGAACCCTAGCCGGACAGAACCTTCTCCAGGCATTTCGAGGTTTTTCAGCTACATAATGTAGCCGTGATGGCTACATTATGTAGTTAAAAGAAAAACGTTTCATCTTAAGTTTTTTTTTTTTTTTTTTTTTCCTTGAGACCATGCGTTAGCTTTCTTTAACTACATCATTGCGCAAAGAGACATTCATGCTGTACAAATTGAAATTACTACTATTGCAATTACTTTTGACTTGTTTCGTGAAAGGGCTCAGACACAAGCGTAGTTTCGAGATTATCTGTTCTATGTCCTCTTCTCACAAATGCTGCGCTGATTAGTTTTACACGAACAAAGGAACTGGACAAACACTGAGGTTAAACGCAAAAAAGAGGACACTATGTCCTCTGCGGTCTTCTTTCGGGGCTTCAACCTCTCTGCCACACACAAACAGCGGGCTTACCGCATAATATATTATTTCTCCGTACGTTATTTTTTTTAGCAACCACCAAATTGTAGACAAAGCTATCGTCACTGCATTTGCCGGGATTATCGTCCTTTTCTTGTTCTTTTAGAGAGTTTTCTATACCCGTTTCCTTCTCTTCAGTCACAAAAAAAAAAAAAAAAAAACTGCTGCAATGCAGGCATATCCAGCTCAATGCCGCTCATTGTTTGGATCGCGAAATCGTAGGTTCTTAGTGTTCCTAAATAATTAATTTTTTTTTTTTCTAAACTGAATCCTCGCGAACGCGAATTCACTTTCACTATAACCAGCACGTGCCAGGCAAGATGGCTGCGACTATGTGGGGATGATATAGTTCCTGTTAGCCTGAAACTCTTCTGCACTGTAAAACCCTAAACTACTTCTCTGGGTTTCCTCGTAAATGCTTTCGCTGGAATACGCGAAAGAAGAAACATTATTCTAGCGCACGTAAATCCTGGGATGAATTCGGCTAAACTCCTTAATATCACTTGCAATTTGCAGCCATTGTGTCACAGCTCTACGCCAAGCCATGCCTGCAATGAGGAGCACACATGATAGCAAGAAGAAATTGCAGCAGTATTCATCAAGGAAAAGCGGCAGCGAGTGCTGCAAGTATACAAATATAGAAACACAAGATCCAGGCTCCATGCTTTCAGCGAATGCGCGTCTGGCGCCGGGCGACCGCCACACTCGGCATCGAAAAACGTGACTGCGACTCTTAATCTCGACTCCCAGGGAACCGCGTGGCACGGAAGCACAAACGCTGGCATCTCTGCGCACACCCTGCGTCAACTGCCGCCCTGTGGCCTGGGTTTGGTTGCGGTGAAATGGCTACTTATCCTAAAGCGTTACCGCCCCGCACTCCCCGGCCGCTTTCACTTTCTTCCTCTTTTGCCTCCCCGGAGCTCACCAGATGTCGCCACCTCGCTCCACTCGCATGGCATCGTCACTCGAGGTCGCACCCTCCCCATCTTCAGTGACGCCTCAGCCAACCATCGCGTCTGCACGGGCTCTACTGTGCCAACAAACGGAAGAAGTCACATCGCAACCTGCTCAACAACTGGTTTCTATTTTTCTTCCTTTGCCACGACGTTCTCGGTCACTCTTCTTCGTTTTTTTTTTTTTTTCTTATTTCTTGGCTCCTTCCTGCATTGGCCCCTAGTACGCGGAGTCGTGCACGTAGTAGGGACACGGGGGCAAGCTGACTGGCTGTTACCGCTTTGCCAGCAATGGCGACGACGACGACGCCTTGTGCTTTGGAAGCACGTACTCGACACGCCTCCTGTGGCTGCCGCCGGTGCATACGGCAACGTGGAGGCTGCTTCCGAAAAAAAAAAAAAAAGACCAAGTAGCGGGGCAGTAACAGGACTGGCCTTTGGCCGAAGGGACAGGAGGACGGAGCGTGTACGAGTCGTTGCTATGGGGAACGGAGGAGACGACTAATCAAACTCGCATTTTTTTTTCTACTAACATCTTCGTCGGCCCTTCATTGCCCTACGACTACCGGTACACACGGAGGATTCAGTTTTCGCTTCGTGCAAAACCGGCGACACATGCAGGTATATGAAGTACTTAAGAAAATAATAATAATGATTCTCCAAACTGACCTTCCCGCAGCCCTCAATAGTCATTTCTTCATTTGGAAAAGAAAATTATTGTAGCGTGTTAACGTAGTTAAACCAAGGATGGTGTGCGATTAGCGGACTGGTGAAAGTTGATGGAGATGACATTGTGCAATGCACAGCGCGAGAATCTGTTGCAGCCTGCACTCGGGATGGTGGCTACAATGCTCTGTGGACACTACTTATCTGTGCCTGTTCGTTTGTGTGTGTGCGTGCGTGTGTGTATACGTGTATATATGTGGTGTGTGTGTGTGTGTGTGCGTGCGTGCGTGCGTGTGTGTGTGTGTGAGTGTGTGTGTGTGTGTGTGTGTGTGTGTGTGTGTGTGTGTGTGTGTGTGTGTGTGTGTGTGTGTGTGTGTGTGTGTGTGTGTGTGTGTGTGTGTGTGTGTGTGTGTGTGTGTGTGTGTGTGTGTGTGTGTGTGTGTGTGTGTGTGTGTGTGTGTGTGTGTGTGTGTGTGTGTGTGTGTGTGTGTGCGTGTGCGTGTGCGTGTGCGTGCGCGGGCCCGCGCGCGCTAGAAATCTTTTTCGAAAGCACTTAAAGCGGACATACAAACGTTAGCTGATTTTGTTGGGCTCTGAACACCCGGATTAGTGTTTTGTCACTGAAACAGATAACGACTTCTGTTATATAGCGAGCTAGAAGATTTTCCTTTCTCTCTCTCTCTCTCTCTCTCTCTCTGGGTAACAAGTAGCTACAGCAGAGCTTATTGCGCAGTCCTGAACTTATCTCTTGGTCGTCTTGAAAGAAGGGACTGAGAAGGTGATGGCAGACGATGTATCTGTAGGTTACAACTTCATATTTGTTATTATTTCTCAAATCTACTTGCATGAGGGTCTGTACGAGGAGAGGCTGGCTGCGCTGAAGAAGGAGATATGAAGATTGATAGTTTAATGCGTGCAAGGTCTAGGATTTTGGCCATCCGATGCAACTCTTACAAGATATTAGCAAGATCTTAAGTGGTAAAGCTTGTAGCCAACAGGGCTACAAAAACCTTTGTCCGAAATAGTATGTCAAGACAAAACTGTTTCTGTCATTCATGCATGTTTCTGTTGTGCCGAAATATTACATCTTTTTTCATGAAGACCTGCCTCAAACTGAAACCCTGATGGTTTGCAGTGCATCAACCAAAAGAAAAAAAAATCTTTTTTTCTTGTGGGCAGTGTTCCTTGTGAAGCGAAAGCTTCACTACAACAGCCAGCTCGAGCCTTCAGCGTCAGTGTCAGTGGGTGTCTGAAAAAGCGCCAGCTCGGGTCTCTCCTTTCATGTAGGAGGGTGACATCTGAATCAGCCTGCCATGGCGTCTGAATTCACGTGACCGGGGTATGCCACACAGGCACGTTCATACGGCTTAGTTAAAGCGGCACTTTATATGTAGGCTGGAAGCCTAAGCTATCGCGTCTTACCCTTAAAGGCGAAGCTTAAATGTGAGCCATAATTTTTTCGCGAAAGGTACACTACTGTACCCTTGAACATTTCGCCGGTGCCTGAAAGAGCCTCCCGTTGCCTAGTAGCCGGTTTATCTTCCTGAGCTAGTGTTAGCACGGCTCTGGACGTTCTCGCGACAGGTGTGCAAAGCCGTCAAGAAAAGGAACTAGTGGTCACCGTGGGTGACTACAACAAAGATCCGAACCTTGAAACCTCTTTCGTGTCAACAGTGCAAGAGAGGTTTTACTTGGAGCTACCCCCATGCCAGCCAAAGACGACAACCCAATGGGGGACCAATCTATACTTGGTGCTCCCGTGCAAGGCCGCCATCTCGACTATGCAGATTAACTGAAAACCAAGCCTCACTACTTCAGGGACCATTGCAGAGTATTCATTGGCATAAATAAAGACGAAACCACGAATTAAACCAAAGTTTAAACGAGTGTTTAAGACTAGTTCGGCCACAGGCGTAGTCAGGCAAAAGAAGTTTCCGCTTTCATCCAGGTTTAAAAAGAGCTAAACCACAGCTAATTTCCCCCTATGGACATGTAACACCATAGATATATTATTACCATACGGCAAGCCGATGAAAACAGAACAGAGGACAGAGAGATGGTCGATGAGAGTGAGATGACGTTTAATGAAAATGTTGCCGGGCCTAGCGCGAGCGCTCCTGTCCGCGCCACTGCCCGCATCTTCTTCCTTGATGCCGTCCGTAACATGACCCGGGGCCACCAAGCGATCGTCCCGATCGTGGACGAGGAAATGCACGATGTTGATGATTCTATGGCATGATGATTGGAGTGTCTAGATGCTTGAAAAAGAAGAGGAAGAAGGAAGAATAGAATGGATTCGCGATGAACCTTGGCAGGACACTCTCGGGCCACACGTTGCCACGACTCGATGGCGGAGGCCAAGGCACGCACTGCATGGCATAGGCAGGGGAGAATGTCTTGAAGTGTAGCGGTGTCTTGGTCGTAGGGTCCTTGGTCGGCACATCAGGTCAGTGGGGTCACATTAGGTCATTCGGGTCTCTCCTTGTGTCTTGTGGTCATGTGTGGCGTCTCGGGTCAGTCTCTCCTTCGTCGTGTCTTGTGGTCGGGGCGGGGGGGGGACGGGGCGGAGGAACGGCAAGGTCTTGCTGGGTCCGGCAGGCTGGGGAACAGCCATGCAGTGCCTCCTAACCTTTCGCCGACGGCGCAAGAAGTCGCAGGGCGCTGATGCTCCGGACCAGGATGGGGGGGGGGGGGGGGGGGGTGATGATGAAGCACCCACCACCTCCACCAAATGTTACCATACGGCAAGCCGATGAAAACAGGAGAACAGAGGACAGAGAGATGGTCGATGACAGTGAGATGACGTTTAATGAAAATGTTGCCGGGCTTAGCGCGAGCGCTTCTGTCCGCGCCACTGCCCGCTTCTTCTTCCCTGATGTCGTCCGTAACAATATAGTCGGAGGTAAGTTAATTGAATGAAATTTTCGTGGTGATTTAGACGATTTATAGCTCACGTTTTTTTTACTGCACTCAAAGTATACAATATTTACACAAGAACTCTCAGCATTATTTGACTGGGGTAACATGACTAAAATTATTTCAATGAGTTTGATGCTTAAATGTGCGGGAGCGAGTAAAGTGCTGGAATGCACAGGATTGATAACTTCACAATCCAATCCAATGGCTTCCTGGAAGTATTCTCACACTGGCCGTGCGTCATAATTAAACAAATGCATGCTGTACACTGGCGCGTTCTTCGTTCCCGTCATAACATTGCATGCAAACAGAAAAAGAAATATATTCTTACCCTCATTTTACTTTCCTTGTCACATCGACCTTATTGTTTAAAGTAAATATTGTCATTACAATTTTTTATAGAAAACGAGGCAAATGTTACTGTTAAATGAGAAAAACCTTCGAGTAAACACGGTATTATTTAGGAGATGGCTATCATTTCTAACGAGCGTTTCATCTTTCATTTCCTTAGGGCGCTTTAGAGTTCCACGGGAATACGTTAACCCGCATCGCAGTCTTCACAGCAAAATACTTCTCAACGATTGACTTGAAAAAGCAGGATGCCTAAACACACAATCCTCCGGGGAGACGCTTTTGAAGTGCGGTTTTCCAAGCAGCAGTTTCCCGTAATAGCGGGAAACCGCACTGGGAAGCAGAGGAAAGGAAAAGAGAGAGCAGGGAAAAGGAAGAAGTTATGTTCTCGACGACTCCATCAGATACCGTCATCCCAGACAGACACGGGACGAGGGGCCGATGAGGGACCCATTATTGGCGAACTCATCGCGAATCCCCGACGTTGTCGCCGCCGCTACACTTTGCGGCAGAACCATTTCGTGTGGCACTCGCTTCGTCAACAAACCCTTGTTGACACTGTAGCGGCGAAGCTCGGGAACAGGTCGGCACACCCTCGCCGGCTCACTCGGAGCGTGCCGTTACTTCGTCTTGCGGCGTCGATGAAAGATCAACAGCGTCGGCGGAGGAAGGGGGAACGCGCCGCTCGTTTGCTGTCTACCACTCGGGCTGCTACTGCCGCACAGCGACGGAGACTCGTCCTTCGGGCAGAACGACATCTTTTTCGCTCCGGAAAGCTTCGGGCTCAAGTGTTTGTTCGCTCAGCACAAGCGAGGTCACAAGTAAAGGACAAACTTCGCAAGGAGAAAACTGAGCCTCTTCGCAGTCTTTGAATTCCTCCAGTTTTCTCTACGCTGCCTTTTTCTGTGCTCCACCAGTTTCCCCCGTCTACTAACCACAAACCCTTTCAGCCGACAGGCCTGGGTCGCCAGCTGCGTGGACGCAACTCTACAGCCAGCTCTGCCGGCTTCCTTTGAAGAGGGCGCCCTTTGAGGGCGATGCTCGCATGTTCACTCGAATCGGCAAGCGAGTGGCATCTAGAAGTGAGCAATCCCAAAGGACGACCAGTTCGAGCTCGTCTCGAGTGAAAGGCGGACGTAAAAACGGCATCACAAAGTGGCTCGCATTTAAACAGCGTTCAGAAAAATGAAAACATTATGCGCCTTTTGAAGAGCGGCGCTGCATATGAAAAGCATTGGCACTGGCAGAAACACGCGCATGAATTGGCGTACTCGTCTCGTCTACAACAAAATGAAAAGAAAAAAAGTTATAATAACAGAAAGAAATGTGACTGTGGGGTTGCCTTAGGCGCGGCCCGTGGCAGCCGCTTTATTTTCTTCCTTTTTTTCTTTTTTAGCAGGAAAAATGCAAAACAACGTTGCGGCTCTCTGCGAGAAGACCTGCATGTTAATAAAAAGTACGCAGCACGACTATAGTCTCGGCAAGAGTGGTATTGAAAATAACGCTGATCAGAGCATATTGGAGCAGATATCATGTGCCAACAACGAAAGGTAAATTTCTATGTTCGTGTGAGCATTATAGGCTCTGCCTAGGGTCGGGCTGCTTCAGGACTTCAACCCGTCGCTAGAGAGCAATGCGTCACAAGTCTCGCTCACATTCTTTTCGTTCACAATTCATTTCAAAAGAAAAACGTTCGAAACTCTTCAGGCTATGAGTATAGCACTATTGTTACTCAAAACCTATAGGCATGTGAGAAATTCTTATGGGATTGCTGGAGGTGCCCACAGCATTATTTTTGCGGAATCACCTAATCACCTTGACTGCTTTTAAAGTGGCTAACCGGCACTATGGGACGATTAACGTAGAAGTTGAATAAAAGGTAGCAGATAGTATCATTCTTTTGTTTTACTAGCTACTGACACCTGCTTCTTATGCACGTCAAGAATTCTGCAAGTGCACTAATCTGTAAAATCGGGGTGGTTACTGCATAAGGAGAAGAGTATGTTGAGTTTGTAGGAGTCAGTGACTGCAGAGTGGCCACCACGAACGATCCGAAGACTGGTTGCTGCTGCAGGAGAGGAGGAGAGGCTAGCAGGATCGAAGGAGTACAGCGTGGTTTTGTGCCGGCGGCTGCGAATCTACACGACCTAGTAAATGCCTAGCAACAGTGGCACCGGGCGACTGCGCAACGGCGAACTCAGGAGGAGCGCTTCTCAAGGGACAAGTGTGAGTAGACAACTAAAGTGTCATCGCTGAAACTATGCACACCGTATTTACTCGATTCTAAACATCCACCTTTCCACGATCGCGATATCTAGAGCCTACGAGAGCGCTTAGGTTTGAAAAATAAAGAATTACCCCCCCCCCCCCCCCCCCCCCCCCAGACTTCGTTTTGCGGCATTATCTCGACGAGACAGGTTCAAGAAAGAGCAACTTATTTTGCAAGCGAACTTGGCAAACATCTTCGGCAAACTCGATCACAGCTTATTACTTAAACTTCAACCTGTAGCCAGCCCTCTACAATTCGTTCCGAATTTTTTTTACGGCCCGCAAACAACTGGCGCCGCACCAGACACCGCACGCCAGCGAAGCCCACGAAACCTGCCAAGCGCCAGCGATACCAAGCCCACACGACAACACGCTGATAAAGCTTTCGGGGTCGATTTCGGCCAGCTTCCGGCATTCTGCTCCGCCATTTGTCATGTAGTGTCAGAACCGAGCAACCTATCAAGACGGAGATCACACCACGGACGCTACGCCACCTCGGAACTGTGACAGCTCCGGCGCGACGAAAGGGAGAGGGAATGCACTCAGTGGTATCGGATGCCCGCTCTTCCTTGCCATAAAAGAGGGCGCTCAGATTCGTATGCAAAGATTTTGTTTATTTGTTTATTTGTTTGTTTGTTTGTTTCAGAAACACATTTCTTTTTCTTTTTTACGAAAATAGGAGGGGGGGGGGGGGTCTTTGTAATCAAGCGGGAGATCGGGTGTGTGCTAAGATTCGCAAAATATGGTGTAAGTAAGTTAGTCTCCTATTATCGCCTGAGGAAGATTCATGACCAAAAAAGAAGCGGTAGTTGGGCTGCATGACTCACCGAGCTTTAGCCAAGGCGAAAGCCCGGTACTGATGACCATTGCCAAGCTTCGTGTAGGGTAAATAGTCCCTGAGCGTAATTAATTCACCAAGCTCGCCAAAACTGTTACGCGGCATTATGTGCGAATGACGTAGTCACGATTCGCGAACAGCGCAAAGGCCAAGAGCACAGAGCCCGCACATCGTACAAAGCACTCAGCACCGGGACGCTTCCTTCGCTTTTACGTCACTCGTATTATCAGTGGCAATATATCATGAAATGAAAATAGGCCAACAGTTGCCACTGAATCTCGAGTTATGCAGTGATAATAATTCATTCAATTCCTTTCGCTCCCTTTTTTGGTGTTGCTATAGCTTCCTCGAATTTTTCGCAACTAGCGGAGGTGTTTTTCACTGGCGCTTGGCGCGTTATATACTGTTCCTCGGGTCCTGAACATGCTTTGAGTGCCAATGGCCAGCTTTAGAATGCAGCTACGAACTCAAAGCTGATGATACCTTTCTTTGTTGTTGGCAATTATCATCATACTAATTCCTGTGCTAGGTTTTCTTTCTTTAGAGCAGAATATAGAGGGAACACTACACAGGACCGATTATCAACTAGGCGAGCAGAACTACTAGACTAGTCCGCGTCATCCAAGGCGAACGCAGGCACCCAGAATGGGCATGAGAGGCTAATGTTTAGCGTTTTTTTTTTTTTATATGTTATGACACCGAAATTTGCGCGTAATATAAACCCAGCATCACGTGGTCTTATTAGCGCAAGCACGCGGTGAAAAGCCACCTAACCCGTAAAAAAACGTCCGACCAGCTCTGGACACGAAAAAGTGCTTAGTCACCGAGGCGTGTTGAAGGGGAACTAATTGGCTGCGACCTGGCCTGAGAGCGGCAGTGCACCTCGCGCACCTCTCTCTGCCTCAGGCCGTGCAGGCAAAAGAGCGACCAGTGGCGGAATGGGGGACAGCAACGCTGCTTGGCTCGCCTGGATTCTTCGCCGACGAGGATGGCGAGCTCACCTCGTGGGAGTAAATTGCGAGCCCTCTTCGCGCTTGGCTAAGCTCCCGGCCGCCGATATAGTGGCGCCGCGCTGAGGAATACCGTGAAGCGGGAGCCGTAATTAAACCTTTCTACCTTGAGCTAGCGAGCCTAGTAGTGGTGTTTTTCTTTTGTGTGTGTAGTTATTGAGAAGGGGTCCAGCTTGGTTGCAGGCTTGATTTCGCGGCTGGCTAATAAAGAGGAGATAAGTAATAACGAAAAATAAATTCTCGATTTCCACCGCAAGTAGTTTTCATCTTGTCATGTGTGCAAACGGTCATTCACTCACTCGTTTTGGGAACAGTAAATCGCGGCGTTTAAAGCCTGCCAAAGACAACCTTGGACGAGCCTAAGAAGTTCAGGTTTGAAAGCGAGCCCTGCTGACAAATAGGCGGAATCCGACACCGAGCAGGAAAAGTTGCCTACGGCTGTGTGGCTCTCGCTACTGTAATAGAGAGGTATACATCTCCGACTGAAAGGCATGAATACCAACAGCTTCTGTCATATTTTGTCCGAAACACCATATGAAAAATGACTGAAAACTGAACTATGAAAAGCGCACCAACACACAAAATTCTTAAATACATCCTATTAATATTTTAGTTAGACTTAGTAAGAAATCTTTCCAAGGTTATCTTTCAAGAATGCTCCAATAACTAGGAACGGTCACGAAAAGAAAAACGAAAGAATGAACACCTGGCTGCCTCCTCTTAAAGGTTCATGAACCTTCTTCTGCCTGCTATACCTGGAGTGGCCATGTTACTGCTACGCATCTGCTAGAAACTAGATGGCCGAATAAGATACGTCCAAAAAATACACCGAAGGTGTTGTAGGTAATTTTGAGTGCAGTGGAAAGCCCTCAATTCATAATGCGTTTGTTGCCAAAAGCATACCCAGTCCTGGGGCTAAAACAGTAAATGCGTTGCGGTCCTGAAATGTATACGCAAGAGACTAATTAGGCAGGATCGACTCCCTCAAATAATGCGTACCTATTTCAGATTTCTGGAGCCGAAAAAAGATAATTAGCGCGTTCACAAAGCCCTCCTATTTGAATATAACGGGGCGGTGTTCGGTCCAATTACCCAAAGCGTAGGCACGAACTTCTAACGAAATTTAACTGTGCGCTAGAAACGAAGTCAAGTGATCTACCCTAGATACAGCTTGCTAAGCTTGCCAATGCAAAAAAAAAAAAAAAAGGGAACCCTTAAGATCAGTCTTTATGCTATAACGCGACGACGTTAATGACTCTTCTCCGCGGCTCCTCTTGCGCATATTAATTATACACTTAATTGCACAATTAGTTGCAAGACCGTTCATTTGCACCTTTATTATCTCAGATATACTCATCAGCATGAAATCGTAAGATATCATATTACGCGAGAGACTGCCTTACACAGATAACAAAGACCCGCTTTAATCAAGCAGTGCAAGCGCGCCTGTGTGACCTAGCTATGTCATGTCATGCTGTCACATGACGTCACATATCCCGCTGACCAATCAGAGCCTTACTATACCGGCCCGGTAAACTCACGCCTGCCAGGCTGCCCGTGATATATTCCATTATATTACGCTAGAAATGCCAAATTTTATTCAGTTTGAGGCTAACGCGATAAAAGTAAGCCTATGAACATAAAGCAGCCTATCTATGTTACCCCATGCACTGAAACCATGAATGTTAGAGCAACGTAAAGAATCACTGCTATAAAGCGGCTCCAAATAAATGGACGAGAAAGTAGCAGGCATATCGGACAGATCTGAATACTGGGCGAGTTGGTGGGAGTTCAACATTTTGCACTGCGCAAAAACCGAAGAACGGGAAAGAAACACACACAGACAAATGAAGTGCTGACTAACAACTGATTTCTTTTTAATTAAACCTACTTAACTTTCAGTTGTTAGTCAGCGCTTGGTTTGTCTGTATGGGTTTCTTTCCCGGTCTTCGTTTTTCCCGCTGTGCAAAATGCCTAACATCGGACAGCCTTGTTTCTTCTTCTTCTTATACTTCGCACACCCGCTGCTTGTTCTCCTTCTCTCAATTGGTAAACTTTATTCGTATTGATAGATATCGCCACAAATGTAGTATGCCTGACACATCGTCATGCTGCCTTCAGTGCCCTGCTCACCATTTCCCTCTCACCGCCAACACTGCCCATCTGGCTCGCCTCCTGGGACCTCCCCTTAAAATACCATCGACACCTTCATGTCGTCTAGACCAGACTGTGGTGTACTTGAGGTCCGCAAGACAGCCATGGAGAGCCAGAGAAAACTGTGCCTGACCATGCTTAACCGAGCTTCCGCTCTGTAAGCTAGGTTCCCTATATATGAGTCTAACCTGGCTTAGCAACATATCGTGCTTGGTTTGCTAATTGTGTGAAGAATGAGAAAAAACAGCAGGTGTGCGAAGTAGAGGAAGAAGAAGAAGCAAGCGCCGACGGCTCCGAGCACCGCACGTGCGAAGAAGAAAAGGAACAAGAAGAAGCGTGGCGCATGCTCCTCGCGCTGCACCTAAGGTCAAATTGCCGGAGCTAACCTAACCTAACCTCATAGCCTAACGAGAAGGCAGGAGGCGTCCCTTACAAGTATTAGAGCTGGGGCGGCCCTTATCCCGTCGGTGACGAGCCGATGGGGTTCTCAAGAATAGGCAGTGCTGAGCATATGCCTTAAGTGTCCAAGCCCGTCCGCCAAGGTAGATCTTCGCCACCTTCTATGGACATGCCCAAGAATGCAGCCGTCAAAGATAAGACAACTATAAGAGCCTGGGCTGTCGGCTACAAGGGATCAAGACCTGCATTTGTGGTTAATGGGCAGCATTAAGAGCCAGAGCTCGCCCCGGTTTTTTCGAAGAAAATAATCTACACGACTTACTTTAAGACAGCACTATTTTATGTCACATGGCAAGGCTTCGAACAAAAAAAATTAATCAAGCATAAACAAGTTTTCACTAGCATAACCGGGCTTAGCCGAGCTTAGCGGCAACAATTTGTTTGTGTGTGTGAAATCTAGGGGGGCATGAATAATCGGAAATGACGAATAGCGAATATCCTCACAAATCGTTTTTCTTTTTTTTTTTAATGGACGAAAGATGTATGTTCTAAATTATTCTAAACAAATCGAACATGTTTAGCAACCTTTCCAATACATTTACGATAATTGGCACGTGATTTGAATGAGGGCAACCGTATACTTTATTGACGACTGTTCTAGAAATGGGGTGTCGCCCCTACGGCTGACACCATCCTGCCGCACTCAGTATGAGAGGAATAAAGAATTAAGGGGCGAACGCAGCGGAGCGGCTTTCATAATGCCCATACAAGGGCTGAAATCTGGACGTATGAACCAAGGTTCAGACTTAGTTCAGAAACCCCAACCTTGACGCCAATCTTTGAAGCCACTTCTGCACGTTGCTGTCGCCTGTCTGATGTGCTGAGGAGTGGATCAATAGTGAAATGTAATTTGCTTGCCAGTGTACCTAAGCGACCATCGAGTTAATGTACTGACTTCTAAGAGCGGTACCTTTAGCTCCGTTAGTTACAGTATTGTATTGCAGCGCCGATGTTGGCATTTTATTATTTCGCACGATAGCTCGTTCTGTATGAACATTCGCGCAAGCAGCCAATACTGGTACAAATATTTGATTTCAATTTGATTTGCTTCAAGTACTATATGACCTGTTCGTATTCGATTCGGATTGAACAGACTACTATTCGCACTGCGCTACTAAAAACATTTTTTCATTCCTATAGCAGTTCATATTGCTTAATTTACTAAACTGCATTAATTTGTATGCTGCGCTCTGCTTGTTTTATTCGGTATGGTCGGCATGCAGGTGCCACAACCCTTGTTTAAAGCGCCATGCCAAAACGCGTCTGTCGTTTTACTAAATTGAAAAAGTAGCAAAACAATCTGACGCTCTTCAACGAAATGAAGAATGGGACCTTAGAAGTCCCTCATTTCTAATGCAGACATATTCGATATCTGGCCCTTAACCGATATCTTCCTACAGTGCACTGCGAGGATCTGTTGATAAAAGCGGAGCGCACGGTAAGTGTTCGAGAGATAAAAAAAAAAAGTAATTTCTCTTTGCAATTAGAAAGGATGCTGACTACAACAAGCCAGCACTGGCTGACTCCAATGAATGCAAAAGATCATCGAAATTTTTCACAGTCCATCACTTGAGATCTTTCGAGGTACGAAACAAGTTACGTCTTCCAAAGAGCTCAAGAAACCGTATAAAGAGAAAAAAGTCGACTTGTGCTCTTTAGGAGAATTGCGGCGAAGTATAACGGATACGTTTGCACTTGCGTTCTCATTCGAGCTCAGTTTCCTAAAAGAGCAGGCGCGTCTACGCGCAGCAATAGAAGGGCTCGCGTCCGCTGTGCTGCCGACATACCGATGGCCGAAGCTCGTGCCCGCGTGCCTGTAGCCAGCAAGGCGTAGCGTACATATATATGTGTGTGTGGACTCGTTGACTTATGTGCGCGCGGGGCAGAGGTGGAACATAGCAGCAGCAGAAACAAGACCTCTCAGCAAAATGGGCGGCAGCAACCGACTGCATTGTAACGAAGGAGAGACGGACTCATGGCCAAAATACGAGAGCGAGGAGGGGGGAGGGAAACGGGTAAGAGGCCTCGCCACGCGGTTGACGAAAGCAAGGGCAATGGCGTGCGGATCGTTCTGCGTGTTTGCCCCCCCTCTCGAGTATGTGCGCGTTTGCTAGCACGACCCCGGGTGCTGTCCGGCTTTTCTGGGGGGCCATGACGAATGTGAGGCATAAATCGCATGATCGTCTGATCCGGCCGAAAGGAACGCGGGGAGTGAGAGGAAGGAGAGAAAAATAAGACAGAAAAAATAAATCACTAGAATGGCGAATGGAGGAAAGCCACGAAGGTAGAACAAGAGAAAAGGGAAAGCCGTATCTGCAGCAAGCCTCTGCTCTGCTTAGAATAAGCGTTTCGTTCGAAACAGCGTGTGCGTTCTGGGGGGAAGCCATACACAGCTTCCGGTGTAGGTCAGGGGAGTCGGGGCATGAAAGGCTTGCTTCGGCTGATTATTGTTTGCCTGTCATGTAGCGGAAAGTGTTCGAAGGACCGACTTTGACTTACGGCCCAACTTTATCTTGCCCAGAATTTGTCAGCGGTTTCATCGAAGGCCAGCAGGACAAAACTGATCAGAGTAAAGGGTTAGAAAGACGGAACAGAGTGAAGTGGTCATGTATTACCCTCTTTTGTTACCTCTTTCATCTCTCTCTCACTACGGCAGTGACACAAATGAAAGCCGTTCCGTACAATGATTAGGCATTGCAGAGCATCCTACATTTGCGTCTGGTATATAAGAAATGATGCTCAGCAAAATGATATATAATGTGTCGTGAGAGCTGTTCAAAGTATTCTGTATCTATGTCAACACTGATCACGTAAGCAAGGCAAGGCTGATCACGTAAGCGTAAGCAAGGAGGAAGCAAGGAGCTGGAGTAGCTCGTCTTATATTAGCCCAACTCTTCGTCCAGATGAGGAACAAACGTGGGTAGACGAGAAAAAAAAACAGAGAATAAGTCTGGAATAACCATCACTTCCTTGATTTACTTCTATCAAGACAACGTGTGGACAGATGACGCACGAACTTCGATGCATTGGATATACAGAGAATGCACCGGTGAATCCAATATCCAATTACTTTCTCTCTTATCATTCTCTATTCTCACTACCATTCACAGAGCTGGGATGACAAGCAACGATAATGCATATATGCACTACGAATCTCCCACGTCCTCATTTGGTGGGCTCAATCTGCGCAGCCCTTGATGGCAGCAGTCAAACAATTCGGGCCTTTGATTTTCGGCCGCGTTATCTTCGGCGCGATCGGCGATTAGTGGCCGCCTTTCGCGTCAACCGCGCCCGTCGTCCCCTGCTCTCGTGCTTGACAACGGCGTGGGCGGCGACGATGACACTTGACAAATGGTCGCCGCAGCGCACAAAGCGGCGCTCGGAGCCCAGGTGTCACCGGGTTAATGGCGCGCGGAAATCGAATGACCCGGAATGGGACTTCTCTCGGGCAAAAATTATTTTGCGTAACGTTGGATACACGCTGCCGCTGCCTGGGCAACCAGCGTGCGTAGTATACGCTCGTGCATTCTTTCCTGCCTATCAGAAGGGCGAAAAATTTTGATCGCTTTAAAGGCTGGACGAAAGGGATGGTGGGATGCGTGTTTTATGAGAATGCTCCCCCGAATAGCTTCACAATACGCGTGTCCCTTCAATCCGATTTGATCGAGAGAGCAGACGTGTGGTTAACGGATTACGAATGAAAGAGATATAATTCTGAGAATTTAACGATAGAGAATCGGGAGAAGTTCCTTAGACGATAAAACTGAAGCTTCAAAGATGATTACCAATATCATTGTGCCTTAACGTCGGCGTTTACCGGTGCAGACAGTAAACAGAGCACTCTATTTCGCTGTAAATTGTTTCACACGTTCTATAATTGATAGTGGCAGTCGTGATATGTAAAGCCCAGTAGTAGACACCAATGTTCTTTCACTCCGACGAACAGCTTTATTATCTCCAGTACAGAAGGCGTGATGGCAATTTGAACGCAAAAGCGTGCTCCGTTTACTTATGTCCGCACTTGTACATGCCCGAAGCCTTTGCTGTCCCCTATTCCGTGGTGCCCTATTTGACTGTCGCGCCGGACCACCGAAAATTACTTCCGCTTTTTTGGGGAGACTAACATGCGAATATGGTTTCTGAATTGAAGCATTCTTCAAAAGGTGGTAGTAATTGTTTTTGTAAATGTAAACTGAAAAAAAAAAAAAAAACGAATTTTACCTAATAAATTCCTCAAAAACCAGCAGCTGTTATGAAAATTTTAATTACATTAAACATATTGCGCAAACGTTCAGCTAGCAGCGAACTACCACAAGGTTGACCACATGACGCGTTGGCTAAGTATCTGATTGAGTCGCACCAAAGTTTTTCGATATGTTAAGTTTCAGTATATCTCGGTTCTGCACGTGGCCTGTTTAAATGTTCTAGCTAATATAGTCCAAAGCGAGCTGTTTGGACATTTGCTGGCTTTTATTCGTGATGTATGCAAGCATTAACGAAGACCGTCAGTATGGACAACATTTGTAAACTTCTCTCTGATTCCGAGTAAATCTGCACCCCATGTGGAAGGAGTCGGACCTCCTCGACTTAAAGTCGGAGAGTCTTGTGTGTGAAGTTCACACCCTCACGATACCAATGCGAATACTTGATGTCAGCCACATTAGTTCAAAGTAATCATGATAGGCTACTGGTTATTAGTACATAGCGAATACCAATGATCGCGGTCAGCTCTGAAATGGGCAAAGGAAGCTTATCGTACTTTATAAATAACGCATTCTTGACTTCACAAAACGCTAACTATTGATCTAAATAATTGAGCAAAATATTCAATATTTGATAAACATTTTCAGCGCGATCTGCATCTGTATCAAATGACATATATGCCGTTCTGATGGATGGATAGATGGAATACAGGAGCGTCCCCTTTGAAACAGGATGGTAGCAGTTGCTATCATGCTCGTTTTTTCCCTACATCCTAATTATTGTTTTAGATCGGTTAACTATACCATCATTCCATTACATTGCCATCTTATATAAAGCGAGACCTGGTGTCAACGCATCAGGAACCGAATAAACTGCCCTGGCGGTACACTGAAGCCCCGAGAGCCCTCTGGAATACCAGGCACCACCGCGGTGATAAGCGTTCTTTCCCTGGTTGTTGTCTCGAAAGTTGTCCTGTTTTTCATTTTTTTTGCTGCCACGAATCACCGTCAACCAAAGTCATCACCGCAGGCGCCAGCGTTGGCAGTCAATTAGTAGATTAATCACATATGCGAATAGGTTTGTAAGCAGAGCTCCTGTGCGTGGTAGGTAATTTGCAATTTCAAAGAAAATAGAATTAAGGTAAGGCCATATCTAGCTTCCTCAGCCGTGCATGGTAAAGTGAGGCAATTGATGAGCTTCGAATAATAAAAATCAGCAGCAGCAGCCAAGTAGGATTCAAAGCCGTCAATGTGATTTTTCTCAATGGCGCCACCGATTCACTTTTTATCAACCGCGACCATGTTGTTATAAAAAACTTTGCAATCAAGTGATCACACTTTACTCTGCGACGCCTTTTTCTTTCGGATCAACTCAGACATCCTGTTAAACCATTACACCATCCTACTCCTCGCCGTTTTCAACGGGTCCCTACATTCCGAAGAAGTGTGAAAGATTTGAAAAGGAAAGTTGTGCGCACGTGGTGCGTAGATTTCAACATGCGCGGAGTGCTGGAGATATTTTTATTTTTAGACAGCCTGCGTCTATAGCGCAAAACAGCAACGTAGATAAATGTTGTCCCACATCCAGTGGATGAGAGGAGTAGGCCCCCTAGGATGAATTTATAAGATCGAGTTGGCGGGCTAGTTGGTTCTGCGTGGTGAAGAAACAGCGCAAGACACGAGACACAGTGACACGAGGATTCGTGTTTGTGCTTCCTCGTGTAGCGTTCTTTTCGCTGTTCCTTCACCTAGGCTGAAGCTTAAAGGCACAGTACCGCCGTATCGAGGCGACATAAATAGTTGGCTGGCTATACCACGCCTACTCTGCCTATGCTACAACACTTATTTCGCCAGCTTTCTGCCCACTAGTGCTTAGTTATGTCCCATAGTAAGAGCGAAACGACTTCCCATGTAACACGGACATCGCGAAGCAGTCCAGTTTTTCTCGACGCCGCGCGTAGTTTTGCGAAATATTGAAAGCATGAGACATCGAACTGTCCTGCGCCCCTCTATTTCGAAACATTTCACCAATTCTACAGCAAGCAGCTTGCACCAGGGACTACACAAGAGCAAGAAGAGGGGTATAAGGTGAAATGAGTATGGGCAGTCCGGCACACTGCCTGAGGGAACCATTCTTCGTGATATGCTGGACAATCCATCAGCTCAAGGCTGGAATATATGGTGTACTACCAACTTCCTAGGCGTTTCCATTTGTCAGCATGAGAGAAACTTATCATTAAATATTAATTTTGCCACAAACCTGAGAACAACTGCCCGTCAAGATAGCAAAAAGAAAGAGCGTACGCAGAAAATCACATTCAATTCATCTTCAGATGAATTATTGCAAACAGCAATTCACTGTCAAGCCGAAACAATGATAGATTGAATTAGAAGACTGTTTAAAATTCATAATCATGCGACGACTAGCAACCAGACACTAAGAAAAATATAGGCATAGCACGTTCTCGAGCTTTCAGTGATTGTTAACGATAAATCGGCAGAATCGGTGCGAAGTTTCCATTGCTTTAATAGTACAATAGCTGAAAAGTTACAAGCCCACATGTTGAAGGCAAAACTATCATCAGCCTAGACTTCAGCGTCTTCGCTATATGCCACTGACAATCTCCCGCAACCAATCTCCCGTAACGGTAGGATTCGAACGTTCCTGCAGACTCAGCTTTATATGTTACAAATTATATGCATGATTGATCAGTTTAACTGCATGCGGAAAGAAAACAATATGCGGCGCTGAATCGACAGCAAAATAAAATGGCATGTGGTTTAAGAAGCAGAAGGAGCACAAACTTCCAAATTATCTGTGGCGGCGGCCAAGCACGGATGGTGGAAACGTGGAGTAGAATGACTGTTTGAGCCTGAGATAGCTTATTTACGCTGCCTATCCCAGTTTTGTTTCGTGTGTATGCGCATCTGAACTTACTTTTGTGTAATGCTTTGCTGGAGCACGATTACGTATGACGACTTGGCAGCGCGTAGAGACTTCGTCTTCGATTTTCACCTAGCATTGGGTAATTTTTTTTTTTTCAAACGTGCCGTGCCTAACACATCTTCCAGTGCCATAAATTTGTCGTAATTTGTACTGTTCTACTACTGAAAGCTGAGGGTTCATAGCGATTACATACATCGGAAACAGACGCGAGAGACTGTTATTACCCACAGAATGCCTAGTGGGCATAGGTTAGCGTCATGCTCAATAGGCATATCCATAAAGTCTGCACACTTTATTGATCGTTGGGGAAGTGGTTTGCGTGATTCGGCTTTTACAAAAAAGAAAATGGTTTATTAAAAGACGCTTGCTGGCCATAAGGGAAGCACCAGGCAGCCCCGCTGATATATTATGAATGAGAGCTAAGCATGATTAATTCAACACAAGCCACCGTTGCACAACGCCGGAGAGCCTGCTCACTCAAGCAGCGTGTTTTTGACCTAACCTGTAATTAAAACCGTCCCGCAAAACCATCCGTCTAGGACCCAACCGCGACCACTGTCCCGACTGAATCGATCCACGATAGAGTCGCATCAGGGCTCCATGCGACGCGGCCTATCACCTAAGGCCCCATTTATTCTATGCTCTACGGCTCCAGAGTAGTCATATTGCTAAAACCTGCCCAGTCGAAGAAATACTATACATATATCGAAATATATACACATAAAAAAGGCGGACACTGAAGACGAAGCCAGTACCCCAACCGACCAACGACAATCGCAGTCAGCTGGTACAAGAGTGGTTCCAAAGACGGGTAGCTGCGCTCGCATGGTGAAGCGCATGTGTCAGATCGTTCGTCTGTTTGTGTGTACGTGAAAGGGCAGTCAGCTTCGAAAAGAGAGTGAGGAGAATCCCGAAACCGTGCGGTGGAGGGAAACGGCAGTTATGTTCGCAATGTTCTCGCATTCGGTCGCCCGTATTAGCCTCAAGTATATATTGCTTCGATTGCGTACCAACCAGGGGAGAAGAAAAATAATCAGCGGGACGTCTGGGCGCAGCGGCGCGCGGACGTCAAAGCGCTCTCTGCAAGCAAATCAATGCTACCATTAATTTCGGGTCGACCGAGCGAACCGAGTTGGTCGCCGAGACAATGGAACGCATTCAACGCTGTGATAAATGAGCGCGCGCGGCCCAAGTGAGGGAGAGGGCGAGAGAAAAGAAGCGTGGTGTCTCCCTTTCCTGCCTCCTCTCACTGTCTACAGGCTTATGCCTCCGCTGATCTTTTTGTGATGTTTTATTTAACCGGGAACGCTGAGGACTCGTAAGAACGAGAGAGAGAGAGAGAGAGAGAGAGAGAGAGGTGAAAAAGAAAAATGCAGGCGAGGTACCAGTCGGACGCCAGTGGCATGTGCTGTAGCGAGCAAAAAGGCAATCAAAAAGAAAAGGCTATCAGCTGTGGAGGAAACGACAACCCTCCTTTCCCCAGAAGAAAGGTGACGCTATGGTGAGACGGAATGACGGTGTTTACCACGTGACCTGGGTACTCGTTTGAGGCGAGTCACGTGCGCTCCACCGACAACAAGCGAGCAGGAGCAGGCAGTGAAAGCGAGAAACAGCAAACACAGTGACAAGACGTCTGGGTTAGGGAAAAGGGGATCGGTAGCAAAACACGAAAGGAGCGCGTTTGTTTCCTCCTGGCGTGGTGGAGGTTGCCACCGCTGTTGCTGCTGCCACTGCTGCTAGCTGCTCAAGGGCAAGAATGGGTCAGGGTGGCGTGTGGGGGGAGTTGAGATTTAGCCGAGGAGGAGAAAAGGGGCCGCGGAAGGGAATGCGGTGGAGACGTGGGTGAAGGGAAAGGGATAAAAGAGCGATCCATCAAAGCGTGCAGGCAGCAGTCCTTAGTCGAGATTGATGTTTCGGCGGTATACGAGCCCGTTTGGTGAGAGGCTGTTTTGACGCGCCGCGTCTTGTTTATGCAGGCTGACTTATTTCTGTGGGTCATTGTCAGCGGTGTGCACTCGCCACAATATATCGCGGTGATCCTCGATTAAAAACGCCGAAACGCGTTTCCGTAAACGTGGCGTTAGCTGCGGTATCAAAAGGCGGTGCACTGTGATCCTTCTTTTATTGGCGAGAATGGATTATTCAGGTGGTTATAAGATACGCTGTTTCGTTGGATGTGGCCTGTAAGGATGCCCTTTTTTTCACTAAGGTTGTGTGTGTACAAAATTAAAATACATTTCAGTAACGTCTGTTTCTGGACTAGTTGGTTCATGTTCTCAAGGTGGAATACCTTCTTTTTTGTATTTTCAAGCTGGAACCAACAACTGTTGTGATTTGGCGTCTGTTTTGTTGATCTTAAAAAGCGCATAAAAACACATGGACAACAACAAAAGACGCACACACATATAGGTGTCCCCAATATAGGTTGCGCTTTTTTTAAAAGGATTCCACCTTTAAAACTTACAATAACGTCAGCGGGTGAGGCAGGCAATGGGAAATCTAGAATTGGCAATGAATTCCTCGTTATATGTTCCTTACGTCTTTAGAGCCAATATCGGTAAAGTACATCCGTAAATACTATTGTGTTAAAAAAAAAAAAAAAGAACGCCATATACTGCTCTTTACTTTTCCCTGATCATCATAGGCCCGCGAAAGAAAGACACACAGCAACGAACGAACCCTTTTGGTATTAATGTTAGGTTTATTATTAATTTCTACTCCCGATGCTGAAAATAGCCTATTCATTTCTAGCGCAAGTCACGAGGCGTTAACTGCACTGATGTCAGCGCTGCTGTTCACTCTCTTTTCAAAGCTCCCATCCATTTACTTCAAAAGACAAAGCTTCTAGCTCGCGATCCTCCATTTCAATAAGCCGGTGGGCTTGCACAAAATTACGGAAGTCCGGAAGCTCGACTTGTTAAAGCCTTCAAAACAGCCCTTTTAACTGCACGCCGTGTATTCAACATGTCGAGTGAACAAATAAGACCTCATAAAACATTTTGCCGGCGAGGCGACTTTCAAGTTGTTTCATGCACTTAAGCTCACTTGAGCGATAGTTCTGCAATAAGCTCCATGCTCTCTCACACTCTGCTCATCATCGTGCAGGACTTTTTAAAACGCGCAGGCTCGCGGCGGAATAACTAAACCACGGCAGAAGGTCGTCATCGGAAATTTATTTCATGGTCGACACCTTGCTGATAACGAATGCGTACGGGTTTTCTATGATTCAAAAAAACATCGCTACCAACCTTCATCAGCACCAAACGCAATTAAAAAAGCGAAGCGCGAGGGAAGAGAACATGTGGCCGCTTCAACACAGGTATGCACTCGTGGCTTTGCCACGTGCCATTGTTACAACTACGTTGTACGGTGTGTCAGAAGAGGTCACAGTAATTTGACAGTGCCGGTACCGTTTATGCACGCGATTCCGCGACGAATTCGCGCATTCCTCGTAGTGCCCGTTTCCAAATCATCGCTGCTGAGACCTATTCCGCCGCTGCCGGGCGCCGTAATTGGCGTCAGCTGACAGCGCTTCTCGCCCCACGCCTCTTTGCCAGCGCGCGCCACCGTGCCGACACCTAATTAGCCTTTCGGCGCCATGTATCACATTCCCAAAGCGCGCGCAAGCGAACGCGTGCTCCCTTTGAAGCCTCCTCCCCTCCTACCACTTTCTCTTCAGCCCATTCCCTCCGTGCCTCGGCGGGTAGCTCGAGTGATCGCATCGCGTCTCCCTCGCCTGAGGTTTTTTTTTTTTTTCTTTTTTTTTTTTTTTTTGCTACTCCACTGCCCTCTCACTAAACCGAGAACTTTTTCCCTGCGACACCGTGGCGGCATTTTCTTGCTACGCCTTGGTTTAAACTCAGCGTCGATATACACATAGGAGCTCACGAAAGAAGAAAGCCGGAAAAAGCAACCAGGAATGGAGCTGAGACCTGCGAATAAGAGGTGAGCGGCCGCGTTGTCGGGCGTTATTAATCGCCGAGCGTAATAAATGCTTTGCGACGTATTCGTCTTCCCTTGTTCCCTCTCTCTCTCTCTCTCTCTCTCTCCCTCTCTCTCTCTCTCTCTCTCTCTCTCGCTCTCTCTCACTTGGTCGCATCCTTGCACTCCTCGCATTTTTTACTTCGCACTACAACGGCAAAGCACTCGTGCTTGCGATATTCGGCTTCTGTCTTAATCGATTCCTAAAAGAAGGAACATCTGCGGCTTGAAAAGCAGATAGCGAGACAATCGGAGTACCAGGGTGGCTGGCAGAAGTGTGCGAGGACAGCAGACTTGCGCGGAGGCGCCGCGTGAAATAAAATGGCCTCATTTATGACTGCAAATATACCACCTAGCAAGGTACAGCTAGTCCCCTAAAACGTCTAGCCTGTCGGTTGAAAATAAAATACGAATGGCGTGGTATGCTGTCGATAGTAAGACGCGTCTGGTGAATTTAACATTTGCGTACAATCTTGTTTGCGCATGCGACATCAGCGCGGCAGACTCGCCGTTTTAAACATTGTGCTGGAAACAATTTTTAGGTGTCTTTTTCTCTAATTGTAACGCCCTTATCTAAGGTAGTTTCCCGCCGGCACCGCTCGTCTCAAAGCGGTTTGGCGGGTACGGTCAAAAGCAGCAGTTATATAGCACGGATCGGGCGAGTTCTCTGTTAGCACCGAATTTGTCACTGTTTAAATTATTTGCTTACTCCAAATATTCATGCTGCTAAGCTTGTTTTAATTTTGGTAAATTCAGTTTGATAAATTTTGCAGAAATCATCAAGGACTTGTTTGAAAAACAATTTGGCCCTGTTGAACTCTAGTGGAACGCAAAATCTTATCAAGCACAGCAAAATGAGAATAGAAGACGCTCGCCTTATTTCAGCTGTAATGATGGTACTTCATAATTTGCATTGCTTGAAATATATCTGAGAGAAATTGACATTAGAGGGCTGGTAGTCGATTCTTTAACCATTAAGCATGCTTACTGTGAGCACGAAAAGCTTGAATAAAATTAGGTTCTAGGTATTCAAAACAGCTTGGACCTGCCGTCACTTCCCTCATGATTTTCGTATGACGATGTCAATTCGGTATTCGTGGCAGCAGGTAAGAAGTGAACCAAAATTATGTACGAACGTTTACTCGTATCTGACGCTCGGTACACTCGAGCAACGAACACTTTCCTATGTTGATTGTCCAATCATTCTACTAAAGAAATATACTTAGATTTATTCCCTTTTAAGGAGCACAATGTGTTTTAAAAGATGAGCGTACTACAATCCAAATGGCGGGAACAATAGAGGTGCTCCTCGTCATTTCGTCATCTCTGAATAGCACCAGAGTGCTGAATAAGGGATGAGGGGGAGCCTCAGTTTGTAAGCGGAGCCCAGGGCCCGTATTCCGAGTTTGCGTCGTTATCGAAGCGTCACTATCTCGCGTGACCTCGAGTCGTCTGATTGGTCGAAACGCCGGAACATGATGTTGCCATCTCTTCCGGTTCCATAGTGCATACATCCGGTTCCGGCGTTTCGACCAATTAAATGACTCGAGGTCACGTGATATAGCGACACTTTAATAACGACGCAAACTCGGAATACGGGCCCAGGTTTCTACAAGGGGGCTTGTCTCCATCGCGCTTCCCACACTAAGAGAAGTCCCCTTGTCGAAACGTTGGCTCGGCTTGTGAACTGAGACTCCCCCTTATCTTTTATTCAGTGCTCGTTCATACTGTGTAGCCATCTTCATCTCGTTGTACCCTAAATAAAACAAGACCTTATAAAAACAACTAGGGCCCCTGAAGTCTTGCTCAAATAAAATGCTTACGTGTTGCCAAGAAGACGTGAATAAACTCTAATTGCCACATCTCCGTGGGGTCTGTCTCTGCTGGTCGTTCGTAAGAAAGTACGTGTTTCTCCTGCGCCCTTGCTTCATACAGGGAAACTGTTCAGCAATCTCAGAGAGACTTCGCCAAATATTCGAC
Organism: Amblyomma maculatum; assembly: GCF_055883805.1. Lineage (NCBI taxonomy): Eukaryota > Metazoa > Arthropoda > Arachnida > Ixodida > Ixodidae > Amblyomma > Amblyomma maculatum. The sequence goes on along the minus strand of NC_139345.1, from coordinate 43,217,282 downwards.
AATATATAGAGTGCTTCACAAATGCTTATAAATAGCCGTCCGTTTCCCAGTCGTGCTGAACATAATAATGGTTTAGTTGCGTACCTTTTTTGCCAGAAGTAACCAGGCTGCATGTTCCGCTTCTCAGACGGGTAGTCGAAATTTGTACCATTTCTGAAGCTGTAAATCTGGGCAATGTAAAGGCGAACTCCTATCCTTACTTCTTAATAAGTTATAATCCTCTGATAATTAATGTTGGCTTTAGAATATAAGCCAGAAGCGAAACATGCAGCCTGATTACTTTTGATAAAGACGGCACTTTAAGAACATGGAATAAAATAAGTAATGCGTTTCTGAAGCAAAAAAAAAAAAAAAAAAACATGTGGATGGCTATCACTTGTTTCTCACTTTGTCGTGTATCGCGATTTACGTACGCATAGGCTGCAGCCAATGACTAGCTAAACTGACGTGTTAACAACCCGTGAAACCAGATCCCGATGATTCAAAGTGGAGCTGTAAAGGCCAAGTGACATGAAAACGACAGAAAGCGAAAAAAAAACAACAAAAAAACTACGAAACATTTATCACAACGAACCATTTAAGCATCATTTACCATGCGGCTTCATCTGCTCGTTGGACTCATTTAGCTGCTATTTTTATTTCATTGTCCTGTCTTCTAACGTGCACATTAATCAACAACTAAGTTTAAAGAAAACAAAAATCATGGAGACCGCGATTAGTGTGTCTCTTGCTCTCGGTAACATTTTCGGCTCGTAAAAAGTTCCCGAGTTTCTCCGTTTACGTTCGAGGCGGCCAATACGCGCGAAACGTTTGTTTGATGCTCGCCTCGAATTCCACCTGAGCTCGTTTCCAGAAGCACCGGCGAAATTCTGTCGCGCAGAGCTGCATCGTAGTGGCGCTATCCACCAAATGAACCCGTACTGAAAGCGCCGTACACATAGCACACACCGCGCGTATGTGCACGCGATACCTTCAGAATCCGAATAGGCGAAGTCAAAAATTTTACTTTCTGCTTGGCAAATATGTTTTGTTGTAGCTCGTCATGAGTCATCATGCGTTATGGCGCGACATGGCTCTCTATGAGAGCGACCGTTGAACCCCGTACTATAAGCCTAACCAGTTGTATTGCAGTTAAAAACTAAAATGCGCGCGAGGTCACCAAAACACATCAGCGAGGACAGCCTTTGATGTTCCGAATAAGCAAAGAAAAAGAAAAGAAATAGTGTTGCAGAAAAATGGGTATAGGAAATAAAAACGCAAAGCGCAAAAGGAGAGATAGAGCAACGACACGGGAATGAAACTTGGCGGAGTGCGATGCTAACGACCTTTGAACTACACGCGAAGCTTGCTTCTCTGCAAAGCAGGCGTGCTGTTGTCGAGAAAAAATTCCGCCTGTACTCCGCTTGAAGGTTGGAGCAAGGGCGGAGCTGATGCGCGCGCTCGAAAGAAACTGGAATAAAAAAAAAAATGTAGGCCAGTACGCGCGAATGCTGCGACCTTCCATGCATCATTTTGCGCTTCGGATCGTCGCCTCCCAGTTCCTTCTCCTCCTGCTCATTTAGCAGCTGCATTTAAGGTTGCGCTCAGCGCGTGGCGGCTTTTCAGCATCTGCTGCTATTCTATCAGCAAGGCTCTAGAAACATCGATCGCTCACCGCATCGAGTTACGCAACCTTTTTTGATGTCGTGATTCCAAGTACACTGTACGTGGCTTGCTAGTTTATTTTGTAGCGTTTGAGGATGCTGAGTACTTCTTTGTCAATCCCTCCTCTTGTTTTCTTTTCTTCTATTTCTGTTGTTCAGGCCGGGGGCATACACGCGTCAAACTTATTCCCCGAAACCAGAAACAAAACGGCAGCCAGTTTCTATACCTCTGAAGGCATTTCGACAAACTCTTCTTCCCTTCCCAACGCAAGCACGGACCTCAAAAGCAAGCGCTAATAGCGAAGGGAGACAGAGAATGGAGAGAAAAAAGAAAGATATTTAGGGAACTGATGCGGAACCCATTAGGTTGTCTCGAATCGAACGAATAAATGCGTCGCATAAGTACTGTTCACATTCACGTTTTCACGGGCGCGCTTTGTATTCATCTTTTTTTTTTTTTTTTTTTTTTTTTTTTTACGCGCAAAGCGTGTTCCGGCAGCACTCGATCAACGGTTTCCGCACGCACCTGGCGCTTACGTGATGAAAAGGTGCAAGAAGGCTAACGCGGCGATGCATTCGAGGACGCTTTTCTGCTCTTTCTATTTCTTCCTGCCGCCGCCGCTTGTAATGAAGCAAGAAACTAGTCGAAGCCGTAGTCAGAGCGCAGTCGTATCGTTCTGATGACACCCCATTTCCGGCCACGCACGCTTGCCGCCAGCGCTTGCGTGGTTAGTAATGATCAAGTGCTGCGAGCGAGCGGCACTGAAGTGTGCGGGAAAATTTGAACTCCCTGTCAGCCTCTAAATGGTACTTCGCGTGATGCTGGCGCTTGTGCATTATCCCAGCCCCACGCACAAGAACCGTCGCACGAATCGGCTCGAATGACGCAACACAGCGCTCGCTTATTTCGCGTCCTCTTGTGAGAGCTGCTTTCCTGTGTTTAGCGAGGGCTTACACCTTCATATATTTCTTGTATTAATTTCACGCTTTTCTCTGAGAAACGGCATCATGATAGGCGCCGAAACACAAAGCGATGTTCCCTCTAACTGTGAAACGTAAAAGGAGGAAGTGCTTGCCGTAATGGCTTACCTACACGTGCGTTCCATCTGAGCGTATTGTGTCCATTGGGTAGCTTCCCATTCAAGACGCCCTCATTTCAAAGAAGTCGAAGGAAAATGCGCTAGCGTGGGCATCTCTGGAGATTAGCGAAGAAGTGTATGGGGCTAACTTTATTCTTGAGAGTTGAACTTTTCATTAAACCTTTCAGTTCAACAGCGAAGTTCAGTGCCTATACGTTATATCTACTAATTACTTTTAAAATTTTAAAGGTGGGATTAACATGCGGCTTGGATTTCGACCGGCCTCCATTTAAACAACCTTTATCGGTGATCGACCTTCAATTTTTTTTGTAGCTTAGACATGGGCACTTTGTATTTCGAAATAATGTTTCCTCGAAACAATTTTAGGCAGATTTGCTTACCTCGGTAGAGTCAAATGAGCCGCGCACAGCCAGTTTCAGCAGAGCCGCTTTCAGTATAGCCAAGAGAATTGTTCCCTCGAAGGGATGTTAATCCCTTTAGAAGGATTACAAAGTTCACATAATCCTTTGGCTGGCCCTGTTCTGAGGACGCTGAGAACTCGAGCCGCTGTGATCCTCTGACACAGCTGGCCTATTGTTTGCCTCTCACGAATTTCAAAGGTCGCGACATTCGAACCCTATGTTGCGGCCTCAGATTACCGTGCCATTAAGTTGCGAATGTTTTAAAAGCATGAAATTGGAAACACGTTGACCATCTCCGTCTCGTATTCTGCTACAGAGCAATGGTCGCTGCCGACCCACGAAGCGGTTTTTTGCAGCGTGGACTTAAACCAACGTCGGCGGCCTCCGCGTTGTAGTTGGTGTCAGCATTCAACGTCCGCGGTCACGTGACTGCTCCTTTCACATAGTCTGAGTCTTGCGCTAGCCACCTCAAGCCTCGCCCTTTACTGTGAATGAAGCTCATTTCGGTGCATTTTGCGCGCCTGTATACGTAGTGGCAGGGGCAGCCGTGGGCGTTGGGATAAAGCCGCCAGTTACGAAGTGGCACTCGTCGCTCTCCCAAAACAAAAATACACGTCGCACGCTGATGTGTTGCAACAGCGTTCTGAGTAAATGCAACAGTTCTGGATGCACGATTCGAACTAGCTAATAATGCGCTGATCGTCCAAAATAGCAGGGGAGTTTTAGCCGCCGAAATTGTTTTCCCCACAGCCTAACGACGTCCCTCCTTGGGCTCTGTTTAGGCTCGCCTATTAAGACCAAGCTTTATTATTTTCGCAGCATTAACAGCCAAGGTTATGCTAAGTGCCGCGCTTCTAACAAGGAGGTATATGCTAGCGGTGTGTGCCCATCTTTATAGAAAAATATTGAGACTGTCGCTTCCTTTTTTTCGAAAACTTTATTGGACGTTGAATAAATCAATATTGTCCGTTAAGTGCATGTCCCATTACAACTGAATGTTTCAATATTCTATTGGTTCTCTGTAATGTCTGAGCCAATATATTTCTTGTGGCAAGGCGCTACCCTTTTGCCTTATGAGTTGTAATAAATTTGAGGGGAATCATACCACTCCTCAATATTTCGGTGTTTAGTGCGGAAGGCACACCCTCGATTTTCCAACGGAAACGTTCCAGTGCTCTCCAAAAGTACCATACTGGTATGCCTGGAGCCCGTTCTCATTACTAATCCCATAACGCAGTGAAATCCGCTGTTAAAATTGCAGTCCAGTTGCAACGGGAAGGCTCTCGTTCTAATCTCCCCGAAATGCAACGAGTAAAGCGCTGGATTTGAGGAAATCTGGCCGCTTGGGCGCTACTCGCTGGCGCGTAACAAATCGTGTCGGATTTACATTCCAAAGCGACTATGAAAAGAGAGGGACAAAGGACGATGACGAGAAGTGCCGCAGGCCGCGAGGTTAGAGAATTAATTGATAAGCAGCCCGATCTCTTTGAGGCGCGCAGCAATTCGCACGTGCCCGAATTCTGCTTTTAACCCCGGGAAGTCGCACTTCTGCCTCATGAAACACAATCAGTGACCTCAGAGTCGCACACCTCTGTGTTCAGCAGGAGCACGGATTGAGCGGCCGCGGCGGGAGCAAGGGCTCCCGTCACGATTAGGCTGCAAGGAAAGCGCTGACACAGGACACTCAATTTATGCACCAATCGCACATAAACGGGGCATACGGACGCAAGCCTCAAGTAACGCCTCTCTTTGCTCCTTGTACTGCGCTTAACTACCCGCACAAACGAAGGTGTTTTCTGAAATCATGACGTGCTTAACACTAGAATAACAAAAATGACATATCCTAACGTGCACAGAGTTAAATGAACAACGAGTTTTATATACTTAATCGTTCAATAGAGGCACTCCTTCGACCAATGTGCAAGAATGACTTGAAATGAATCTTCGTGGTTGATGCACCAGCGATCAGCACTCCTCAACGTATGTTAAAAAGCTCACATTGTAAATTAGCCTTTATAAAAAAGCTAAGGAACAACAAAGAGAAACCAAAGTTGAGCTGAGATCAACGAAATATGATTTTAATTTTATGACAGATATATTATTTGCCCAAAACAAGGTTCATATGACCTAGAAAAATACCGGAAATGAGGCAAGTGTCACCGTTACACGATCTAATCCCCTCAAGCTCAAATACGGTAACGTCGGGAATATTTTTAGTGCATGGGATAGAATTTGGGCTTGTTTAATTTCACAACTTTCGTGCGCTTTTATTGTACAAGAAATAAATAAAAACCCAAATCTGGAAAACGAAGAAACGAAAGCCGTTGACGTCGTCCACTATATAACGAGTTTGAACTAGGCTGCCGGAAAAAAATTTGTCCCGGTAATTATGTTCAGCGCCTAGCTGAGGCAGGAAATAGAAAAGGTATGTAGAAATACGGCACAATAAAACATAGCAGGGTTGTGTAACTCCAGCATTAGATGGTTTTGAGCAGGCTACAGCGTTAGTCGGTTGTAGACTGCGGGACAACTATAGCTCGTATTAGGCGAAGAATAAGTGTGTCCGAATTTTCAAAAGCGAAGAATATAAACTAACCAAAAGAAAAACTGCAGTGCTTCCAATATAGCCCAGCAAATAGTAATGCCTATTTCATGGTCTACGCAAAATTCGTATGAGGTTGCAGTTTATTCATCGGTAAATAGCATCGCACAGTGGCTGCTGGCAATAAGCTGCATTCGTCACACGACTTCCACAGTGCGAAAAAGGAATGTTAAATACAAAATGAAAATATATAAAGAAACATAAGATGTAATGTAAGCGGTAAAAATAGACAGTATTTACTTAGTGAACACACTAATTATTACCGCGAACAACCCGCAGTCACGTCTACCAAAGTTAAACTACGACGAACAAGAAAGAAGCACACGAAAGGTTGTGTCTAGAGGCTCACGAAGTGAACTTACATAGGAAGGAGTGAGGCATGGCTGAAGGGCTTAAACGGAAATAGCAGTCATTAGGCTAGACAGTTCTAATCAAATTGCACAACGGCATATACCTATTATAAGAAAAAAAAAGTTTCCCCGAAAGAGAGCAGTCGTTGCTGGTTTTACCCAGCCTATAATTGGCAACATAGGGTAGAGAAAGCCAAGCCTAATCACGCTATATGCACATGGCACGAAATCGGAAACCAGATTTTCATTCCAAGCTGCAATCATATTCATTCCGAGATTACGGTTCTAACATCGGTAAAAATAGGGGTTCGAGAAATGATAAGAAAAGTGCCGTTGCCCTCTCTGCTCGTTTTCCTGATTTCCCAAGTACACCGCAAAGTTCCTTAAACTACTATTGGAAAGGAAACCTGTAGCAGCCCTCGTTGTCCAGTCAACAGCATCTTGAAGGCAACTTTATTAAAATGTCTGCGGCGCGGCGCTCAGTTTAGACAGCGGTCTTCATTTATCCCTGATACAGCCTAAAGCGAGGTTTGTTACGCCTGCGGCTGCTGAGAAACGAGGCTATGAGTATTATTTATTTATTTATTTATTTATTTATTTATTTATTTATTTATTTATTTATTTATTTATTTATTTATTTATTTATTTATTTATTTATTTATTTATTTATTTATTTATTTATTTATTTATTTATTTACTTATTTAAAAATACTGCAAGTCATTTCGGCCCAAGCAGGAGTGATACAATACACAAAAACTAGCTGCCAGTTTGATACATGAGACACATTGCTCAATTAGTACGTACCGAACTGTCAATTTACCCAGCTCATATTTACCTATACATCCGCCCACTGGCGAAGCATGGTATCTTTGCTCATGGGCCTGACACGGCATCAGCCCTAAATATTTGCAGTGTTCCTCTCTGTTTTGCCGAGACGGCGGCCTTAATTATGCTAAAAACTGTAGTGATGTCATCCAGCTGCGTATTAAGTTCTCTTGAAAGTCACGTAAAGGTGCTTTTGTTACATCCGCGGTTGCTTTTATACTTTGTTAGACAAGTGCCGGGCATTTTCTTCTCTTCAACAGATTTTCAACGCTGCCGACGTAAAATGAGCCGCACGAAGAAGCCTGGAAGGAAACCCATTACATTTCCACAACTTTGACACTCTGGAGTTTCGGCACAAAATGTACAGGCTTATAGCAACAGTGCCGCCAGCTTGTTGCGTCAGTCGTTCACGTTCTTTAGTAATATCTTCTTTTCGCATGGTACATGACAACGATACCGTCTCTTTGTTCTAGTTCAGCTCGCGTAACTTTATGCCACGGTTGACGGACGGTGCTTCACGGCAGTTGACGTTGACTACACGGGGAACACGCTCGTTAGGCATCTGGGACTACGGTCGGAGCCACACGTCCGCACACGCGTGCAACTAGGAGCAACAGCGCGCCTAATTGGGCATGCTGTAAAGAACGTCCTTTATATCAGTTTTCTTATTTCCTTTCTTATGCCCACCGCGGTGGCTCAGTGGTCACAACGCTCGACTGCTGAACCGAAGAACGCGGGATTGAATCCTGACCGCGGCGACCGTTCCGACTGCGGTGGCGAAAAGCAACTCATCCGCGTGCTGTGTGATGGCAGTAGGCGTTAAAGAACCCCAAGTTGTAAAATTTGTCCGGAGCCCACCTCTATGGCATCTCTCCTAGCTTGAGCCGTTTTCAGACGTCATACCCTATAAACTAAACCATACCGAATAAAACCAGGCCATCCTTCCTTACGTTTTCTTTCCCTTTCCCCAAAGCGGGGCAGTCAGCGGGAATCTCTCTAAAAACCGCTAGAGATAGTCCCGCTGGGTGATAACTCCGTGATAACTTAGTGATAACTCTTTTATCTTGGTATTCTCAAAAAAGATTTCTCAGTGAAACATATGCGACAGATTCAGAGTGCCCCGCGAGAACGAGTTCTCTTCTCAAATTTATTCTTATTGTGAACGACGACAAGAAGAGTTGAAAATGAGATCAAATAAGCTCGAGAAGGAAAAAAAAAAAGAATAATTCGCGCGATACTTTTGACCGTCACCGGCAACACCGCAGCCACAAATTGAGCGCTGTAGAATCAGTAGTCTAAGGCGCTACACTGAGGAACTTTGAGCACATATCAAGCACGCTGTACAAGCTACCGGAGCCGCTGCAGCGGCATCAACAGCAGCAGCTGCTGCAGGCTGCACGATCGCGCGCTGCCGGCGGCGACGAGCGGAGTCGAGTGCGCTTCCTTTGACAGACAGCGCGCGCCTTGGGACGACGGCGGACGACACACCAGTACAGAACGCCTTCGCGGCCTAAAAATGCGTACGGCCGGAGCGGGACGGAGGGAGAGCAAATTTTCCGACCATAGTCATTGCTTTCGGCGCTGTGCGCAACCGTCGCGTCCACACCATCCCCATTTCAACCTCTCTGCCAGAGGCGCGCGCATCAGAGCGTGGGTTTGGTAACAGAAAACGCTTTTCCATGCGGCTCCGGAAGGCGGCTGAGGTCTATCAAAATATATTAGGCCCCCGTTTGGCTCGAGGCAGCGTGAAAAGGAATGTTGGGACAGCTATCGCCAGGGATGATATTTCTGGGCGCATACATAACGCCGCATGCAAATTAGACGCACCCGCCTTCCCTACCCCGACATCTTCGCTCGAAATGTTTCTGTCGCACTACCTTTCTCGTTTTCGCGTTTTGTAGGCAGGTTCTTCTCAACCTATTTCCTTTACTCTTTCTCCTCTTCTTCTATCTATCATCCCTCTTCTTTGGTTTTCTTTATCCTCTTTGACACTTGCTGTAACTGCCGCCTTTCTCTCCTTTTTTTTTTTATTCCTTGTCTCGCCAGAAGTATTTTTGTGCCTCGCTTGCTTCGTACAGCCTGGGCCGACTTTGCGCGTGCCCCTAGTTTCATGAGAGGTCAGGACGGGAAAAGCAAAGCGCTCACCACACTCAAGTAGCGTTTCTGCCATCATGTTTTCTGCTTCGAACAGCGACCAGTTTTCACATTCTCTTCCTTTCCTCTCGGTCCATCCTCTTTTAGCCAACTTAACTGTATTTCTCCCTGTCGTTTCCTTACCCGCCTCCTTACCCGCCTCCTTACCCCATCCTCCATTGACCACCGACATTTATGAACTCGGTCCTCCCTCCATACTTTACGCGTGAGAAGGCATGTAGATACAGAAAGCTAGCAGCGACCGAATGCTATTACAAAGCCAGAAAAGCAGTACATACACAAAGAAAGTGGACATATAAAAATCTGGCAAAAAAAATGCTAGGGAGCCAAGCAGCAAGATGGGGAAAAGGAAGAAGATACATGCTTCTGCGCTGACAAAGAAAAGATGGCGCTTGCGGCATTAACATAACATTTGCAATTTAAACGCTTTTTTCCCGTCTCTTCAACACCCTTATTCGAAGCTCGGCTTTATAACCAACTGCCTCCAGCGCATATTTTCTCGTCCCGTGAGTTCGGCTGGCAGCAAAAGAAGCGTCCTCCTGTTTCCTTATTGCGAAAGCCGGAGATGGCGCATCTTGCCGCCTACATGTCTGTAAGGCACCCGTGACAAGCCAGGGAAAGATGGGAGAATAGGGACAATGAGTAAAGGAGGGCCGCACGAAATAATGCAAGTAGAGGTTGTTGGCTGCCCGGATTTCACCAGAGTCGTGATGCTTGATGAAGAAAATTGAACGTCTCTGCCATCGTAGAGAACAATGAACAGGCATAATTTATTCAGAAGATAATCTTTGTTGTGTCCCTTTCCTTATGCATCAAAGGTCTCATTCATTTATTTATTGCCTAATTCTATATCGCTGGCTACTGTTGTGGAAGTACTGACGTTTCTGCGAACCAAACATCGAATGAGCATGCTGGACCAGGAGAAGAAAGAACAGCAAAAAATTATTGGAGACCATAAAAGTGCGAATCATTCATTTTTTTTTTTTTAAGTTCGAGTGTTCATCAGCTGAGAATTCGAGCTCAAAGCAAAGGAAAAGAGAAGAAAGGTTCATCCTATCTGCATTTTATTCGCCGTGTCCATGATCGCCGTGTCCATGATTCTACCTTTTAAAAATCTTTTACGTGGGGTGTAAAAGTGAGTCTGTAATATTAGAAACACGTCGTTATTTTTCATTTAAACACTTAGTAATGTCCCTTTTCATTTTACCTATTAAAACATTAATTAACATTTTAGGCAATGCGCTCAAGAGCACAATGGAATGCTGGATATACGACAGGATTAAAGCACACAGTCTGATCACAAAACGAATATCATGGTACTCAAATAGAGGGTAATAAAAAGACATGCACAAAACGGAGATTTCTTCGATAACTTAAGTAACTTAGGTCCGCACAGCGTCAAAAATTTAAGTTTTGCTGATGAATGGTTGAAGCCCGTAAAGCTCATCTCAACTGCATAGGTTGTCTACGCCACCTTTGTTGCCCGCTTACATGGTAGTTTCTTCGAGCCAACATACCGCGAATTATTATTTTTCTCTTACTGATTTCTTTGCAGAGTGCACCGTTGAAATTCGTGGTACACTATAGTCGAGGCGTACTTCAGGAAAGTGGCAATTTGCCAGAAGAAATAGCGGTATAGATCATGCGTCATAATGGCTGAGCCGTTAGTAGAAAACACCCGCCTGCAGAACCTGGATGGACTTCTAACAACCAATTCTATGGTAGATCACGAAACAGAGGAGCCTTTCGAACTCGAAAGATTTACGAAATGATAGCTAATAATAATTTCTATCAATACATCAATATCTCTACAACCACGCCGAGGTGGCGCGCAGTGGTTACGGCGCTCGACTACTGTTTCCAAGGACGCGGGATCGAATCCTGACCTCTGCGGCCGCTTTTCGGTGGAGGCGAAAAGCAAGGCGCCCGTGTGCTGTGCGATGTCAGTGCACGTTAAAGAACCCCAGGGGGTCGAAATTTCCGGAGCCCTCCACTACGCCGTCTCTCATAGCCTGAGTCGCTTTGGGACGTTAAACCCCACAAACCAAACCAAACCAAACCAAACATCAAGGACTGCATTACAAGAAAAAACTATACTATTAGCTAACTGCTAATCATCGCCCCTTCTCTCCATTTATAAACCCTACGTAGGAAGATATGCGTATGTTTGCAATTATGCGGACCTGCGTCGCCGTGGACGCGAAACAGTTCATGTCAACCGAATCAAGCCATACTACGATCCGTCTGTTCTGTCGGCTCCATAAGTCGCCAGGATGGCTCCTTCTCTACCCGGGGGGAAAATGTAGTGTGGTGATCTTCGTCTTCATAGCCACTGCCATGCATCGCGTGCTGGCGCGCTCGAGGACGAAGAAGTTGGTCGCTGCCTTGCTGATTCGCCACGCCTGACGCTCCTCTGCGAGTTCCTCCTCAGCGACTATATCCATCTGAATAAACACACCCCTACAGGTGCATCAAAACACCTAAAATTTTGTGCATTCATACACTGATCAATAATTCAATTTTACCTTTCCGTGCAATGAAATCGCATGCTTTCTCTAATTTTCCTTTTTTTCCAGTGACAACTTAGACGGGATTTCCTGTATCTGCGGCACCATCGACGCATCGCTAAGGTTCAATGCGCCATGCTGATTGCTAAAAACATAGTGACGTTTACAGCAACGTGCTGACAATGTTTCAAGCTTATTGGAATGAAAACAATGACGTCACTGCATCGGCGTAAGTTATTTGTCTTGCTTTCCTTAGACGTCTCTCTTTCTCAATGCGTCTGTCACGCTGAACGCGTGGTGCTTCACCAACATGAGTGGCCATGCGCGATGTATGGCTGTAGTATCGCGATGCACAATCGTGCACAAGGCCTCTACATCCTCTCCCCCCCCCCCCCCTCCCGCAACCTCCCCGACCATACATTTCTCACCCTCACACCTCCTAATCGTGATGGCTATTTCGCAGGTCTTCTCCAACACTCTGTACAAGTCATTCACTCAGATTACTCGGGCAGCTGACGCGGACGCAACCACATACAAAAAATCCTCTAAGGGGAGGAGGAGCTCGAGCGGACATGGCAAGACGTCTTGTACAATCAGTGTTACAGCCGAGAATACTATACCAGGCCCAATTCCAAAGACTCACGAGGCGGCAATGGGCGAAATTGGAAACAATAAATAGAAACGCAATGCGCATTATCACGGCCTTACCAAAACTTACCCCTATCCCTATTCTCCAAGAGTTTGCACAGATAAATACGTTGACAGAATTAATTGAACAAAGAGAGGCAACAAGGGATATGAAGCGAAAGTACGTTATGCCCATAGCATCCTTGTACAACGAGGTGGCAGTTCGAACATCACCAATAACTGACCCCCCTCCATGGGAATTCACGACTATTACGACAAACAAGACCACTTGGCTTCGTCGCAAAGAAAAGCTGACATCTCGACCTCTGGTTGATGCACTTCCAGGTACCTGTATTGCATATACGGACGCATCAATTATAGAAAATGGCGGTAAAATAGCAGCTACTAGTCCAACACACAGCGAACTAAAGGTACATAAAGAATATGTTTCAGAATACCCGGACCCGCTTGTGATGGAACACTATGCAATCCGCGATGCTATGGAGGCCATAAATAAAATAGATTCGATAACAGAAGCCCACATCTATACAGACTCTTTAGCCGCCATAAAACAACTGAAGAAAGTGACGAAGACGCTATGTGTTACCAATGAAATCCACGCACTCAATAAAAAAACAAAGATAAGCATCCAGATACATTGGACACAAGAAAATGTTGAGAACGCTGAGCAGAGAAAAGTTGACCACCTCACATACAAAGTTCCAAACACTAATGCGCCCCCCACCAGGCTCCCTTTCGATGCCCGCTCCGCTGTTCTCATCTTGGCATCCTCTTTAAGGAAAAGTACACGTGCCCTCATTCCCCCGTGTACATTCCCACTCCCTCGTAACTTAACGAGATTAGAGGAGGTTTCCCTTAGAAGGATAAGAGCTGGGGCGGCCCTTACCCCGTCGGTAAAATGCCGATGGGAATCGCAAGCAGACATCGGACCAACCACATGCCCAAAGTGTTCCACACCAGCTGCAGAGGTGGATGTTCGCCACCTGCTATGGACTTGTGCAGGGACAAGGACATCAAAAACAGAGGTTCTGCGCGAAGTGGGACTAACCACAACAAGGGAAGAGGACTTTTCTAAATGGCTCACCGACAACGCTAAGAGCGGGAGCCTGCTCCGGTTCCTCACGGAAAACCATTTACATGAGTTTATATAATATGCCTTATGGCAAGCTTGCGTACAAAAAAAAAAAAAAAAAAAAAAAAGTTTCCAAGTTTCCAACTAAAGTCAGTAACAGTCCAAGGATCGCCATTTTTCGGCAGCACAGATTTAACCAGAATTTTAACTGCCGAAGGGTAAACATCTTATATTTTATCTTTGTTTTCTACATAGCCTTTTTATTTTGTCACACACACAAATATTTAGCCCATCTGCATAGTTAATGAAATGCGAAATAAGCGCGCTAGCACTGCTTACCGCTGCTATACTTTCAATGTATTTTTAGTTTGTCGAAGAGCAAGCAAGTGCGCTTGAAGGCGAGCGCCCGTTAAGGTGCGGAGGGAAGCAGAAGCTGCTTCCCTCCAGTGGTGCGGTTCAGAGGTCCAGGAAGCACGCGTCTGCTGACCGTGAAGTGGTGACTGAAGCGAGGGGAGAGAGACCGAAACTCAGGGCTCGCGAGCAACACGCGACGGCTCAGCCTGGACTAACCCGGGATTTTACAACACTGCCCGGTGGCGGCCGCAACAGTGATAAAAGGAACCCTTTCATTGGATAAGCCGCGTAAAGCTAGCGTCGCCCCCTTCTTTTTCGCCCTACAAGTTCACGGACACAGAGTGATAGAAAGAGCGGCCTCTTACAGACATCGGCAAAATCAGGGATTGCGGCTAGTAATGCTAGGCCCTAAATAAACTATAAATATAAATAAATGGTCTTTCCAGTTGTGATGTATGGACACGAGAGTTGGACTGTGAAGAAGCTGACCGCCGAAGAATTGACGCGTTTGAAATGTAGTGCTGGCGGAGGCTCTTGACAGTTCCTTGGACGGCCAGAAGATCAAATCAGTCGATATTGTCGAGCATAAACCCTGACTGCTCATTGGAGGGTAAAATTCTAAAGATAAAGCTCAGCTACTTTGGTCATCTGATGAGAAGAGAGGAGTTGGTGGAAAAAGATTTGATGTTGAGAAAGGTTGAGGGTCACCGGAGAAGGGGCAGGCAGCGAACGCGATGGTTAGATGGCATCCTCGAGGCGCTGCAGATGAAGTTATGTGATGTTAGGAAGATAGAGACCGGAAAGCGTGGCGTGATATGGTCCATAGTGTCACGAAGAGTCGGACACGACTGAACGACTAACTGAACTGATGCAGTCGGGAGATTCTTGACTGTTAAATCCTAAACAGGAACATGGATTCCAAAACTATGTGAATTTGAAAGCGCTAAGTAGAAAGCTGTGAAGCTCTAATCATTGACATAGAAGCTTTTCCTGGTGCTTTATAGCGCATTTGTGCTTCTCAGCAAGGTCCTCAGCGTAGATTTAGCGACAGAAATCAAGAGCCGCTCATATGAGCTGTTTCATTTAATATTTTTCATTAATATCATGGGTTAGTTGCAACTCATTCCTTGTGACGTCGAAGAATGTATATTACTCGAGAATATTTTGGAATAGTAACTAGGTGCCTAACTTGTAACATACTTTGTTGTCGCTGTTGTGCATTTCTTCTCCATGAGAAGAAATACAGCATCCCGAATAAGTGATGTTTCTGAACACAATAAAGTAATATGTAACAATGTGATAACAGTGTCATACTATTAGATTCAAATGAGCCCATTGTGAATCCAGTGCTCCGAAAAAGCCGTATTAAAATGTTGTTCAAGTTTTGCTTACCTCTAAATCTTTCGTTTTTTCGTGCATATCATGCGACAAGTATGACAAGACCCTAAAGCACTAAACATTTGCGTGACTCCTGTGAGAGGCTCTGCCTTCAGGGATACAACACGACAGCCTTAAGGAATCCTGTATAAGGTCTCCACTTGAGGATTTTTATTAGCTTACTTGTAGATTGCTACTCACTAAATCACTAATCTCTCAATTTATGCCTCTATTATCTCACATATTTTCATCAGCAAAAAGTCACAACCTGCCACATTATGTTCAAGACCACTCGACATTGATATAAAACACCGCTTTGACGAGCCAACTGGCCCAAAAACAAGTCCTACCGCTTCGAGGAAGTAGTACGAACGTGACTACAAGGCCTGGGGCTAGCATGCCTTAGTGTGGATCCGAGGGTATACCAGCATCAATACCAGCATCAATACCCATAATCCTTCGACCTCACAGCAGTTACTTGGCTTGGCAGGCGCTGCCAACTCAGGCATGTCTTGTGGTTTTGCGAGCTCACACAGCCCACTGACCAATAAGTGATTGGCTATGTCAACTGCCGACTATCAGCTGCCCGAGGCGTGATTTTCATTCTGCAGTCACAAGGCAGACAACGACAACGTCTACGCCTTGTTATGCGCTCAACAGGAGCCTTACCTAACGCCCTCTCGTTAAAACCAAAACAAAGAAAAATTGACCAGGCTCTCGCGATGTCGGCCGCTGTCGCTGGTAGCCAAAGTAAACTTTCCAAAAGTTCATTTTTCTTTATATAACATACCTTACTTTAGGAACGCTCATTATTTTTTTTTTTCATTCGCAATGAACTTCATTGGCTCCGTTGTATAACGCCTCATATTACTTTGACAAAGTTTCTCAGCACAGAAAAAAGCAAATAACTATAATGTATTGAAACCTTTTTCATTAACAGATCGATCGTAAGAAATGGCGGTTATATAAGGGCTGATTTCTACAGTATCAGATTACCCATAATCTGAAAACTGTGATAATTTTATGGTTATAATAAACGTTTTTGAACCCTGCTTTATTTGATTTCATTAAATTTGAGACTTGAAGCGATGTATCTAAACAAGTACGACATTTATTACTATGTGCAGTCGGAAGCCAGTACCATAGGCCACTAGCATACTTATCTTTTGATCATATTTAGCGTACTAATGTTTCAAGGGATACCTTCAGCCTCTAAACTGAACCTTCTTCCGCTTCTTGCATATTTCACCGCTGCCAGTCGATTTGGCTTTTACGCAAATAACCACCACGAAATTCAATGCTCAGAGCAACAACCGTAGGCGCAATGCCGTGCGCTAAATGGCGTATCTATGTTATGAGCCTGATACAACCCGGACGCAGAAACACTGATGTACGTCCCGATTTTTCATCCGTGCATATAAAACTCTTCCAGTCTAATATGGGTAAGGGCAATATTTAGGATATGTCTGAGTAACACTGTCAAGCAGGTTCTTCTTGTGTCTAGCTCGTCATACGTGCTACAACTAAATGACATTAGCTGGAACCAGGCTTGTGCAGTTACGGACCCACTCCATTAAAACAGATTAAATGCTTTTCCTGTGCACTACAGAGCACTTAACGGTCAGAACTTGAAACGCTAAAGCGCACTTGAATAAACCAGTACAGAAGGAATAATGCGAAGTCTTATTATCGATCCGGATTAAGGATGGGCACTTCCGGGAAGCAGTTTATTTAGACGCGGTTTTTACCTTTGTACTTACAGCATGAAGCATTCTTGATTGCCTGTTATGCTTGAATTGTATTCCGCTCACTGCGATTTGAAGTGCTTTCTTTTTAATCCCGTTTTAGCCATTGATGAATAAGGAGCTCTGAAGTACGCACTTCAGTATAATTGATCTACGTTAACAGGCACATATATCCTCAAGAAGACAAATTATCTGCGCAGACGATAGGCGAGTAGAAGCTTAGCAAGCATATTTAACACATTTGTTGTTCCTGTTGTCCACAGCAAGGTAAGAAATATTCACCAATAATATTGAAGCTCTTAGATTTAAAGGTTGCCGAAATAATTGGTATATTATTTCTTTTTCTCAATCTGTCTCGGCTGTTGCAACTGAGCAGCAGATATGCCGGAGCATACAAGTATAAAACAAAAGTGAGGTAGAAAAATTGGTACGGTCGCTTCTTTCTTACTTTTAATTAACCAACCTCTTACGCACACCTCCCCAAGACCTCTAGTGACAAAAAACTGAACAAGCAGCAATTATATCGCAGTATTTCTTTTTTTTTTTCATATATTTACGTGACCTCCAATTATTTGCTACGGCAG
Source organism: Amblyomma maculatum (assembly GCF_055883805.1). Lineage (NCBI taxonomy): Eukaryota > Metazoa > Arthropoda > Arachnida > Ixodida > Ixodidae > Amblyomma > Amblyomma maculatum. The sequence goes on along the minus strand of NC_139345.1, from coordinate 43,199,919 downwards.
AGCCGTCGTTCGCCTGTTAAAGCCGAAACGGCACGAGAAAAAAATACGAGTCATTGTCATTGCTATATATTATCATCCTCACTGTAGGCAAGGACAATTACGATGTGTTGATGTGTGTTTTACGATCCCGGGTGCTGGGCCTGCACAGCACTTGTAAAACGCAGGTCCGAGGGACGGAGGTTCAATTCCCGGTGGAGACCGGATTTGTATTTTTCTGATGAAGTTAGTTTCGGGTGATGACGTCATTTGATTGACAGCTGTAGTGTGACCGAACGAAAGAACGCCGGCAGTATGAGCCCCTAAAGGCTTTCGCCTTATAATTTACGTTGGGACCTAGCTTAAGAAAACCAACTAAGAGCTGTGTGGACTTGCCTGGCTTAATCTGGCGTACGTTTTTGTTCGCCAAAGTAATCAGTTAGTAAAGACTAACTAGCTAACTTTTTCGATTTTTGCTTGGAGGAAAAAAAGAGAATCCAAAACTTTAGATGGCATGTATAACGGCTAGCTGTGTTGTTTATATCAAGCTAGGATTTACGTAATAGGATTCATTGGCTATCATAGAAAGCCATCACGTGACCAGCTGCCGCCAAGTCACTCGCCCAGTGTGCACGCGAAGCTTCGTCGGAGAGGGCGCTGCAAGGAGGAAAGCGAATTTCGGCGTCTTGAACGTGTCTCTGGACTTTAAAACGGCCTCGTTGTCACGAGCAAGCTTTTTTTATGGCGCGAGCTATCGTTTTCGCCCAGTAGTAAAAGTTAATTTAAATAAACACTAGCTTAATGAATACAACATAACCGGCCATTTCTTCGAGATCTGTAACTTTTACATTGACATTTTGCTCCTCAAGTCAATAATTACGAAGTTAGTTAACTGATATTTACTAATAATCAAATATCGCGAACAAAACTAGATACCGCAAACTAGGTCAGGCGACCTGCGAACAGTTCTTAGGTGGTTGTCCAAGGCAAGAGGTAATCCTATTTGCCAAAGTTTTGGTTACATTTAGGTGGGACGCCCTGTTTATTCTCTCCCTTATCCTTTCTCCATATTTATCCTGCGTTTCGCCTCCTTCTCCTCTGCCCCTTTTATTTTCCTCGACCCCAGCTCAGGTGTTTAAGAAAGCAGATAAAGGTCGCCTCGAACAGCACACAGCTTTTCCTCCCGTTATATTGCGCTGGCATTGCAAGCCTCATTGCGAAGAAAAGTCGGCGTCCGTCGGTCGTTATCCTGGAGGTATGTATGGGAGATATGAATAGTGGAATGTTTTAAATCGAGGTGTGATTACACTGCGGATTCGTAGTAGATTTAGGTGCGGTAGCATACGCATGCTAGTGACAGTACTAGTTAGAAGTAGTGCAAGTTGACATTGTACGGAATGAAGAAGTGGGGGTAGGTATACTAGTCTGGTTTGCGCTAGGTAGCTGTTGCACTAGATGGGAATATAATTACACGTAGAGTGAGTTCGAAAACCGTGGGTTGTTAGCCCCAGTAATGTTTGTTAGTTATTAAACCGTTATTCCCACCGCGGTAAAGATTTCCTGATGTCATGTCTTCGTTAAGAGCACAAATTTTCTTCCAAGCACTCCAGAAATACTCAGCCAGGTTTCGTGTTAGAACTTCACAAAAGCAAAAGCCGCGAATAAAAAAGTGTAGTGTAGAAGCTCCGTCATACTCCCGTCTTCCAGCGCCTTTACTTCGACCCCAATGAACTGGGGCAAACAACGAAGCAGCACTAATTTCACGTCGACAGCTTGCGGCCGTAATAATAACTCAGTGGAATCGAGCCAGTCCGGTGCCTGTCGCGCTTAGGCGACAGCGGCGGAAAGCCGTTAATTATGCCGCACGTCCAAGACTCCTCCCAAAGTGACAACTAGCTGGGGCATCCGCGCGCCACAGCGGTTCTCCCCGCGCGCACAGCCGCCAACTTTCGATATGAACTTGGCAACCGACGTGCAAGCTCACAGTGGTGCACATTCGCTTGAAACAAGGAAAGACTGCCCCATATGCGTGTCCCTGGTCTGAGGGTGTCGGGTGTATCTGGGAAGACTACTTCTGGATTTGGGGCGCCTTTTGTAGCCAATCGATCTCTCGGGATTAGGTCATTAAAAACATAATATATTTTATATATCGCGTTTGGGTCTATCTATATGATATATATAAAAGGATTGAAAGAAGCAACTGAAATGAAAGTACTTCGCTGATATACGACGTAAAAAAACGTTTCTGATATAGATATATCATCCCCTTGATTAACTCCATTTTTACATTCTCTTTAATACAGCTGCATTAAAAGAAAAAAAAACACCTGCAAGTGTTAACCGATAAGTAATACACTGCTCACAAAATTGCCGCTTGAGATTGGATTAGACGAAAGCTGGAAATCCTACATATTTAGTTGATACTCCCAAAACTACGAAGTCGGCGTTACCGCAGCCATATGCGAAGATGCATAATCTGCAGCTAAAATTGCTGGTATAATAAAACAGCCAGATCTCCTTCATTTCTATTGTGTGTGTGTGACATAAATGACAATAAATGAAGCAGTATTTAAGCTTTTTATTTTGGCACATCGCAGTTACGACAGAGAAGTTAGCAAAGACTTCAGAACGCATTACAAAGGGATATGAGCAAAGCAACAGGCAGCTTTGCATCTTCTGGAGAAAATTGAATTTTTGCAGAATTTGTAATTTGAAAAGTTGCATGTACGTTGCTGTAAAAACTATGAATGTGAGATGTGAGGTTTCACAAGCTGCAGGGCCACGCGGCTTATCATATATAGGGTAATCGACGAAAACGTCTTATACCAGCGGCTTGCGGGTGCCTTCCTCTCCCTCAATGTTTTCTTTTTTTGCGTAATCAATGGGAACATTTTGAAGTGTTGGTGACGCAGCGCATTAAATACCGCGCGAATCTTTCCGGCGATGGTATACATTATAGAAATATAGTAATATTATGTGACTAAATAACATCCGCCGGCATTTGTAAAGCTGCACCAAAAGAAAATTTCCTTTTTATGGTTGTGCGAATTTTAAATAGTGAATAGTGAAAATCCCTTCTAAAGTTGCACCTTTCCTTTCCTGCAAACCGATAGAAAAAAATTTGCAATCCTTTAAAGTTGCTTTTTACTATTTCAGATTTCTGCTTGAGAATCCTTTTTCTCGACTTGGGACGGGTAGAATTCAATCGTATGTCATCATCATCATCAGCCTGATTATACCCACTGCAGGGCGAAGGCCTCTCCCATATTTCTCCACTTAACCCGGTCAATCGTATGTATTTCTTGGTAGAATGATAACAGAATGATAACTACACGCCTTGAAGTTGCAGTATGAGCTTGTACATTGGATTTAGAAGAGCTCATCGAAGGACGAATTTAACGTTCATACAGTATTGGGAAAGTCAGATTCTGATTCCAGGCAGAGCACTAGAGGTAAAGAGCCCTGTACGCAACTGATGACTTTGCGTATGATTTACCAAGAAATACATACGATTGGTAAATCATACGCAAAGTCATCAGTTGCGTACAGGGCTCTTTACCTCTAGTGCTCTGCCTGGAATCAGAATCTGACTTTCCCAATACTGTATGAACGTTAAATTCGTCCTTCGATGAGCTCTTCTAAATCCAATGTACAAGCTCATACTGCAACTTCAAGGCGTGTAGTTATCATTCTGTGGGCGTCTTTAGGTCCCTGATTATTTCGTTGACGCCATCCGCGCTTGGCACAAGCGTTGATTGTGGCTCGCTCGTTCACAAAGTGTGCCGAGCAGAGAAAACAATTTAAGTTTCTGGAATATAACCTCCGTGCTGTCGTTCATAAAAAAAAAAAAAACTTCAAAACGCGCACTTTTGTGGACTCTAAATGGGCTATCTCGCTCATTATCCTCGCACTAAGGTACATAGCAAAGAACTTTGGAAACATTCCAAAGAATGCAAACTTCACAAAAAAAAAGTTTGCCTTTATACGCGATTTGTGTCTGAATACTTGCTGCACTTTTACGAGAAGCTTATTACGAGATGAATGTTACATATAAATTACAACTTCCCTGGTACATTGCTGCTTGTAGGCTGTGATCGTTTCTCTGTCCTTCGAGACTTTGTGAGCGAGCAGCTCGTGGAGCGACACAACATTAGGTGCGGAATTAAGAAATGAGAAAAATTTTTGAAAGAAGCTCGTCGTACATACCAGAAGGGACGAGCAGCACAAGCAGAACGGTGAGGGTCGCCTCAAGTCTCATTCCAGACATCTCGGATCCAGTCTTTGTTTTTTTTTGTTGTTGTTTGCCGTCTCTTTCACGCTCAGTAGCACGACACCTTTGTCCTATCTGGGCCGATCTTTCAGGCGACGCTAACGAGTACACCACCGTCCTCAAAGTCTCCCGCCTTTGGACAGGCGAAAGCGCCCGTCACCAGAGCGATTCAGCAAGAATGAGAAAAAGACGTGTTCCTGCTGCACTTGTTCTATTTGATCCTGGACACAGTCTTGGCCGGACTGGTTCAGCCGAGAAGCGGAAGAAAATAGAGTTGTCGCCGTCCGAGAAGGCGACGTCGATATCGCAGTAGAGCTCGCCTCACGGGAGAAACGAAAGCAAATGCGGGAAGGTCGCCAGGCCACGCTCACGCACAGGGAAATGAAAAAAAAAAGGGAAGTCAAAAAATGGAGGCAGAGGAAAATCTTTCTTATCCGGCTCAGAGGCGTCGGACGCGTCTTTGCCCTGGCGCTTGTCTCCTGTGGCGTTGAACGAGGCGGAGCGCGCGCGCTCACACACGCACACACTACGGGGGCGCGAAGGGGGGACACCGGGCCGTCGCGGCTCTCACATGTTGACGGGCCTGTCTGGCAGCGCGCGCGCGACGTCTCCGCGCTCCGCTTGGGGGCAGCCGATGCACTCCGCTACTGGTATCGGGACTGTCGGGTCCCTTTTTATCCCGCTTAGGGAGAGGGGGCGGTGCCCCGAACTGAGACCGGCGGCGCTGCCACGCGACCGAAGCGCCGCCGCTGCCGCTTCGCCAAACCGCGCGCGCTCGTGTGCCTGCTTCGTCCGCCCTTTCCCCACTCTGTCCCTTCTCACCAACTTGCTTCCTGTGCTTCCTTCCTTAACTTCCTGTATTTTCCCCTCCTTCCCATTCTCCGTCTTCCTTTGTCTCGAGAACACCGAGCACTCCAACGAGAGAGACACACTGTCCCTGCGCCTGGTTGTACCAACAACTCGTTCCCTTTTTTTTTTTTCGTACTTTCTGCTTTCTGTCAGGTAGCTTTTATACAGTGCTTTTCTTAGTCCTTTTCCCCACCAGTCCGAGCTCAGCTTGTCACGTATTTTCCCGAAGATAAAAAAAATCGCCTACTTTTATTGCCACGTTAACAATCATTTCCCTTTAAATGTCTTGGAAGAAATTGCTCTGCGAAATGGCAGGCTGACTGCTTTACGTTTCCTCTTTAAGAATAACCAGTGCACGTTTCCCTTCTATGGTGCTGAACCACAAAATAATAAGGAAGCGTAACATCATTCAGTCTGCTTTGCTTTCACTGACGGACAAGAGTACTTCTTTTAGAGTTTTTGATCTACTGCGTTCATTTGCGAGTTTCGCTTTATTCCTAGGATGACCCTTGACCTCCCATATAACGAATGCGCCACCTGGGTTTTAGCGAAGGTGCATGATACCTCATGCTTTCGGATACACCGAAGATGCAACTTCGGTTATAATGAATATACATAGTCTGGTCATCAGTGCTAAAGTACCCTTAGCTAACGCTCGGTATTTATGTTCGACAAGTGCTTCCTAACAAGTGCTTCTTCAACCGATACTTTTGTTCTATTTCAAGACCAGCCACGGTGGCACTTGACTACTGAGCCGGAAGTCCTAGCTAGCTAGCTTCGAGCTTACCCGCAGCGGTCACCTTTCAATGGAGACGAAACATAAGGCGTCCGTGTACTTCTCGATGTCAGAGCAAAGGTAATGAATATTATCCAGGACCTTCCACTTCATCTTCCCTCATGGTTCGAGCCGCTCTGGAACATTAAACCCCAATAACCTATAAACACTATTCGTATCCAACTTAATATTCAGGCATCTACCTGCTTTATCGGTGTACGACCATAACAGCACAGAATCTACAGTATGGAACCGTATCGAGACATGTTGTAGGGTGCGATACAAACAGTAGACCCTGTTAAGTACTTTGCTCTGCCGTAGTGCAATTATCCTATTGCAGTGTATTCAAATTTAGGCAATATTCATTGTCTGATAAGAAATTCTTAATTAAACTTCCTTATGGCACTTTCTCTAGGCATCTGTGGGGCTCCTGTGGGCCACGAGATCCATGTCAGCAGCGACTTGAGTCGCTGCTGACTGCCATGAAGTTTGCCACTCGGGCCTTCTACTATAAATTCTGCTATGTTTGATCACAGCAGGTTCATGGCACTGCAGTAACTAATTTTAACAAGCCGCGTGGCCGGGTGAATCGCAACCGTAACTTCTGCGATCTTCATTCTCCGCAACTCTGAAAGTTCGTGGCAGTCCCATCGGTCGCCTAGCTTCCGCATCGAAGGCTATCCCATTGTCAGGATATTTTTGAAAAATGGATGCATCAAAGCCAGGAAAGGCGCAGTGTTAATCACAGGTCGATGGATCAAAGTTTGCGTGGCCCACAGGTGCTACTCCGCCTTAGGCGGAATAGTGTTCACCCGCTCATAAACTCGATTCTTTCGCTTAGCACGAACGTACAGAAGGGCCTTGCAGCGTCCCTTCGTCGCAGTCTCCTTGAACGCGAAGGGGTCCAACAGAAAGGTGATTATACCCGTCAGCGTTCTGCGTGCGTTTGCCGCAGTGAGCGTCTTCTGTGAGACTGCTCTCGCCTCACTGTTGGCCCTCTCGATCATTGCCTTCATTGACTGCGTGTAAGACGCACGACAAATCCCTGCACTAAAGCTAGATTTAGGTGCATTTTCTGAAACAGCGGCAGTTCGACGGGCTCGAGCTCGCTCGTTTAGAATCTCCCTGGAGACATACCTAAAAAACCTCGGCACACCCCCTGTGCTGCTTTAAGGGCTCTAACTCTGCAATACGAACGCCATCTGCTGCAATGGGTAATGTCAGCCCATACAACTATATTCTGTTGTGCCGATGGGGTTATCACACAGTAGCCCACTGTCAACAGAGTTGTGCCAAGGAGTTGGTTGCGCAGCGCTCGTCACCCGTTTCGTGAACGAGGGCTGTCAGCTCCCTGGGCGGTAGCGATGATTCCGAGTCGGCGCTGGTGAGATGAAGAAAAAGCTTTATACACTATTTACAGGCATTTACACAGCGAGTTCGGCTCCGGGGCCGAAAACTAACATAGCCATACGCGACTCTTCTCGCGCAGCGACGGCCGGGGAGAATTCGCCGCGTCCGCTCTCTCAGGGGGCGAACTGCTTCCGGTGGACGCTAGTGACGAACTCACACTCGGAGTCTCGAACGGAAGCACTTGAGTCTCCGTAACCGAGAAACCTTGACGCTCAAATGGTCCAATCAGACGGTAGAACTTTCGCAAGGCCAATGTAACAGCTTGCTGCGCTCTTGCTTCAAATATGCCGCGGGGCGAGAAGGGGTCCATCGCCAGGGCCACGGTGTCGAGCTGTCTGAATGTCAGCTCATGTTCAAACACGTTGCTTCTCTCCCTTTGGCATGGCTCGCCTCCAATGCATTGGTGCTTTGCAAAAAAGTATCCAAATTTTGTGAAGGAGGCGTTCGCCGAAGAAGTTTGGCGTCCGGCTGAATTTCTGGGCGGCTTTGGCAGGGCACGACAATTGCCATGATTGAGAACTTGACGCTGGCTGCTAGTGTCATCGCAAGTAAAGCGCACTGTCTCTGTCATATTTGTGTATAGGATATGCCCCTCTACGCCACGAACACGCGCCTTTGCGAAACACCTCTGTCGCTCAGCTGTAAAAGGGTAGAGCCGTATTTTTTCGCAGGGGTCTGCCAAAAAGCCGTGACCGTAACTGTAAGGACCCAAGGAGGACGCACTTAATCGTGATTGACGCACTTATCTGCGTAGTTTATTTTGAAGGTCCTTCAATATATGAAGTTCAGTGAACTTTATGCTGAACCGATTCTTCTGGGTGAAATGAACCTGCTCTGCTATTTCTGCAGATTCATACCACCGCGCTGCTAGGAGTTACGTTTTAAGATACTTGCGCAACAGCATGCCCGTACGTGACCACGCCGGTGGAGTCACGATAAAGCTTCTCAAGGTTGCGCGACCGCTGTCGAGGGTAATGTAAAAATTGAAGACGGATTACACAGCTAACGAGGTGTAGAAGGGCTTTGCATGAGGAGCTTGCTTGTCTCACCCATGTTCAGACCTTTAATCTGCTGATACACCTGGTCATACAATTTTTGGGAGTTTCTAGACCTCTCCGTCTAGGCCTAGATAAGAACCTTCAGGAATTGCATGGCCAGGTGTATCCAAATATTAGTCTTTGAACAGTCTCGGCCTGCGTTTGTGGCCATTGGGAATCACCACACATTCCGTATATTCCAGTGTGGAGGTCATGATCACAATTCTCAAGAAATATTTGATTGTGTCCAAGTAGATTTAGAGTTTATGCTCTTGCTGACCAGCTGCTCTGTCATCTCGCACGTATTGTCATCAAATAAGGCATAATGCAGGAACGTAATGGCAATCAGGAGCGGCTGAAATCTGGTAATGAAACGATTGAACAAGGCGGACGAAATAACTGTACCTTACGGCACGCAGATGTTGTTCTATATGACAAGCAGGACAAGTGTCATGACCTATTTTAATATGGTATAGAACCGGTGGGCCACAAAGCTAACACTTAATACAAGTAGAAAAGCGCGCGCTCCAGCTAACCTACAGCCGCAGTCATCGCCGCATGAGTGACGGAACCGTATGTCTTGTGAATGTCTGCCGCAACCGCAGTTCTCGGCCGCGCCGATGAGACCGGGCACTTAAAGAACATCCTTACGCAGCACAAGCAGCACATCCTGACAGCTAAAAAACCGGCGGAATCTTGCGTGGTGAGATTGGAAGCTGGAGTTATTTTCTAAGAGCCAGAGAATGTTGTCCAAGGCCACTATTTTTATCACATTTCAGAGTTTGCTGTCAGGGATATAGGATGCAGATTTCCGAACTCATAATATGGCTTAACAGGCTTGGACA
>NC_139345.1:42940757-43185757 GCF_055883805.1 Amblyomma maculatum | reverse complement strand
ATGGTAAAACCTAACGCATGCAGATTAACTATACGTTGTTTTGCTGCACTTCGAATGAAACCTTTTTTTTTTTTTTTTTTCATATACTGCGCGACGACTGGAGCTGTAAGCTGCGTTGTAAACAGGTTCATTCTTCAGCTAGCAAAATGGAGGTAGCATATTCACATCAGCGAATCGGCAGTCTGTTCTTTACAGCGCACCTTAATCGTCGTGGTAAAAGAAAAGAAACGGCTAGGAGAAGAGCAACAGAACTAAAATCGAAGTGGAACCGCAAACGCCGTGTCGCCGAAAATTGCTATGCTAAGAACACCTCGGCGCCAGAGATTCTCCAAAGTGTTTTTCGAGAGTCTTCACTCCGCAGGGTCCATCGGTTTCCGCTCTTGTTTCTCCTTCGCCTTCACGCGAGCCCCTTCGCTGGTTCTTTTGCGTTTCTCTTCCTTCCGTTTTCTTTTCTCTTCCGCTCCGATTCTCGACCGCACCTGGCGTGCACACCTGTTGATTCCCGTCAGGTAGAAAGGAGGGAAAGTAAAAAAAAAGAAAAAAGAGAAGCTGCGGTGGCTTGATGGCTTCTCCTCCCACTTTCGCGTGCTTTATTTTTTCTTTTTTCTACCGCACGCCACCACACCGAAACGAAACGAAAGGAAGGCAAAGATGAAAGAGATGAGCAGTTCGCAGTCGCCGCTTTCTTTCTTATAAACCATCTATTTATTTATTTATTTCGATTCTTTAGAATCGTTTTTATACGTTGTCTTAGAGTGACGTTAGAAGGTTCACCACGCAGGATCACCTTTCCTTCTTTTCTTTTTCTCCGTGTGGTTTTTCAAATGGAGGCGTTATTAGTTTGTTTCTTTTACCTGTAGCTTTAAAAGGTTTGGCTCTTAAGCACTCGGTGGTAAAGGAGATCATACGCTGAAGTAATCCAGTTGATTTTCTCAGTTCGTGGTGGGGAATTGCTTCGCGCCGTGATGCAGCATCTGATTTTAGAGCGCTGTGTTTCAGTCACAGTGCTTCAAACTATCAGTGCATAAAACAGAAAACAAAAGTTTACAACTTCATCTATCTCATCGATATGACCAGACGTTTGACAACTGTTTATGCATAACAGTATTTTTGCCTCGATAATCCCGCGTTTACTGTATGTGAAGGATTCAAAAATATTTAGATGTTGAATCTTCGCTCCGTAAATGAGCAGAGATCTTTAAGTGGAAAGCAGTTTTGTACGCACCCAGGTGCTGACAAGATTAGCGTTGGCGATGGAATTGGAAGTTGAAAATCTATATGCTGATTACTTGGCGATCTATTTCGGCTCACAATGTGGCGGAGTATGCACTCCTAGCTTTTGTTTGTGAGCAGTGCCACAGCCTACCTCGGTTCCAGAGAGTGAAACCTGCAGCGCTTTGCTTGGGAAATATGAGCGAGTTTACACGCCTCCAAGTTGCAGCTAGGCTATGAGGTGCACCGCTGACGAGCAATCTCAAAAATTTCTTCAACGTGATGTTTATTTTTCCGTGCACTGAAATCTAAAAGACAACGGACGTCTTCTGCATTACTCCTTTGTTATAATGTGTTCATCGCTAATGAGGATCAAATCCGTTGGCTGAGACACTACCATTCGCAACAACTCAATATATATTCATCATCATCATCATCGGCCTGACTATACCCACTGCAGGGCGAAGGCCTCTCCCATTTTTCTCCACTTAACCTGGTCAATATATTACTGAGTTAAAACTTATTGCCATCTCTACTAAATTAGGGGGCATATTTGATCAACTCAAAATTGTGCACATGAAAGAAAATAAGATAAATAGGTCACACCTCAAGTTTGCTTTGGTTCGGTTATAGGTCTCGATGTCCAACAGTCACATCGACCATAAGGGATGCCATACTGGAGGATCTCATCGAAGTGCAACCACCGCGGCTAAGATCGAAACCGCGTCCATCAGCAGACCAGCCAGATAACCGCTGCGACACTGTAACTGAAAGACATTGAATTAGCAAGCCGCAGAGGGTTCACCTGAAATTTAGCATTCTAACTGATATTATTCAGCGTAAAACTTATGAACGCTGACAAAAACAGAGTACCCTTTGCTACAATTCAATATATATCCATTTAAGTCCCACCTGATAAGATGCCTGCCATGGCGACCTGCAGTTGCCGAAAATATATGACCAGGTGTGTAAAAATCACCTTGATACTGTTTGCATTTGTAGGCACAACATTTTCGCCGGGCAAGCAATTGCAATAGCTTATATAGTGCTCCGAGCTGTAGCAGCACTAAATGAATGCACGCGATAAGGGCTTTCGAAGGAGGTAAAAAAAAAAAGGGGGGGGGGGAATTTGCGTGTTTATCTTCTCGCTTTCATCACCCAGGGAAGCGTGCAGTGAATAAAGGTGGGCGGCTAGGAGGAGTCACCGTATTTTAATGAGTAGACCGTTTTCGATCATAACTAAATATCGATAGACTTGCTTTCTTCTCTTCCGGTCAAAAATTATAGAAGTGATATTTTTTATGGTTCTCACTTTTATTTATTTATTTATTTATTTATTTATTTATTTATTTATTTATTTATTTATTTATTTATTTATTTATTTATTTATTTATTTATTTATTTATTTATTTATTTATTTATTTATTTATTTATTTATTTATTTATTTATTTATTTATTTATTTATTTATTTATTTATTTGTTTATTTGTCAAGGAGTCTGATTGTTGTCTCCTGAGCAGCCTACCTGCACTCAGTCTACCTGCAGTCTACCTGCATTCAGGCTGCTAACTGGTGTAAATCATCTAGGCATTGAGTGGTTTGCATATTTTACCATATCTGAGGTAGATGCAGATCTTTGGGGCAAGGTAAGTAATTTTTTTCTAACGGTACGAACCCTACCACTTCAGACCGAGGTAACTAATGTGTATTGCGGAACCGCACTAAACGGCCTCCTCAATTTTTTGCTGTATTTTATGGGCAAAAGCAAAAAAAAAAAAAAAATGCTGACGCGATATGTCAAATATTTTTATTTGATTATGTGAGGATGAACATTGCGTCAATAAAAGTCATAATACATAAAATATCTACTGTAACTCAACCGCAAGTTCACGGTCTTTGTCGAGATTCGACAACCCCTCCTTTCAAGACTTTTGTTGCGCAGCTGATCGAAGCATAATTCTCGCAGGTGCACTCTGAAAGTAATCGACCAAATACAGAGGTGCTAAAACTCACCAAACCCAGTGAATACCGAACTGCTCTCTAAGCCAATTGCGAAGGAGGCGTCAAGCGATGCAGGATCCCGCATGCATACAGTCGCGTCCCTTGACCTATAGCACGACGTCCATCGCCAGATAAGCTTTCACCTTGTCCTAAGCTCTGCGATATGAATGGAGTCTTGAAGTTCATTTTTGCAGTTCAAATGTGGCTGACAGAAGTATCACGAAAGCGCTAAATGGTCAGTGTGCGTGCGCGTGCGTGCGTGCGTGTGCGTGCGTGCGTGCGTGTGTGATCTGGTGCTGAACAACTTGCAAGGAAAACGCTGTCCTAAAGAAATTTCTTTTTATCATTTGCCACTACAGCTGCGCCGTTTTGTTTTTGTAATCTGGTCTGGACGCCTGCAACATGTTACTGGCATAACTTTAAAATAACCACTACGTGATGCGCCATGTCATTCCCGGTCCAAAAACTGTATGATAGCTACAATATTTTGTTTGTAGTTCAAAACATTCCTCATCTCCAATCTACTAGACACGTACGCACGCATCTGAAGTTTACAGGGAGCTTAAAAGAAACAGTCTCCAAAGTAATGTGTTCCGCTGGGTGTTAGGGACAAATTCTCCTTTTCCGAAACGATGCGGATAAGAGGACGAGGTTTCCAAAGGAGGAGGTCGGGAACGGAGAACGGAGAGTTGGAACATTCCCGTACACATAGCGCCCATTTTACCAAATACCTGATTCTCTGATAAGACGCACGAAATGCTGGCAGCCTGAGCGAGAGCAGCCAGCCGCCTGTTCCATCTAGGCCGACGCCGATGCGCTGTGATCGAAGTGGGCGAAATGAAGGAGGGGGCAAGCGTTGAGGGCTTGAAGCAGGCCTTCGCTACGGCTGCCGGGGTCGGCCGTTATTCAGGGGCTTTAATTAGCGTGCGACAGAACGCTCATTAAAAGGGCGACGGGGAGGAGGAGAAGGAGGATGTGGGGGAGATGTGAGCTGCGTGCGCTAGGAGCGATCACACTGGAAAAAAAAAGGGTGCAGCTTGGGAGACGGCACTGAAAAGAACAGAGTGGGAAGGGGAATGGAAAGAGGGGAGTGCCGTGGGCATCACAGGCAGCTTTTTTCGCCCGGCAGAGGCCCAAACCTGCGTGCCCGCCTATTCAGCAATCGCCTCGTGGAAAATAAACTCATCTTGCGTTAGCGTTTCAGGTTCACCTCCCCCAGTACACGCACATACATACGCACATCGTTATGCGACCTATAGGTGCAACCCGGAAGTTCACGTGCGGCGAGGGTCATTAAGAATACAAAGGAAGCGGTAATAACTGCGTGCAAGTAAAGAACTGTGAGAAGACAAAGACAACGCCGGCGACTGCCAACTGAGGTAGCAGCCACTTCTAGCAATCGGCAGCGTATTAGGGATGCTGATATGATGAATTCCGATTGATGCCACAACTTCTTCCTTTAGACTTCCCGGGCGCTAGGCCATACTGTCCCATTTAGAGGAAAGTTAATATAAGCCGTTTGCATTTAGTGAAGAGCCCCTTAAAGGGCCACTCCGGTAGTTTTTTCGTCATTTTGTGTTTTTAGTTGAATTACATTCCTCGGCATGTCCTGACTCCAACACAAAAAGCAGTTCTTCGAAATTATGATTAGAAGTATTTTTAAAAAAGAACAACAGCAAATCGAAACCGAAACTGCTTTCGCGGCCAGAAACGACGTTCCAGGTGACGAAATGGTGACGTCACACTCAGTATTAGAAAAACACTTGTACATGCGTTGGATGGTGAAAATAAAGTATGGAAATCATGACGCACTGCATAAAATGTCTAAAGTAGTTCAATATAAGGCTCACAATTTCATAATCACTCGGGAAGTGGACAATAACGCCGGTATACTGTTTGTGACGTCAGAGACTCACTGTTGCCCGCAGAAATACTCTCAACTTAAGCCATGAAAACGGCATATTTTAAAGCCGTGTTGCGCGTGACCAGATTATCGTACGGCGCCCAAATTTTGTAGAATGCGTCAGGACGGAGAAGAGAACCTATAGTAAACTTTTTACTAGAATATTAGAATGTCAAAAAACCTCCGGAGTTGCCATTTAAAGGTCAGGAAAGGATAGAATAGAGGAAGTTTGGAAAATTTTGAACAATTAGGACAGGTTAGTATAACATAGGACAAGCTAAAATACGGCATGATAGGATAAGATATGATAAGACATGTTAGGATGGGATATACTGATATGATAAAATAGGATAGGATAGGATATGATACGATAGGATAGGATACGAAAAAAGGAAACGTGTGGCAACTGCATTTATTTCAGTGACCAGCCGGTGGTCACCACGACGGAATGGCTGAAGTAAAGTGACTGAAAATGAGAGAAAGAAATGTTCTACGGAGCTTTAGAAATGCCCTCTATTCGTGCGACTTGCGCTACCGTAATGAAGATCACCCAAAATGAGTCTCTGATTTCTGCCTGTATTTTTGGATAACATTGGCAACCTATTGTGCGAACTCTCCTGAGAAAATAATTATTTTGAAAAATACCATGCCTAATTTCAAAAAAAAAATGAAATTAAGGTATCAACTTTCACTCTTAATCTTCACATTTCGCTTATTATTATTCATTCGTTCATCTTTATGCCTCATTTTTTTCCAAAATGGGTGTCATAATGGGAAATCTCTATCAACACAAAACGCCTTCTCAAAGCTTTCAATAATCAGCAAATGTATCTGATAGTATATTTCCACGTCGGAGTCTTGTCTTAAAAACAAGAAAAAAATGATAAACGTTTTTATCAACAAATGAATATCTAAATATGTGACCCCTCCTCACGACGCAATATTTGCAATGCTCCTGATACAAATACGAGATAAATGTACCTATGCCTGTCTACCGGTACCAGAAAAAAAAAAAAGGGGGGGGGGGGGGGGGGGTATTATCTTTTCTTTATTTCTTATTCGACGGGAGCATGCCATTAAGCCGATTGTGCTGTGATATGAATCTTGGATTCAGTTATCGTCCGGGGTTATAACAAAATTGCTCTTCAGAGTGAGTGGCGCCATGAACCCTCTCCTGAAATAAACGGCTTTTTTTTTTTGTTTTTTTTTTTTCTTTATACTCAGGCCGCGTAGTGCGAAAAACACAGCTATGAAGGCCTTATCCTTTTTGCGCATGCCGGTGTTGCTCCTTAAAGACAAGTGCAGCGGGAACGTTTTGAGGGGGCCGAGAGTTTTATATACATATATTGAGCATATGTTTAGAAGAGTCTAGCACGGCCGCTTCAAAAATTATTAACATCTCTTTTGAACATCTTCTATGGTTGAGCTATTTGTTGAAACGAGTGGTAAAGAAAGATCAATAGCGTCAGTCAAGTTACATCTTACCATGCCAACTGGACATGCTCCATAACTGTTTCCCAGACACGAAAGCACAATGCACATAAGTGTGCATTTCAACAGAAGTATATGCTAAAGCTCAATAGGTGAGTGGTCTATGCAGATGGTAACTTACGTCGAGAGATAATATGAACCTGTTAAACTTCACTGATTAGCTTATAAATTGCAAATAATAAATAATCTCCTGTTTTGCTGGTATTTTTGGAGACAAAGTCATGGTACAAAATTTCAGCCTGTTTAAATAGGAGGTGAGCCCTGATAATTTTTTTTTTATCACCACTGTGGTTGGAGCCATTGAGCGTGAGAAGAGGTGCGCCTTTAAAAGCTGGTACAGTTATGTTTTTGGTTGCTTATCTTTAAAATGTGGTCTCCAGCATTTCTAAAGCATCAACTACAGACGTCATTCGTGTGGTTTCTATGGAGAAGCACTTACCGTGATTCGGACGACGATACTAGCGCAAAGACCCCATTTTATTAATGCGCAAAGCGAGAGAAGAAGAAGCGAGCTTTCATATATAGAGCTATTTTTGACATTCGAGTTTTGAACCACAGTTCCAAGTGAGAGAATTTAAAACCAGGCTCGGCTTTACGTTGGCAGCCTTAAGATTTGCCATATAATCTTGCTAACTGAAATTGGAAACAAGCAAACTAACTGATTAATTTTTGGGTATTATTGGTCTAAATATTGAGCAGTATCACGTACATAGAATAGGTTTTGCTGTGCAACCCTTCTGCACAGACAATACCGGCATGTCTCCCCCAACATACAAAAAATATGTATTCAAACATGGAAAAAGAACCGTTTATATAGATCCTTTCTTTTCGAACATTACGCTATCACTGTGTCTGGTGTGCACATACTTAAAGAGAAGCTGTCTTCTTAATAACAGGGCGTACCAAGAAATTTCTTAGGGTCATCAGGGAAGCAACCAGCTCTGGATAAGTAGATGTTTTGTGATTTACATATATATAACACCTTACTATTCCTTCCAATGACAGCGATCGCAGTTTTTGTTTTTTGTTTTCGCGCTCGTGCAGTGCTTCACGATGTGCTGGCTAACACACGTGCAATGTCCAACTTTCAGCATGGGACTAGCACAACACATGAGCACCGCCAGTTCCCCCTGGAAACTGACAGCCAAGCGCAGTCTAACTCAGTCGTGCAGCGCATGCTAGAAGACGCCAGAAGAACCAGGAGCAGACGAATGCGCAAACTATCCCATATTTACGTGCTTTTCAGCTTTCCTGGTGCGGTGAGCAAATGAACAACAAAAGTCTCTCACGCTTTAATTTCATTTTGCACTCCTAAGCTCCATTCGCAGGGAGAAGATGACGAACTAGTAGCCGCTATTCATGAGAACTGCTGCCTGTACCAACAATCAAAAGAGCAGAATTGCGTAACCAGCATAGTTTCGTAATACAGCTCAAAAGAGGCACGTTTAATGACGTGAAATTTTTGCTTCCATCTGCTGCGCCTCACTCCTTTTCCTTTCCATCTTTGATTTCTTCGTGGCAGCTACTTTCGGGCTGCGAGGTGTTTTCCCTTTACAGAAGAACATATTTACCTTCCTGACATTGCTTAAAGAATGGCCGGCCTGGTTTGTAAAGAATCAGAACGCTATTGGTGTGACGGAACACCTCAGCAGACAGCCGAATAATATGGCTTGTTCGTTATGTGAAAAGTAAGCGCGTAAAAAAAAAATTAATTAGCTGATGAAATCGTAAAACATGCACTTGCTTGATTCCTTGAGATGCGGCTCTCAAAGTCTGAGTCATCTGGGATGTTAAACCCCATAAACTAATCTGGCATGTATGCTTGCAGGCATTTACAGTTGTTCGAATGACTATCTCGTTTTGACAGGTGTCCTCGTAATAAAGCAAACTATAGACCTCTGGCACAACGCTTTGCGATGGTCGAACACGCGCTCTGTGTGGAGAACAGAATTGTGGGTTTTAGTGAAAAGACACTACTTCACGACTTCTAATCGGCTAAAAAATTTCATGTGCGTCGTGCACTACTGCCTAGCTGCATTGTGTTGATTGGTGTAACGACATCGCACACGACGTGGCTGTATATTTGTGCTTGCTTGATTGTTACCGATGATCAGTGACTTGTGACATGTGCTCAGGACATGACTGCCGAACTAGTGTGTTATGATGCCGTGCAGGCTGTGACCAGTGCGCATATGATGCGCGTCATGAACTGTACTGAGTGCGAACAATCTTCAGTGCATCGAACGGACCCAATCCACTGCACCCCTCAGCGGGGCGCAGTAACTAGAATATTTCGAGACAATATACTTCTGTGTGTGTGTGTGTGGGGGGGGGGGGGGGGCAGTGTCACAAGCTGCCTCACATATAGAGAGCGGAAGTTACGGGATCTCCTGTCTCACACATAGAACGGAAGTTACGGGATCTCCCCGCTCCTCCGAGCATGCTTCGACATGATTCTCCGGGGCAGCGACCGGCCAGCGCGCGTCCTTGACGATGGGGTGCAGCGCAACCAGCCGAGAGTATAAAAAGGCAGACCGCAGCACGCCCACGGCACTGCACTCTGGGGATATGCAGCCTTCCAGGCCACGCTCGCGGCCGCTCACTTTGGAATAATGTCTTTTGTTTTTTTCACCGAGCCGGCGATCAACTCCTCGTTTCTCTTCATTTTGTACGGCAGCCACTACCGATCAACTCTGCGACTACGACGCCTCATCGAACAGGAAAACCGTGAGAATAACTTCTTGCCACACACTGTCGGGTAATTGAACATTGTTTTCACCTTTGTTTAAACTTTTGATCTGGCTTAGTATTTTACACCGTGTTTTCTGCGTAACTCTTGCCCCTACCTAGTATATATGGACTACTTGCTCTGTTATCTTTATAGTCTTATTTTATAGCAGTGTTTGTTTGTTGTCGGTTTTGTCTGTTACAGAGTCGTCTTTTATCAGTATCGTGTCGTGGCGTTTTTCTGTGCGTTCGATTACTATGCAGTGCAGCTATAAAATATCCAATTGTTTCTAAAAAAGAAAAGTGACTATCTTGAATTTATTCCTCAATCCCACACCGACACACGTACTTCACGTGTTGACCGGCCTAACTTTTAACTATGTCCTCAAACCTCATAGAGGGACGGCGGGTAACCTTACAGAGGATCCCGCTCCTCTGTTGACCGTAAAGGCGGGGGTTTCTGGCACTTGTCCTTCAAATGACCTTGTTTGCCTACCATAGCAACAGCACAGCAAAAGTCAAGCAAAGCAAAGCGGACTCAAACTTGGGAATTTCTCATGAGAAGCGAGTACAAAACATCCCAGCTTTCATCCAGCCGCTCAACCCACGCGTTTTATTGCCAATCGCTGATACTGAATATTGCATGTCGCCGTCTTATTAACTTCTAAATCCAAACTAAAACCTTGAGCCGGCAAGTCTAAACACACGGCAAAAGAGCGCGAAAAATATGAAAACGGGAGCAGAAGACGACCACACGACACAAGCGTTCTTGTCGTTTTGTCGGCTCCTGTGTCGTCTTCGTCTTTTTTTGCGCTCGTTTACCATGAATACTTACCAGCTAGCTCAACTTCTATGTTAAAACAGCAGCTTTTTGCACGCCCACTTGGCTGAGCTGCGTTAAAACCCAACCACATTTATTGCAGAACGCCGCTCTTGTGTTCTTGTGTACATTAGATGTCATTACCGCGTCCAGACGAATTCAAACTTAAACATTTCTATCCTTAATTGCATTCTTGCAGAAGCTTTCAGAGATAAATGCTTGTTCCAGCATCTCGCAGAAAGCGTATGGTGATGCATTTTGAGCTCTTGAGGGGACTAATAAATTATTTTGTTTATGCCTCAACTCTCGCAGCTTAGTCATTCATCTTTTCGTTTATGTTTACAATGCGACTAGATCAGTACTTTCACTTATAAGACCGAAATAAATAAAACACCAATTGTCAAGCATGCCGCAGTGGCTGGAATACATTTTCAGTGTACATGCATACCGCACGAGGTTTCGCAAATGGAATGTCGTTATGACGGTGCATAATTGTCAGCATCTAATATTGAGCTACCGCTGTTAGCGCCATTTTCTTTCAGATCGATGGGTGTCCAGGTGTGCGAGGCCCATAGCGCCATATACGATTCGACCCCGCGCGACGGCGGCTACCAGAGCGTGCTTGAACACAACAAAAAGAAAAAAAAAAGACAGCAAGGAAAAAAAATGTCATAAAGAAATAGCAAAAACAAAAATGTTTTCAAGCAGTCTATTTTTGGTCGTGTTGCGAGGATTGTGTATGCATAAAGGTCTGAAATGTATTTCTCGTATGGTGCTTATGTATAATAAACACGACGCCCGCACTCTCACTAGGTCCACCGTTATCCAGCTTGAAACATTGCGCCTTCGTAACGTGTGGGCAGCATGTCCTCACACGTCCCTTAGGCCTGGGTTCGATTTCCAAGCGATCAAATTAGTCTAGTTTTGTGTTTAGCCCATTTACTTTCGGCGTCGATGCGAATACCCACTTGAAATGGCCATTTTTTTGGGGTGCGAACGGACGGACGAGCGAGAGGAGGTTAAATGCCGCAACCTTTAAATGCATTCCAGCATTAAAATTTCAACAACAGCCCAGCTTCCGTGTTTCAGCTTACCCTGCTAAACGTGTTCATGGCTGCACCAGGAGCAAATTTCCAGCTCTCATTGTGGTCGCCATTACAATCATCATCAAGGTAGGTCCGTCCGGCTCTGTCATCTGCAAGACTAATTCCTCCTCCATTGATCTGAAATTATGCACGACTAACGCAAGCTCCGGTGGCCCTAACTCAGCCAAGTTTCTTGTGCCGTTTCCTTGAAGTAAGCTCCTTCACCTTAACGTTATCGTTCCGCTGTTCATATGCTTTCCGCGTCTCATGCGCAACCCGCTTCTATTTCCGACTCTTGATATCAGATAAGAGATATGATTAGCTTGCGTTTTGTCCCAAACAATGCTTGGCTCATTTTACCTTGAAACAGACGCGCCTGTGATATAGCACCAGATTCTTGACGATGGCTGCGTTCACGTCTGTTATGCTTGGCTTAGAATACACTGGAATCCCTGGGCTGCTTTGTGGAGCCTATCCTCCGCCATTCTTGATCCGAGCATGGAGCGACTGCTTTGTCATCATCATCATCATCATCATCATCATCGTCGTCGTCGTCGTCGTAGTCGTCGTCGTCGTCGTCGTCGTCGTCGCATATTATACCACCCTTTATACCTGGCAACGACTTGCGATGTTTCGTGAAATGCCTTTAAAAACCCATCAGCTTTCTCATCCTAAGAAATAATTGATACAGATTTCTTCGCGTTATGTGCATGAAAATCTTAGTCGCGTATGCGCCAAAAAAAAAACCCACAAACATCACAATATATAACGTGCATTCGTATAGCGCCACTTTTTAATCAAAGACTTTATTTATTAACTATAATATGGGCCCTTAATCCGCAGCGTTGTTTGTTATCAATGCAATATTGACTTGCGTGGCATTGCCAGTATGTTGCTTTACATTTACTGTATTTTCGATTGCGGTTGTAACAGGGGCAGAAAGTTTCATTAACTTTGTGGTTGAATCTAACAGACAAGCCAAGGAGCAAAATGTAAAAAAAAAAAAAATATGGTATCAACTCAAGCTAAGTAGAGTCAGCAAAGCGCGATTAAATTTATATTTCCGAGCATGGGAGGGGGGGGGGGGGGGGGGGGGGGGGCGTTAAAATTATGCAAAACTGCAAGACGTGAATTAGGGGAACGCAAGCATCTCTCAATAAGCACCCTTTTCACTCTGACTACAGTGGACGCGAGATTTCTGAAGCTTTGACTAACGCACAATATGGGAGCTGTCCAAGCCAAGGTTTTTTTTAGCCCTCTCTCTGTTTTGAACACAGTAATTTCGAATAGCTGTCTACTGCCCTTCGCACTCGTTCAATATAGAAATGGCGACACCTGTGTTGCACGGTTCTCCACCTAACGCGGTGAGCGACAACCAATCCGGAAAACGGCGCTCATATTCCGCTACATCAGGCTTAAGCGGTGCGGGATACGCTTTTATGGACCTCTCGAGAGCAGCAGACACACCCACATGTCAGCACCTTCGGGCCAGCCTGCATCGAGCAGCGAGAAAGAAGCAAGCGAAGGCTCCGGTCCGTAGGCAACAGCGGTGCCTGAGAAGGAACCCAGCCCCATACACGCTACAGGGAAGACAAACTGATACGCAATGATATCGCAGCAGAGGCAGAAGGGAAGCAAGAGGAAGAAAGGGAAGGGGGGGGGGGGGGGGGGGGGTTAGCTGCTTTGGCCTCGCGTCTGCTTGCTTCGGAGTTCGTGGTCTATTTTGTTTACTATTTTTGTTTCTGTAGGAGTGAAGGCTTATGGCGTCTTCTTGTTTAGCTGGCCGTCGGACGAACGGTTCTCGGGTCCATCAATATGGATTTAGGCATTAATTCCCAATACGACGAACGCCCTGCGATCCCTGCTAAGAGAGACGTGCTCGGAATGACAAGCCTGGGTTTATATCTTAATCTTTCCTTCTTGTTGGTCCAGCGCGTTGCACCTTATTTCAAGCGGCACCCTGTTTATTCCTGTTATCTTCGTTCTTTCGTTTCGAGGAAAAATAAAAGAGGAAAATAGAAATCGGTAACCGAGGGCACGACTGTCAAAGTGTGAAGGTATCAGACAACATTGGGATGGGTAGTGATCGCGCTGGACCCCGCGCAAGGAAATAAAAAAGATGTGGTCGCGAATAAAATGCGAAACATATGAAATACGCTGACTATTCGACAGTGTGTGCAACAGGATAGGAACGGAAGTGATCTTTCGCTCATAACTGGCCAATATCACGTCGACGCAAGGCCAGCAGAAAACTCGCTGAGCGGTGAAAGAGCTTGAGAATTTCACTGCGGTCATGGCTGATTTCTTGAAGTGAAACAATGACCTTTTGCCCTGTAAGGTCTGTTGTATATGTCTACACTACATGGCCCTAATCAGAAGGTTATAAAGCCGATCTATTTTGTGCAGAGGTGATCTTAGAGGTGCCCACAAAAATGATCGGAACACAAATTCTACGCCGAAGATTAAATTCGTCACACCTTCCAGGCGCCGCCTGGGAATGGATACGGGCCATTTACAACTCCCGAGAATGCACAGGGCGCCTGATCTCTTCATTTCGAAACCGGATGCATAGGGCGCGAGTATTTATACTTCTTATTTCTCGTATTTTCTAAACATTTCGCGGCTTCTACACTTCAAACCTGGCCTTTTACACTGCATGTATGTATACATGCAAGTAACAGAGGATAAAATGGGAATCATATTTCTGCGCTGTCTAAGAGAATAAGCGAGAATTGCCACTGTCACCGTACGCAATTGTAGCTTTATTTGTCATTGCTTGATGAGGTTTGGTAGATTATAGTGCACCGTCTGTTCTTACCTTCCCCGTGCCGCGCTTACAGGAGCTCCGTTCTGAGGAAAGACACCATAAGGAATTAATAACATAAATCGAGCGGGCAAGCAAAAGCCAATAGCACCCTGACTTCGCGATTGCAGAACTTGCTCTTACACTACGCAAGGGCACGTGGCGCCGAGAAGTGCCGTAAACCTCCCGCGGGTCGGCATCGCATCCTTGACATTAGCGACAGCAGACCCCGATCCGAGGAAATGACTGGAGCCAAACTGCTCCAGCTCGTGGAGGTGGAGCGGGGGAGACAAGACGAGTCAACGCTGAGCTAGGCACCGGGGAAAGGGGGGGGGGGGGGGGGGAGCACTGTCCAAGTCTGGGGCGGCAACGTCGAAACAAGGAGGGAACAGCACAAACAAGGAACGGCCACTGGCTACACGGAGGAAGACACTGTCAACAAGAAGCGAGGGGCGCGATCACGACGTCCCGCTGACTGGAAGCATTCGCGGGGAAGGCGGCGGCGCGCCGCCATCATTTCGGGATCCGAGCCGCTTCGTCTTCCCTAGGCGGGCAAACACCACCCCGGAGCTTTTCCTTCATCCCGGCAGGAGGGCTCCCTTTCCCTCCCTCTTTTCCCCGCTCGCGAAGGACGCTGCAGGACATCCCCTCCCCATTCTTCTCCCTCTAGACACTCGGTATGACCTACGTTTCCTCCCTCTCCGTAGAGAAGCACTGGCCTCTTCCTCCTCCTCTCCTACTGTGCCACCACGCGTTTCTCTGGGCTCGTGTTTGCTTCGGCCCGTGTCTAATGGACTCAGAGCCCGGGATGGGGAGAAGCGTCACCCGTGTAGATGCGTTCTGCCGCGGCAGGCCGACACTGTGTCTGTGTTTCTTGCCAGCATTCCCTCTCTCCGAGCAGGGCCTTCGCAGTATGTCGCCCCCAGCCGAGGCGTAAGTCCGGACAAAATCGCCTCCGGCCGCCGCTGGGCGTCCGCGCGTCTCCACTCTGAGCGGCGTGGCAGGCCGACGCCTTTCGTCCACTTCGCCGTCCGCAGTGACGCGCGCACGACGTGTATGGACGGGCGTCGTGCCGGCTGACAACCACGCCTCTTCGACTCGGCGACTTCTCGCTCTGCGAGATAGGGCTCGGCCGTCCTCCTTGGGTTCAGAGTGTCCTGTTTGAGATGAAAGGCCTCCTTTTCCGCCGAAGTCATTCCTCGTGACCGATGGGTCACCGGCGTTATCTATACCACGGACCGCAAAACCTCCATCGACTGTAATATCTTTCCTGTCAGTGCCAACGTAGTTCGCTTTCGTAGCTTGTCATACTGTCGCTTTTGTGGATACATGTTAGGCTTATTCTTTCGACGCCTGAGACCCCACGATGAGCCAAATGCTAAGTTTGCACGTCCACACCGGCTCACCACGTGGTTTATTAACCCCACTCGGTCGTGCCAAAGCCAGAGGATAATTAAAGCATAGCTGTCATCTTTCAACATGTATTCAATAATAAAAACTTTCGGCAAATTTAGGAGTATTGGTCAATTATTACAAGGGAAGGAACCTACTGCACAGCAAAAGCCACTGAGAAATGATTCGTGCGTGCTGTGAGCCGTGTCAATCAAGAAAATACCCGAGAGTAGTCAGAAAACCTAGAGAATGCGGAACAAACGATGGCAGTAAAAAGGACTAGAAGCCTTAGCGTGGGGCGGGCGAACTTTATGATCACGTGTGTGAATTGGTTCATGATTGAAGCCGGATTAAGAAACAACAAGTTTTCCGCAAAACCTAGTTCGATATTATGCAGCATTCTGACAGAAAAAAAGAAAGTTATTTTTATCTATATTAAACTACCAGCTACAAGACCGACAGTTTACGGTCCAACGCATAGGAAGCAGCTCTACTCATCGACGCTGCTGTAAAGCCTGCGGTCTGCAGTTTTGAAAAAATCATCTCGGTGACAATGTAGAGAAATAAATAGAGGAAAGTAGCCACACTTTCGTACCGTAAATAAACTCTTCCCGGTATGCATTGTTGTTTTTACTTCTGACACTATTGAATATTGAAAATAAAAAAAATGTATCCCTCGTAGACAGGTGTCACCTTTATGCGCTACAGAAAGGTGGAGACACTTCTCCCCATCCTGCGAAATCGATCGCTGTGCTTCAATGTACAAGAAATATTGTTCACACCCCCTTTGTCCCGAGCAATGCAACGCCTGTCACTGCTTGTGCGTGAACTGCTGATTACCCTATTCTGGATGATAGCCTGTACCATTATTCCCATCACCATCTCACGCGCAACAAAATTGTAATCTCGAGCCTACCTCTAACGGCGACATAGTTGACCGTTTCCGTTTAGGGAGAGCTCCGCGCGAAGCCCGCTAATAGAGATGAAACCGGCCTCCGCGCTGCAGATGGACACAGCCAGGGATTGAAAAAAGGTGGGCGTAAATAACAACTGCTTCTAGCGTGCTACGCGCCGCAACCGTCCGTGTCAAGTCGCCGCTGCAGCGGCCACCTTACGATTGAAGCGGCGAGATGCGAAGCACCTCGGGTAATGTTCAGGCACCCATGCTAGGAGTATGGAGCAAGTAGTGTGCGGCGTGCTGCCTAGAAGATGCCACGGATAGAACGAAACGGGAGAGTGGGCAAGGAAAGCGTCCTAAGGCGGCGTGAGGGTCCCGCAGGACTCCGGGCCGCTCTCTAATTACGCTTTGCGACCCCACGAAGCCCCGGTTCGCTGCGCGAGAGTGGCGCCGGACGTATGCAAATGGCGGCCCGCCGCCGACTCCCTTAAATGAAGCGGGCAAAGTGGAGCGCGGCGCCACAATGAACGCACCATCGAGTCGTCGTCCTCGTCGTCGTCTCGGACACATCGTTAACGCTCAAACCGCGCCGACCCGCGGCGGTGGAGCGCGCGCTAATCTCAAACACCTGGGAGACCTGCGGGCTGGCCGCGAGGGGACAGCCAACTTCCACTCCGCTACGCCGTAACCTTGTAAGAGCAGTGTACCGTCCAGCACGGAGCCTCGTTTCGCCCAGCTGATATTCACCGCTACTCTCTTCTTCACTGTCCACCTCCTGCATTGTTGTTTCTTTGTCTCCTCTGTAGAGAGTATTTGCATTTCAGTGCCACTACTTTGCCGCGGATTTCGTGTTATTAGCTCGCTAATACGCAGATGCTGCCTTTATGGAACCTGGTGTAGGCGCGTTGAGGGCCAAAAATATGCCGTCGGTCTCAGGGACGACGAAAATAATTTATGAGCCCGATTTCGCAAGAGCATGACATTACCACAATACAGAAGCAAAAAATAATGATCGAGACACTGCCATGAAGGTTTTGTGTTTGATCCATATAATCTCATCGTCATTAGCGCGACAGTCGAGCAGGTCATAAATGTTATATGATGGAATAAGCTCACAGACAACAACGCAAAAAAAAAGGAGGGTGGGGGGGGGGAGGCGGAAAGACCAAATTAGTCGACGGAATGCGCACGCAGCGTCGCCACAGCAGTCCCAGAAATGGTTAACTTTGGACACTGGAGAGTCACTTGGAGCGTTGAAAAAGGACAACGAGGTAGGAGCATGCTAAGCGTTTAGCGCACACAAACCTGAGCGCTCTGCCAAAACGAGGCGAATAAAAGAAGCCACGGGCGTCGCGGTGGTTTTCGGCGCCGACGCGGACACAGCGACGTGACGCAACATCCACGGCGCCGAGCGACAGTTGCGTCGGAGCACTGCCCACAAGCGCGTGCAGCAATGGAAAGACAGAATTAATGGTAACGACACGGGCGCCTCTGCGGTAATGATAATGCGCGCCGACCCATTACTCGCCCCCTCATCTCCCGAGACCCGCAGGAAAGGAGCGCCTTCTGCGTGGGCCGTCTCTGGAGCGCCCGGACGCTCGTCGTAGCCGCTCATATTTGTTCCTCCGAGCCGAGAAGGCTGCTTCGCTGCAGGTCACATTCGCTACGTGAGAAAGCGGACCTGAGTACACCGGAGCGCTCAGTCGCCGACGGCGTAAGCGACACAAGTTCCGCGCGGACTCGGAGTATAACGTGAGCCGCGCAGCCGGTCCTTCGTTGGGAAAGAGGGAGGGGAGAGGAAGGGCTTTCGATATTTGACGACCCGGGTCCTCTCGGCAAACACGCTGGCCGGCACGTCCATCTGGTTTGCGGTGTATGAGCACAAAAGCGGGTGCTGAGTGGCCCGCGAGGCCAAGGGGTAACTTAGGCCTGCGCTGGTGCGAGCGCTGATTGAATGCACTCGCCCGACAATGGGAACGCTCGACGCCACAGGCCAGAAAGTTGTGCGGGGTTAGGGAGAGCGCGGGGTGCTGCTCGGGGGTCCCCGTGCGTCGCCCTGTCATGAGTGAGTCTGTGTTTGCGAACGGCGATTGAGATGGGCGCTCTCGAATCATGCAATTACGCGGTTTCTCGACGGCCCTGCCCCGCCGCTGTGGTCTGCGCTACTGCAAGGGTTCGGGCCACACCGGACGATGGGCTGGGAACAGCAATTCATTTCGCATCCTGCGCGTGTTTGTGCGCGTGGGTGCTTGTTGCGTGTGTCTGTATTGGGGTGAAGTGCAAAGAATCGCGATGTCAATGGCCTTGCGAAATATTTGGAAGGAAAAGCGTGCCGCTTGTTCGCCAATGCGAGCAACTTTGATATCGCCGCTAATGAAACTACAGGTACTGGATGTCCCTTGAACAGGACAAGATGTTCTGCAAACAGAACAAAACAGAAAAGTAAGCCCTCTCTGTAATGTCCTGTTTTCTACTCAGATATCTCCATCACAGAAAAATATGATGTTCCACAGGAGAGAAGTAACAAGGCGCTCTAAAAATATACCTTGTCGGGTCGCTTGATCCGGATGAGGCTTAAAGGCGGATAGCTCTAGAACAGTGAAGCTAAGGTTGTCATTTGTTCCTCCCGAATGATGGCTAAGACCACAAGAATTTCTTTTTCCCGAATTGTATAAAGGAAACGTATGGAAGCCGCAATGGGGCAGTTCCTGCAGAAACAAGTGTTCGCACTTCAGTGTAGTTATTTCGCTGGTAATTTTAGCTTGCCAGTTTGGGAGAAATAGTTTTATATTACACATGCAAAAAATTCTTGATTCCGCTGGTAACTTCAACTTGCCAGTTTGGGAGAAATTGTTTTAGATTACACATGCAAAACATTCTTGAACGTATGTGCCAAAATAAACGCGGTGCATTCTACTGTAGGCTTTCATTTTGCTGGGCGATAAAAAAAAAAAAAACCTAATAGTGTCAATTACATGCTGTAACTGGTTAGATGAAAAGTAAAAACAAATATGTATTGCCACTTACTAAGCGCCTGGGGCTTTAAGAAATATAGATAAACAACTTCTTTTCATACCGGACGACAAGTGGCTAGCGAAATGAGTAACTGGCTGCGATAGGTAGATTCTAAATTCCTTCCTTAACGGGTTCTCTCGTATAGCTTTTCTGGCAGATTTAGCGTCAGGCGTCACCTCGGGGCAGTCTGCCAGCTCATCTGGGAGCTTTGCCCGCAAACCCTTAGGGATGGGAACGTATCGAAGTTTAGTAACACGTCGAAATAGAGACGAAACACGGCTCCGAACGCTTCGAATGCTTGCGTCATGGGAAACAACAGTACCATCGCCTGGGGCACAAAAGTGTGCTTGCCTCAATGCATATTGCTTCCTTCTTGTCTTTTTTATTCCTCAGTGCAGTCTCAAAAATGCGCGCCATTCGCGCAATACAAAGTGTAGAAACCACGCGCTATTGTGCGCAGACCAACTTCGCGCGAGCCGTTTTCTTTTCTCGCTTTCAAAGCACCGTTCCTTAAGAAAATAAAGAAGGCTCAGAAAAAAAAAAGTTCCACCACCGCATTCTTTTCTCTCCCCTGCCCCCCCCCCCCCCCCCCTCTTTCTTCTTCTTCTTTTTTTTTTCTTTTTTTTTTTTACGCTTTCCCGGCCTCCCCGGCTTACGTGATGCGCACGCATCTGGCTACACACCACGTAAAGGCATGTGTGCACGCACGCTTACTAAATTCTCTTTATTTATTTTTCCCGTGCAGCTCGCCAGCTCTGCCTTTGCAGTCGTCTTCTAAATTCAACGCTGCGGTGAAAACGTCGCAACGCTTCAGAAGATGGTTTCACACTCCACCATCCTCGCCTAGGAAGGAAAAAGATGAAAATAAAATGAAACCTGGATAAGTACGAGAAAGGGAAAGAGCGGTAGATAGAGAAGACTGCTATACCACCGTGTAGCTCTGCATGTTAGCTTGGAGCCGACGGTGGAAAAGTGAAGCTATGGTCGGTAGCAGCAGCGGCGAGGGCTGTGGCTGCAGCGGTCGGAAAGCGTAAACAAAATGCAACGCTAGACTTCTCCCCGTGCTGACGCATTTTCTGCTTCGCGCCGAGCCAGCTTCATAACAGGAAGAGGAGACCCAGCTCTTTTAATATGAACGCATCCCGGAGTCGGTCACACTAGCGTCTCCTGGCTTTTGTGCGAAGGCATCTTGGGCGAGTGCGCTAGATCTTTTTTCCCCCACAACCGACCGCCTGCCTCCCTGTCAGCGAAACAGGCCCACGATTGAAGAATAGTGCGATAAATGGAGGAAGAAAAATAAACAAGCTGGCGATAACAGCGAAGCTTTCCATTTCTCGGCGCGACTTGGTTACAGCTGAGTCATTTCGTTCCGATTTCGTTACATACTTCCGTGCTCACAATAAAGAAAACCAAGAGGTTGTGTGTGAGGGACGATTTGTGAAAAGCAAGAAAAAAAAATGCGATATTAAATGATAGGTTTCTTTGTAGCCACAGCCGTATTCTTTCCCTCCCTCTTCCGCTCTTTATTTTGCTAGAATGCGATTGCCGCTTTGTTGCTACACAGTAGGTGTTTACGTCAAACCTTTTTACATCTTAGCCTGATTTTTGCTCGACTTTGTCCGTTCACCTCTATTTCCTCCGCGCGGAATGGAGATGCTTCTCTTCTTGCCTTGCTCAAAAGAACCGAAAACCAATTCCAGCTTCTAGTTTTCAATCGAAGCGCACCATGATACAAAGAAGTGAGCCTAAGCCCGAATTTGTTTAGCATCCGTTCAAAGTATGAGTTGACGGTTGTAGCGATATCAAGCCGAGTTTATTGTCTTCCCACTTGTGTAGTCTTAGCGAATACCAGCCTCCCAAGTGGAGTGTATGGTTGCATCAGAGAAAACGTTAGCAACGTGTTATCGCCAGTGTGCTTATTCTTCTGGGCTGTACTTGTGCAACCGGTTCAAGCAAGAAGATCGTTGTTCAGAAGTGGAGCATTCAGCTAACTTCGACATAGATGTTTTCTTTTCATTATGTTGCCAAAAAAAGATAACTGTTTGTGGGCATCGACCAACTTGTGTGTCAACTCATAGCGGGAAGAAAGTCGCAAAAACATATATAGAAATCTATTCATCTGCCATGATGTTTATCATCGTGCTGACGTCTAGCCGTCTTGTTGTGAAGAGGCACTGCCTAAAATTAATTTACGAGAAATTAGTATACCCTCAAAGTTTTGGAGTAAATGAATATACAGTGGCTACCATTTCACAGTGTAAACTCGCAGCTCAATATATTGTGCTATCAAAAATTACGCACACTCGTGCTCCTAACTTTAGGGACCCTACACTTTGGAAATTATGAAGCGTCATCCACAAAAGACAAAGTCCTTATTTCTCTTTCTTCCATAACGCCGAAGAAAATGTTCTTACGGGACACGCATTCACTACTGTTCGGGTACCATGGAGTAAATTGACCCTTGTCATTTATAACGACGCAGAGCTTCACTAACACGAATTAGCTATTTAAATAACCGCTTACAGCGTCGATACGCGCCATTGAGTGCGTTATATATTGAACTGCCTTCATCTTTCCAGTGGGGTCTCTGAGTGTGCTCATCACCACACGTCCATGCTTCTTTCGAACAAGAATGAATGCCCTATGAATGACAGCGTTTCGCAACTGATTCTCGCTGCACTTCGCTAGCACACATCATGATTTTTATCACCATGTAGATGCGATCATTTCGTTCCAATGTTAGTGGAGAAAAAAATTATGTTGTCGGCGAAGAAACGCGACCTTTCTCGACCGCAATGAAAAGCTGGCTGAAAAAGCAAAAGAGAAACCCTGTAGACGTATCTTTCCCTTGCGATTACTCTCCTCTGCTTTCGTTGGATGTCCCCTGACCGCCCCGACAGAGTGCTCAGTGCAGAAGGTGCCACTCGCCGGGATTTGCTACCTCAATTATTAACCGCCGTCGAGAGGTATGTTTTTGGTGTCCTGTGATAAATAATTCGGCGGTTTTACCTAAGGCATGGCGAAAAAGTCTCCAAGCTTAGCTGTCAGGATGGCCTCGGCAAAAAGATACCTATGTATACAAGGTGCGGCGAAGGCGCCAGTAATTTGATCAGAAGCGAACAGGACTCTAAAAAAATGCGAGAAAATAAAAAATAAAAGCATAAAACGGGCACTATCTACAATATTTTCGTATTTTTGCGAGTGGAACGAATACTAAACGAAAACACGCAGACCGCACATGAATATTTGAAGCCTAAAGAACCACGTTACTCGAATACAGGCATGGATGCTTAAATATCATATAGACCGATGTAGACTGGCTGGCTTTTATGAGTGTTAATTCTTCATACTGGATAATATTGGAGATGTACCTCGAGTTAAACAGGTTAATTTGTTATTTATGGCGCACAAAGCTTCAGGCGATCCGGGTTGCTACAGGTAAAACGAGGGGCCGCGTAAAAAGTGCGCGCAGGTTTTCAAGGCAACCTGTTTTTAAACGTTTTCGTTGGCCACGCTTGCTGAAAATATAGAACAAGGCAGAGTTATTAAAGATGAATAAAATTTCCACTAAAATTTTAATACTATTCGAACGCGATGTTGCACAGATTTTGCTCTTTTTTCGTGTAGATTTGTGCAGTTGCTTGAAATGAGACACATTTGTCATCAATGATACATTTGCATTTGTTGATTGGCTGCGCGCTTGCAGAGTCATGCTGAGTGACTCGCCGTTGCCTCGGTAGCGTGTTGTTATGCTGCTGTTATGCAATTGCTATGTAAGTTCTCTAATAGAAAAACAAGATTTTATCGGGTTAGTAGCCTCCGGATTAGTGCACATACCCATAAAAGAAATAGAGTCAACATATTTCAACTTCCTCCATAACGAAGAAGCAAGTGGCGCCCAGTTAGTGTTGACTATGGCAAAAATACTGTTGTTTTAAACAATAATATCCCCGTTGCTTTTGTTTTCTTTTGCGACATTCTTCGTAGTTCCAGTTTTTGCGATTGCGAATTACAGCTGAGGAATCAATACCAGTCGATATTCCTCGCGTCGAATGCAAGGACCGAGTTAGTATATCTGTAAAATACTGACTACGAAATATTCTAACACAACAGGGGTAAATGTCTCGATATGTAGAAAATCCGACCTTTCCAGTGTCGTGAGCGAAACCATCCAGAGATTAGTTGAGACGCGTCGTGGTCGGGTACCGAATGTCTGGAGGGTTGTGCGACGTCACGAGACCACATGACATAGCAGGAGCTTCCAGGTCAGGCTTCTTTTCTGATATGGTTTGGTGAGATGGGAACCGAACCTTCCAGGATTCTTGGGCGATGAGTAAGACAAGCTGTTCTAAGGCCACGCAGATGCCTCCCGTATTTATCCTTACGTATCCCGTGCGTATGAAGATGAGGATGAAAATCGATTATTATTATTTTTTATACAGGAAGGGTACGGCAGCGGTCCTTATCTGGCCGCCCCTTACAATTACTAGGTGGTCTCCCTCTTACTGGAGCCCATTGTCGTCATCCGCAGTCCGAGCCCGCTCGATCAAGGCTCGTTGCGCCGTCAAATCAGAGCAGCCGAGCAAGACTCCTCCCAGTCCTCCTGGTAAGTTTTAGGTGTGTGTGTGAGGAGGGGGGGGGGGGGTAAATTTGGGTTCTTTTTTACATGCCCACACCATGTTCGAGGACTTCTCCTTACAGTTCGGGCATTTCCCTGTGCAAGGGGGGTCAAAGTATTTTAATACGGCCGGGCACAGTAAAGTCCTGTACGTAGGCGGCCGTAGAGATTGTTTGAAACATTGAGCTACAGATATAGTATATGCCGTGTGGCCTTTCAGATAACTTGTAGCTCGCGACTGTATTCTAATGAATATGTGCGACATAATAAAGGCACAGGTTAATGGATTAGGGATTGAGCATGAAGCAAAGTGAATATTCGCGAACGAGGATCCGCGTGAGGAGCTACATACGGGTGCCCATAATGTTATCGCGTGATACCATTAAAGGCGGATTTTAATTTACTCAAGGCTCTTTGTTAATTCAGTGATTATTATGCCCTAGGATAGAGAGCCTCTACAGCGAGATGTCAGCGACAATAACATTTCCTTACTGGCGTTCACCTCAAATCTCTTTGCCCATTATTGCTTGTGAGTGCCTCTGATAATGTCGATTCTTGTCGGCAGACATAAAAAACAATGAGCTCTTCCATATTTTACGCCTTGATTATAGTCATTTTTTGGGTTCATAACATTATTTTCACTGCGTAAACATTAGTTTTCAAAAAACATGATCATGCGCTCATGTTTTTAACCTTGTGTCAAGCAAACTAAAAATAAACTTGATATAGTAACACTTAAAGAGTGCTTACATTTGAGAACGCAAAATAATCATGCTATGCTTCATAATAACTAAGGTATAAGTCATGATTATGCACAATTTTTGTACAGCCTACGTACCTTCCGGTAATTTGCTATCGACAGTGCTGAGTCCTGTAAAGTTTCATGATCATGAATCATGATTTATGACTACCACACATTACTATGCATAGTATGTATAAAACTGAGTACCTTACAACGTGAACATGTATTGTGCTGAGGCATGCTACGTTGCATTGTTAGTGAGTCATGGCTATGATTACGAGTCATAAGAATATTATATTTTTACAAACTCTACGCACCTTCAAGCAGGCTACTTTGTCAAGCGCTGAGCCATGCTACATTGTATTACGACTATGAGTCATGACTATGGCTAAGAGTTCTGGGTATGCATAATGTCTGTGCGAACTCTAAACTTACAGTACGTTGCTTTGTTATTTTCTGAACCCTGCGACGCGTTACATTATGAGGACGTGTCATGAATAATGACTATTACTGCTCGTGATGACTTATGAGGTCACATGACGTCACACATCGTCATCCATGACTACACGTACCATTTATACGCGCTGTGGCATTGCAGAGGCGTCATCATCATCATCATCATCAGCCTGACTATACCCACTGCAGGGCGAAGGTCTCTCCCATATTTCTCCACTTAACCCGGTTCTGTGCTAGCTGCATCCACTTGCAGAGGCGTCGTAGGGACGTAATCTCAATTTCAGCCCATAGAATGGCGCCGGCAGAAAACGCAGGATTTGCTTTATGCTAATAAGGTACGTGATGTTTCAGCAATGAAAACACCGCTAAAGCTGCGATTTATTATTAGAATGACGGCCTGTGGGGCGAGTTGGTTCATGAGTTAAAAACCATTACGGCGCAAAGAAGACGACAAAATAAAGAAAATGATATCACATGCGCATGTATCATGTCGATGAAAGCGTAGATGAGAGACAAAGTAAAGGTTAAGTGTGAAAGCTAATGGGTCAACAGCCAAATAAAAGAATAAAGCTAGCGGCTTGGTACCCTGACCCGTTATTGTATGACCTTCAGTTATTTTTCAGCTGTTAAAACGATTACATTATTATTTCTCAATGACTGACACCATAAAAATGCCCATATTAATTTGTTGGAGATGATGGCTGCTAGCACCATTCGTATGCATTAGCTTGACGAGAGCCTAAATTCTGGCAGCGTTGGTGCCATAGACAGCGTAAGGTTATCGCACAGCAGCCACCCTCCCCTTTAAATCACGTTTCATGTAACGCCCGCGATAATACAGGACGTAGTACTACATCCACCGCTATGAATGAGGGTGGCGCTGCTGAACACTTCCAACTAAAACCCCTAAATGAGCTAAACGTAGCGCCAACATGTGAAGATTGCTGCCCACCTCCTCTCCGGCGCTTTCCTTCGGCGTTCGACCCTCCCATTGGTCGAGCGCCGTCACGTGCTTCCACACGCTTCTTTCTTGCTCGTTGTGTTGTCTACCTCGTTTCCCGCGGTGCCAAACAGCGCACGCTCAGCGCACATCGCCGTGTGTTTTCGTACGGCTCGTGCCTCTTTCGCACTGTATTTATTTTACACTGCTTTGCTCGAAATAAACATGTTGCTGCGCTTTCGGGTGCAGCACACGTAAGCATGGTGGCAAATGGTTGTTTAGAATAGTGTCCGCGAATCCAAATATTCGCGATATTAAAAAATTCAGATCTATATAAGCTATAAATAAATCATTGCAGGCGTTTTCTCCCTAGCACTAAAGATACATGACGTAATTTACGACCGATTCTCAAGCATCTTCTCAAAGTATCTAAGTCCCAAAGATGTTTCATACATACGTCATGCATGGACGGTTTCTCCTTTCCACTCTCTTCGCCCACCCTCTGCAGAGCGCCATCACGTCACCGTGCGTCTTCATACTACGCTTCGAAGCCTTCAATTTCCGTGGTTTTGCATTCATTCCATAAAAGCAAACGTTTTTACGCGGGAAATGTTCTGGTGTCGTAATAGGGTTGACCTCGATCTTATGCCGACATCTGAAGGTTTAAGTCCAAGAAACAATGAGTTGATCGTGGGCTTGGTGAAAAACGAAATACACTTTCCCAGAGCAAGTGGCCACGCAAGTGGCCCGGAAGACTATCTCCACAGAGCGCACTGCCGCTGGCGTGCTGCGGTCTGCCTTTTTATACCCTCAGCTGGTTGCGCTGTGGCCCATCGTCAAGGACGCGCGCTGGTCGGTCGCTGCCCCGGAGAATCATGTGGAAGCATGAACATGCTCTGAAGGGCGGGGAGATCCCGTAACTTCCGCTCTATATGTGAGGCAGCTTGTGGCACCTGTCAAAATTCCTTCTGTGTGAAAGCCCAGCCACAAACTTCGAAGTCACGAATTCCTTTGGCAACGGCTAATAGCATTTGACGGCTACAGTGCTGGCCTCTTATAGAGCTTCATTGGATTCTCGTCGCATATTATGAATTAAATTTATAAATGCCCTAATATAAGCCAACTTTAGCGTTTCGCATCTCGTACTATTAAAAACAAAATTAGACTTTGACTTGAATACGGTGCCTAGTAGAACATTTTTTTGTTAGCTCGGGAATTTAAACATCTAAAAAAAACTCTCTTTATTGTTGTTACGCTGCTTACTTTGAGGCCAACACTTAGAAGTACAATACAGAAGCGAAAAACCAGAAATCCGATTTTTGCGCATTGGTCTCACTGACCTCACCGACATCATTGCATTATGCGTTATCCACGCAAACGACTCTTGCTCCTAGGTTCTTAGGCGTTTAAAATTGTCGGTATGAGGTTAACTTATTGTTTCCGCAGTGCCCAAAGCAGGCACGTCTCGCTCCGCCGATGTAACGCGCCAATGTATATTCATAAAGACCCTTTTCAGGGTCTTTAAGGATATACAAATGAAATGAACTGCGAAGATATTGCTGTAATAACCTTATTAAAAATTACTAAAAAGTCTGATCGTCGTGCCGGATTCATTTTGCATAAAACTCTGCAATTTGCATTTACTCTGCCTTTTTTCTTATCTACCCTAACTAGCAAAACAAACAAAAAAACAAACAAAATGCAACCATTTTAGCTAAATTGTCTAAATGCGAAGCCTACGCGTTAGCCAATCGTACTCAATTTACCTTTTGGTTCAATTCTAGGGTTTCAATGTCAGAATTGAGGCAAATATCGACAAAATAGATGAATAGATACCTTACTGGTAGCTCCAAATGAAATATTCGGAATTTCTGAAGGGACTAGAAAGAGCCATTCGCCGAAATTAGGGAAGCAATCATTCCATCAGTCGTTATTTTTTCACAAGAAGTTTTGAGCTAGCATCGTTAGCACCGGAGATATCGGTGATATCCAACTCAGCTTATATATCGGGGGTATCGAGCTCTTCTACACTCCGGGGCACACGAAAAAAAAGTTAGCTCGGAGGCAGCGGCCACCCATGAATATATCATCAGTTGATGTTTGGTTTGTTGATTCCGGCTGTCGGACAAGTTTTCCCGAGCGTGCGTTTTCTACATCCTTCCTCTCTATTTTTCTGCATTTCTCCTCGTCGTATGCGTTGTCTGCAAAAACTAACTCGGAGCTCAGAGCACTGGAAGGCGTGTTCATCTTGAGCGGATACGAGAGACACGGCGATTGACTCAGTAGCCACAGACAGAAAGATAGGGCAAGGTAAATTAGAGCCATGTAAGCGAAGTTGCGAAGCAGGCCGTCGCACACACAAGACCGATGACACACCAGCAGTGTGCCCGTCATGACCGTCATGGCTACAGCGAATGACAACCTATTGTGGCCTGTCGCTCACCATAACATCACGATACTCATGGCATGTCATATACCTTGTAGGAGAATTCTAGCTCAAAAATTCATCCTTGCCCATTGACCAATTCTTCTGCAAGTTTCAAAAACAGAGTTGATAAATATATAATATCAAACCGCTGAAACTCTTCCAAAAGTTACACTTAAGGCAAATACTCAAAAGTATTCATTCAAAACAATGAACACATTTAGCGGCAAATTTTGAGCCTGTTTTTTGGTTGTTAAGGCAGCTTAAGGTGGCAATGCTACAGCGGTGAGTTCTGGAGCCGGTGCACCGATGAAAAGTTGATGAACCCGACGACATGCAACGGGCCGCGCGATAGTGGGGCAGTTAAACGCGAAAGACGATTGCTCACGCCACCTTGGGTTCCAAACTCACGCTCGGCGCAGGTCGGCAGCGTTTATTTCCTTTCTTTCGAAGTTTCCAGTGGCTTGAGACAAAAACACAAACAACGGCTTATCATCAGATTGACAGCCCTAGTGGTTACGCGCTCAATAATGACACGATAACGGCTGGCGTGCACAGACCTCCGGAGCAGGCAGGCTTCCGCGCTTGCTTCTCACGCTACGCGATCCAAATTTGATTGACTTGACGCGTGTGGCAGGCACGTGACCGGCACGCGCCCGCGTCTATTCAAACTATACACGTGCATTTCTGCAGCCGCACGAGTG
The DNA here is from genome assembly GCF_055883805.1 of Amblyomma maculatum. NCBI lineage: Eukaryota > Metazoa > Arthropoda > Arachnida > Ixodida > Ixodidae > Amblyomma > Amblyomma maculatum. The sequence continues at coordinate 43,156,525 of NC_139345.1, read as the reverse complement.
ACTCCCAAGATGACTAAAGGTCCCGAGGTGCAACTGTTCACACCGAACTTCCTATTTCAGTTGTTGAATAAAGAGAAGAGCACTGTACGTTTTCGTCCATCGTTTTTCCCTCCTTTGCTTTAAAAGCTGGGCGTAACGCGAGGATGAACTCTGGCTGAATCTACTGGTTTTAAACCAAGAAAGTAAATAGTAAGTTTGAAAGTTGGCCGAGTTGAATCTGGCTCATGTGTTGTGTCCTTCTGCTCTTGGTCCTCGTTCTTCGCGCTACCTTCAAAATGAACAAGAAAGTAAACTTCCCGTTCTCCAGCTCCACGTTGTGCCAAGAAGTGAATCGAGAAATAGCACTCATTTGTAGAGAAACTGAACCTCACACGTGTCGCGTAGATTTGTTTTGACAGTGGCCTTGGTACCCCATATAATAAATTGAAGTCTCTCCAGAAGCATTTTTATCTGGGGCTCATGTTATTTCTGTCAGTACGTTCAGAAAACTCAGTCCCTTTCCTCAAACTTCTGTTTTCAATTCTGTTTCCATAAGTGCGTCCTGCCTTCTGTCTGAAAAAATCTCAGAGGATCTCAAATAAGCATTCTTTTATCCCAAATGATAATTGAGCATTCTGGCGTTTTACCGTGCTTGTTGTAAACCAAGCCTCTGAATGGGTAGCAAAGTACAAGAAAGCTTGCTTTTTGCAAATGATGGCCGATTGTTTATTGTTGTACAGTCTTGTTATGGTAACTGTACGTGTCGCTCCGAGCTCTCTTTCACTGACTAAAAAAAAAAAAAAGACGTCGCGCTGTCGTTTTCTTCACTCTTTTTTTTTTCCTGATGCGTAATCGTATAGCTTGACAAATACCTCCAGTTTGTAAACGCCAGCTTCAATGTCGCATTTTCTTTATCTAATTTCAGGCGACACGAGGAATGCGAAACTCAAAAAATAAGACGACGTAAACAAAAAGCGCGAGGAAGCGAATTTCCACCAAGCCATATCCGACGATGAGCGTTGACAAATCCCTGTGTACTCGGGTTACAGGAAACACGATACAAACTGTGAGGGGATTTCACGGACGGCGCCCTGTGGGAAATGGGGAGGCACAAAGAATGGAGACGGGAGAGGAACAGGAGAGGGTAGGATGAGCAGCAGGGGAGAGAACGGGGACGGGGCGTCTCGCTTGGTTGTTCACGAAAAATTTATAGGCTCGAGAAAGAGGCGGACGAGCAGCAATAGCAGCAGCAAGGAAATAAAAGCGAGCCCAGCGCATCAGCTTCGCCCTCCGTTCTTTGTCTTCACATGTGCGCGCGGCCTACACCGCACCCCCCCCCCTCCCCCCCCCCCCTCTCTTCCTCCCGCCCTCTTCCATCGCCTTCATCATTCTTTTCGTACTTGCTGTTAGATCAAACGACCACTGTAGCGTGAGCTGCCATCTCCTCATAGACAGAGGTGGCCGCGTTCAAATTACTTATTTATTCTTTTTTTGCATTAGGCGCTTACTGCCAGTTCTTTAGGCAATTACTGCCCTTTCGTTCTTAACATAAAAAACAATGAAAGGCAACCATTTTTTTTTATTTGTTTCGATAATGAGCATATTTCCAACCGTAATTGATTATGTTTCCCAAATATTCGAAATTACTACGGTGATTTTGAGACTCGAGTGTCACTCGGCACTTCACGGCAGCCATTACAAGGCAGATGCATTTTTCCTGGTTGTTTGGACAATGTCAGTTATTGCCTGCCTTATCCTCATGCTGCCTTGAGGGCAACAAAAAAACTAGACTAGAATATTTTCTTGCCACCCCGTAGAGATAAAGGTAGATGCGTTACTTCGCGTTTCTTGAGCACGGCTAGTTATTGTGTGCTCTAACCTCCACTGCCTTGAGAACAACCAGAAAAACGCCTAAAATACATTGTTGTGGCCCCATAGTAATGTATTTCCTCCAATGAGAGTACTCTTTACATGACATCATATCGCATCGCGATAGCCTAAAGATCTTTTTTTTTTTTTCCATTTATCCACTGGTCTTGCCATCGTCATTTAATTTCCTTTCTTGCTCAGACCACGTTCTTGAGATATGAGACGCGGCTCCGCCCCCTCGAACTTTTTGCTCCAGCAGTGGCGATGCAGGCACCCCCGAATGCACCACCGTCACCCCCGGCTACCACCCCTGCCGCTTCCCCTCCCATCGCGTCGGATTAATCAACATTCTCGTTCATTCTCCATTGCCATCACACACGCAGTGACTCAGCGCGCCTCCCCCGAGATTCGGCGACCGGAGGGGAGATTTCTTTTGAGTGCCGCCTGCAACGCAGCTCACTTTTGGCGGTGGATGCGTTGGAGAGGGGGAGAAGAGGGGAGGGGGTTGAGCTTTCTTTCTCGAAATCGAATGCGCGGCGACATCAATGGTTTTCGCTGTTGATTCGTTCGTACAAAAGCCGCATTCGGCTCCGTGTACGCGTGCATAGACGTAAGCCTATTTAGCCCGCACTTATGGCTGAGCTTTTTCCCAACTTGGACATTTTTTTTGTGTGTGCGTGTGTGTGTGTGTGGGGGGGGGGGGGGGGGGGGGGTTCCTATTCTGACTTGTTTGTTGGACTCTTGTATGCCACTTCAGTTTCATAAGCTGGCGAACACTCGGAAGCACTATGGAAAAATCGGTCATTACTCCTGCCTGAACTCGCAGGGGTTTGAAAAAACTAAACATACTGTACATAGAAGCGAAACTGCTTGCCCTAGCCTAAGAATAGCTTTTTGGTATATAGACCATTTCATTAGGTGGGTTTCATGCAGACAATCATTATTTCATTTCCTTCGCGTGTGTGCTTGCATGTACAAAGATGTTGTTTTCGCTGCCCATGTTATTGTTATTTGTGCTTTACTTTCAAAGTACAAAACTAACCCGCCCAATAAACATCTGTAACCTCACTTTGGTCTTGTAAAAGAAAAAAAAAGAGAGAGAGAGAGAGAGAGAGAGAGAGAGAGAGAGAGAGAGAGAAAAGTGTTTCGTTGCCAAAAACGAAAACAAAGATAAATTGTAGCACGAAAGCGCTTCCAGCTTTCTTTTTTTTTTTTTTTCATCTTCAGAGCATCAGAGGACATGCACTGTATCTATTAATTTATTATGAGCATCGAAGGAATAAGATGCTCCCTCACAAAATTTATATCTAGTGAGAGAGTAATGAAAGAGTGCCGCTCAGCGGCACTGCCATGGCGGCTATCTGCCTCATTTCGCACTAGGCCGAAAAAGTGACGCAATAGCTAGGCTACTCAACACGGATGATCCATTACGGGGAGCACGTGGCGCTTTTGATGTGCGTCCGTCGTCCTTTCCTGTGCCGTTCGCTAACGGCCCATACTTTTGCCACACTCGTGTCAGTGACGAGTGCGTTGAAAACGGACCCCAAACGGCTCCCAAGCCCGCTTTTACGTTGCGAAAGCAAATTACATGCTGCCTTAGGAGACGGCATAGCTCGACTAGGAGCTTCTCAATTTCTTCCCTCCGTCATTCCCTCAGCACCGGTATGAAGGAGTTGCTTCACAAGAGCGGGAACACGATCTCATTTTAGGTTTTCACCAGATAGTGATGCCGCTTCTGTTTTTCAGCGAGCGAAAACCGTGCGCGATTTGGCTAACCCCTGAATATGACACGGTCCCATACTGCATGGAGGATTTTGTTTCTCATTTATGGTTGAGATGCGGGACACATTCGCTATCCGACGCTCAGGAAGACTTGCGCCACGACGGCTCTTCACTGCACGACCATGGTGATATTGCACGGGTATTCACCACGACGTCACGTTTATGAAGCTTAAGTTGCTGTGCGAGACGACGAAACAAATATGTGGGCAAATAGCAAAATATTAAGGAAATTGTTCGCTCACCTTCCTTCTATGCGCACTTTTGTGAAGTTGTTTATATGATAGCATTCACGAGATCAATGAAAATACTCCGTTACTGTCGTTTGTTGCCGCTCCAGAAAACGAGCATTTGAAGTTGTGACAGCAAACTACTTCGGTACAGATAAGACTGCGTTCCGTGCGCTCTTTCACACTTCTTTAGAGCTGGCATGGTCCACCAGTGCATGTACGATAACACATGAATGGTTGTTTAGAATATATATAATAAACCCACGCTTATTGGCAAAAATAACGAGCATTTTATTTAATAGCCCAAGATAAATTAGAGGAGTCCCTTCAAAGTTTAACTACTTTTAAACAGACCAATTGTATTTTACTTTCAAAATAAGGATGTAAAATTACGATCAGTTATTCGCATAATACAATGCGTCACTGCGCGTTTATACAAGATGTCAATATTTTCAATATTACAGTCGACATAAAAAAAAAACAATCATTTCTTAGCTATACTATACACTACGCTGAAAAAAAAAAAAAAGTACTGTTAAATTTCTAACTTTTAGCTTTTTTTCTTGTTTACTGTGTAATCTTCTTTGTCCTCGAACCCTCTCCAGAGAACACTGGGGCCATCACTCTGTAGTGCGTCAGAGGAATTCCCAAATTCCTTGCGTTCATGACACATGCATCATTTGATTATGCGTGCGCGTTAAAGACAAAAATAAGAATTTCATTGCTCTGAGTATTCAACTGCGCTATAAAATCCAGGTTACATTCAACGCACTTCAAGCAGTGCCAGAATGCACTGACGTGCAAATCCACAAGAAAAAAGAAAACAATAAGATGATCGCAGTCCACTAAAAAAAAAACTGATGCCGGTCTGTTTTCTGTGATGTGATTATATCGCGCTAAAAATAAAAAGCAATACGGGCCCCGCAGTCATTCAAACTTTATAATATTTAGAGGTTCCTGCACAGCCCATGTCTGGCTTGGCCACAGACATGTCCGTGAGTTACTCACGCACTCTGTGAAAAAAAGCTGAATGTCCGGAGAATAAAACTCACAGTGATGAACAGGCATCAAAAAGAAAAAGAAAACGTACCAACAAGACGTGTTCGCCGCACAAACGGCGGATGATGGATCGAAAATTTCTCGCCTGCTTTATGAAAGCCGCGCGCACATGCCACAGCGAATGCGAGATGAATTGAAAGGGAGAAGACAAAGAATTGGGGCGGGGGAAAAACAGAGGGTGCTGCAGCGGGTGATGGTGCCATCTGGTGATTCCGGGGCGGACGATACTCCAACCCCTCGAAGCGATAACGAATGCGAAAGGGATGGCCAGAGAGATTACATGGGTGCCTTCGCAGCGAACACACCGGCCGCTTTCTGCATGTTTTTTGTTGAGGTAAATCATATATTGACGCCTGAAACTTTTCCTTGGAGTACAAACAGTATACCAGTATCATTGTTGAAACAGAAATGCTGGTATGCCTCCATAAAGGTCTGTAAACCAAATGCACATATTGAGGGGACTTGACTCATTTGCCAGGAATGTTTCTTGTCGAAGGACAAAACGTTCATGGTGGAAACGAACAACGACCCCAGCAACTTACGCGGTAGGGAATCCCACACCAGCCGCTTGTGCAGGGCCAGACCCGCGATTTTGTTTCGAGACAGGACTCTCGACTATGCATTTGCAATCTACTTCTGCGATATGGAAATAATCGCAATTGCTGCTCGCGCATACTTAAATTTGGATGGTACCTGGACACTTGGGCGCGAGCGACGCGAAATAGTTGACATTTTGAATGTTTCTTGATCGTTTACAAAACTCTACTTAGTCCTTTCTAACTACCACTGCTCTCCATACTTCTCGATGTTCTTTTCCTGTCCCTTTTATTTCCACTGGTCGCAGATCGGGTTCTTAAGACATTAGACTACGATTGGACGCAGCCAGAAATATTATTTTTCTTCTGCAATTTGTTATAATAAACCCATCCACCCCCATCGCGGAACAGAAAAATCGTTAATGAGATGATATAAGTCGCGCAATGTAAGGAAGGTATAACATGCGAGCAAGTTTATGCAAAAAAGACCTTTTTAGATGTCTTCGGAGATTATGAGAGAAAAGCTTCACGCTGAGCTATTAGTACGAGTCAGCGAAACTCGAAGCCACTGAAAAATACTGGGAAATATCTATTCCTGTGCGTTCTTTCGTAGCGTTTTTTTTTTCTTTTTTTGTTATTTTTTATTCCTTCCGTCATGGTATTATGGGTCTCTGGGGCAGAAGTTGCAAGGCTATAAAATTCATCTCTGCGCTAATACGGGAGCATGGATAATTCGTAAAGCAAATACGCTAGAGAGAAGTACATAAAAGCATCTGCGCTTTTGTCTTGACCATGTGAGCTGTATTCATATTCATTCCATCTTTAAGGGACAGAAGGCGTTTCGAGCATTTTCATACATTAACTATGAACTGCACCCAAAGCCAATGTTATCTAAACTGTGCTTAAGCAGGCCTCTTTCTTTTGAGATGAAGAGCGAGAATTGTTCTTTACTCAATTTTTGCAGTCGAATATCGAAACCAATTAGTTTATAGAAGTGCACAGGGTTCAACTAAATTAGCATCTGATTATCTACCGTGTACTACCCGGTGAAAATACGGGGTGAAAAGAAATTAAGAAAACGAGGAGAGGATAATTCGCGCAGACCGACTATATAGCGAACAGTCAAAGACGCACGAAAAGACCAGTAATTTCGTGTGAGAGCCAAAGTCATTTTGTGGGCTATGCGCAACCTGTAGTGGACTAATTTCACCTACGAAACTATCCGCATATTTTAATTCAGCATCAGATGAGCCACTGCAGCAGGTAAAGACGACACTCGAGAGAAAGTGCGTCACCTCTTTTCGAATGTGCGTGGAAGAAAACTGTTAGTTTCGACTGGAGCGACCTGCCTACTGGCCCCAAGCCGCGCCTTAAAAGAGCATCGTAGCTCTCGCTCCCGAGCACGCACTTGCACGTGCGGCCTTCTCCCACCACGCGAAGCACCCTTCGGTGCAGCGAGTCCCCTTCGCGGCGATGGGTGACAGCTGTGTGGAGATCGCGGTTGCGATTTTGCCCGCCTCCACTCGTAAGCGGGTTGGTTGCCTGAACGATTTATGAACGTGGCATGGGTCCTTCTTGCTCCCCTACCAGACCTTCTTGGGTCCTAGCTTTCGAAACATTACTGCGTAATAACAGATCACAAGCCGCGACTTGGAGGTGTACATGCTGAGTTGTGACTATTTTGCTCTTAGGCGAAAAACTTTTGTCATTAAATCATCTCGGCTCTATTTTAGCAGACCACAAGCTGTATACACCTAAGTGGCTTAGGCGCACAAATATTGTGAAATGCTACGAGGAATAAAAAAAATTGTTTCAAAATAGCTTAGTTTATTAAACCTTTAGTTTGTGCGATGGGATCGAATGAATTATTTCTATTGAGGCATTACATTATGATGGCGGCTTCCACTGGCCACTTCATAGTTTTTTTAGTCAAATTTAAAAACTTATAATTTCCATAGAAGCTAATTCATTGAATAGGTTTGGCGATAACCGTATATAAATTACCACGAAAGTATTGTCCACAAACTGCTGCCGCAAGCTATAGATCGGCTTGTAGCTATGACCAAAAATCTTGTATTCATTGATATGTGCGCATTGAAAAGGCTCCCCACTTCAGCCATAAGGAGTGCTTGTGGCGGCATGCAATAACGACTCATTCCCTTGTCACATCTCCCTGTGTGCGACAGACCTGCGCGTGATCATGCGAATGCGCTGCATTTTTATAGATGAAGCAAATCAGCTCCCACGGATATCGGTCAAGCATCAGAAAGTGAGAAAAAGATTTTATTTTCAATTTTGCGCGTGTAACGCACATGTCACACAAATACAAGAAGAAAAACAAAATGAAAGTGAACTTTCGTCGCTTCTTGCGGAACGGTTAAGTGGAATAATGATGAAATACCGAGAACGGCATGTAGATAGAAAAGAGAAACTGAACTTTATACACTAAACTTTACGATATATGGCTCACCTACCGCAAGGTTTGCTCACCTACAGCAAATGACAGGTCAAGTCGTAGCTCAAAACACTCGAATGAAGTTATAATGCCTCGCGGTCTAACCCATATTCGACTCATAGCCAATCGCAGTAAGTGTCACTGTGATTGGTTACTTGCGGCCTACCGCACCCCTTCAACTTTAATAAAGGTTATCAGACTCTCCTAACGGATACGTTCAAGCAAAAATAGTAAAAGCAGTTAAAACATACAAACGACAGGGACCCGAGCTACCACAATTGGTCTGAGAAGTTCCAGGCCATACCCTACAACTTCAACCTGTAGGCTGGCTCCTGTCTCGGAGCGAAAGGGAAAAAACAAAAGAATGCCACGTTTCATTTCACCCCATGTCGCCTACGCGATGACATCGCACCTGGTTCTTTCATCTGTTGGGTTGTCAAAGCCAAATTGGTGGTGCTCTTTCGACACATTCCTCCCGTAGTTCTTTTGCACCATGCGCTGCGATAAGTGGCAGTTGCCTTGGTCCGCCGATTGTCCCAAAATCTGCTCCTTCGGTGACCTCCACCCTGCTTAGCGCATTATTTCTGCCGAAAAACAAATCACGCAACTGACCCCGTCCCAGTGCGGGCAGGGCTCTACTTTTTCATACACGTGTCTCGTCGTTCCACCCTCGACGCTGCAGTCGTTAGACTCTGTTACGTCTATCAATCCAACGGCGTTCGTTGGTGCCGTTCGCCTTACACCACGCAAATTGTTTACTGCCGACACGCGCCTTTGTACAATGCATATACAAGGAACCACTGTGACCGAGGGGATGACACTTTGCATTGTCCGCCACGCTACCCTGTGCCTACACCGACCTCTACAGTGAATAAATATTCAAATGAATAAATAATCACACAGCCGTTGTACTCAACGAGTCGAAAGTTGTTCGATTACCAATTAGCGATTGTGCGGATCGAAACGTTATTACAATAGAGTAATGTAATTTGCTAGTTTCGATTGCTTGCAACTGCTTAGCCATTCATACCATGATCATCCCAGGCTTTAGAAAGCCCCGGAGTCCTGCATGCTGTGGGCATTGACTACATTTTTCTAAATAACTACTTGCACAAGTTGCTGCAACATAACCGTAAGCGGATTATTTTAACCTAATTTAGAAAAAGTAAAACTGCAATTTGGTACCAGTACTGCAGGGCGTCGTTGAAGAGAGCAGTTCTTAAGGTCATAAAGCTTCAGTGCCCTCAAAACAAGATTGAGAGCAGAATTCACAAGTTGCTGTGGTACGTTCACTACATAAACAAGATACACAAGCGCAACGCCGCGCCGTAAGCACGCGTCGGACATGGGCCAGTTGCACCAAAGTGTCGCGCAGACTCGGAAAAACAAAACGGGCATGGGACACCTAAATGGGAGAGGATAAGAACCCGGTCGAAAACAACGTTCAACCAAGTGTGCAGTGCCTTAACCATATTTTAAACGTATTACATAGTTCCCGAAGGGCTCCAATTCACTAGCTAACAGAGCGTGTTTTCGAAGCCTTCAATTTCATCGTGCCTGCCGTTTTTGTCTTATTAGAATTTCACTGTTCACACGAATCCCGTCTTGGTCCTGATAGTCACTATATATGCACTGTAATAATTATAAACAAATAATGTTGGGATATGTGCCACTTCCAACTTTCTTCTTTTTTTTTTTCTTTTTACACTTAAGTACTATTTATCAAAGAGCACGCATTGATCAGTGATTTCATGGTGCGTGAATGTGAACATTAGCGAGTTGGACTGAGCCTCTACTACGTTCAAACCCTGATTCACGAATTCCCTCACTATCCATTCCAATGAGTACTCTCTCCTAAACCCCACAATCAAAGCTCACTTCCTCATATTTTGAATCTTTCAAACTTCGCCTACCTTTCCAAAATTCTCATATTCAAAATACTGCAATCGCCTCGAGCAGCAAAGAACCACGTCAAACTCAGCCGACTAAAAGAATGCTGTAAAGCATCGAGAGCCACTCTGGTGGTGCCACAGAGGCACTGAAGGAGCCAAAGAAAAATAGGGAAGCATTAAGCACTCATTCGGCAACGCTAGCTTCCTTTGTTTTCTAAGCTCCTCTAAGCCAGCAAGCTGCAATAGCACAACACATTTGGGACCCAACGACAAGCGAGCAAAGGGATCGAACAGACCAAAAAAACAAAAAATAAAACAGTGAATGAATGAATGAAGAAGCAAGCTTCAGCACAAGAATGAGAGGAAGCAAAAAATAGAGAGTCAAAAACAGAATAAGAAAAATTAGAGCAAGAAAAAAATGGCAATTGAACTCGTCATCCTCCTCTCCTTCCGCACTGGGTCCCAAACCGCAGCAGGCAACGGCGCCGAACGGAGCCTGTTTCTCATTAACGGGTGTCCCGTTCAACAAAGGTTCTCAAGCAATACTCGCTTCCAATCTGAGAACGAAAGCTGGGGTCCGTTCCCGAATAGGGAGCATACGGGGGATCATAGGGAGGCGAGGCCCACACACGCAGGGATCGATGGGTGTGCGAAAAGGGAAAGAAAGGCAAAGCTGTACCCGACGCGCGGCCATCCAAGAAGGCGGACCAGAGCCGAGCCAACGCCAATGGGACGTTGGATGAACACTGAGACAACTAATGGCCGATGGTAATGGCCTCCTCATACCAGAACGATAGGGCCCTCGTGTTACGCTTGCAGTGAAACTGGATTGGGTAGAGCCGCGGGCTTCCAGGGGTCATTTTCCAAATCGCCGTCTTGAGGACCTCTCTCTCTCTCTCTCTATCTTCCTTCTTATCTGCCTGCCTCTGTTTAACAATTTCTCCCGTTCGTTGTATCTTTATATTTTTTTGTGTCAGTCTGAGGCGTTCGTAACTGCGTTTGGACGCTGGCCTCAGAAATAACGCTAAATACGTACAGCTAAGCCTGTGTCGAGCTTGGCATGAGGAAGTAATGTGAAATATCAGGCAAACGATGTTTCAGCTGTGAGCTTTGCTTAAGCCGTGTGTGCCTTTAGGCTTTTGCTGAAGCCATGTGACAGATAAGCGGAAGAAATGCACAGCATGTGGGAACGCTGCCAATCCTAATCAGAAGGAGCCCAGGTAAGAAACAAAGCATTCGGGTGAAGGCAACAGAAACAATGCGGTTTTTCAAAAAGCATACAAGCTGATGCATGTGATGCGGCTCCCCTAATAAAAGGGCTGACTTCTTGTGCAGTTCTGGATAAAAACACAGTAATGATACTCCGGTAGAGGCTATTGTTCCTGACATTTTTCAGCATTCGCATGCATGCTTACCAAGCAATAATTGATTAATCTTTTTACTATTTGCAGGTTTTCACTTTCAAACTTGTTACAGAAACGCCAATTTGTTCTGTGCGGGTAGATTGCGCAGTAATGCTCACATTATGCACAGTCTTGCTCAAAACTATTTGAACCAAGATTTCCTCTTTTTTTTTTTTTTTTTTTTTTTGCTCGGCCGCACAATGCAGTCATCACGGCACCATTAAATGCCAAAGTGCCTTGACGTGCCATGAGAAGGTTTCTCGTTGCAGTTAACACAGATTTCACTTACTGTATAGACTTATCTCGCACTGTTTAAAATGCCAAGTCGGTAAAGTGTAAAATATATTACTATGTACAAAGCATTGCTACTAGATAAAGAGCATATTCCCAACGCTTCCATGTAATAAGGCATGAAAGGACACATCCATTTTTAATTGTTGTGTTATTCACAATTAGGAATGTCATTCCTTTATTGGATGTTACGTTTGTTTTTAAACATCACAGTCCGAGTTGAAGTCAATCACGTTGCGTTACAGTATCGCTGCATTTTAGAGGTAACGTTAAATTTGCATTGCGACATAAGGATCAGTTTCGCTTTAATACAAAGCCTCGAGTAATCGAAGCAGTGCGGAAAATATCACTACAAAAATAAATAACAGAAAGAGCGCGAGCACTATGCCTGAATAGGCAACGAACATGAAAATATTTCAGCCATTCATCTGCGAAGATCGATGACCTCACACTGTCAAACTCTCCTGATTTATTTTATCTTTGTTTCTTTCATCATTTTTTATCTTTGCCAACTACGGGGGAAAAGATCATCGAAGTGCACAAGCACTCCGCACAGCTTGAACACAGGACGATGACAATGGTGCCTTCCGCTTATCTCTCCTTTTATTTCTTTCATCAAAAGGCTTGTTTTTAAATACCAGGTCACGATCAGTCGGTGGCGTTTCTCATGGCGTTAGTGGGTATAATGACAAGAGTTGTTGCGAAAGAAAGAAAAATGAGACCGATTGAACTAAATAAGAAACAGTAAATGAAGTTGAAATCCAGAAAGACCTCGCGCACAAGCGTTTCTTCGTTCAACGTCGTTAAAAATCCTAAATCTGCGAAGACGGGGCTTCCGAAAAAAAAAAAATACCGTGGTTTGAAAGACGAAGGAAGGTGGTACAGACAAGAGGAAGGATGTGTGACTCTACACGAGTCTGCGTAGCACTTGGCGGTCTGTCTGCTTGGAGCGTCTCAGCGGTCGCAGCTTGGGGAAAGGCGAGAAAAAGATATAGGCGGCCGATGGCTTCTTTGCCCTCTCCGCCTTGTGCCGCGTAAGAAGGGCCAAAGTTTCTGTTTCAGATTCTAGCGGCGTTTCCTCCAAGTCATATTCGATGCCAACTGTGCCCGACCTCTGGCTCACGAAGCTGCCTCCTCCTCTTGCTCCTCTCTTGTGAGCGGCGCACCGACATAGCAGAAAACGAGACAGTGTCTCCCTTCTTCCCCTGCCTCTCTCGAGGAAGTCGAAGTGGAAAGTTCGGTTTTCTTAACTCCGCCAGCGCGCCGCGTTCCTTCGCCCTCCTTTGACCCCGCATTTTTGATGGGCGCAGAGGTTATACCGCCGCGCGAACTCTAAACCTTAGCCGCGCACTTGGCTCGTTCGTATCAGTTTTCGTCGAATTCTCCTTTGTTTTTTCGCCTCGTGAAGCGTAGGGGTCGGCCGTTTGCTCTGCTCTGAGGAATATTGAAGAGGTGCGCATCGCCCAAGAAAGGCGGTGGGAGGAAGTTAGAGAGAAGACGGTCCGCGCGGCGGCTTTGATCTACGCCGCTGCACTCGACACCTCAACTTCACCATTGGGAGTCGGCCGGCCGGGCAGTACGTGCCGAGGAGTTGGATAGGCCCGTATCCTCTTTGACACGCGTTCATTGAGAGGCCGAGCGCTCGTCCTTTCGCAGTCGACCTCGCGAGCGTTGTTTTCCCGCCAAGAGTTTCCAATGGACCTGCCAACAACTCTTCTGTGCTGTCTATATAACGAGCGCAATGTCAGTACTGTTGTGGCCTTGGTTTCGCATCTTTGGTATTCGCGCATGCGAATTTCTTCTCTAACTTCAACTCAACTAAGTGGTACTTCGCAAGCACAGGTAGTTCTTGTGTTCGCTTCTCATTAGCAACTTCTCGTGACAACTGGTGAGCTCTTTCCTTACAGTCATAGACGTGCGCAGAATTATTCATTAGGGGAAGCCAAGTTTCAACTTAGCCACACTCCCCCGCTCCCTCTCCCGCTCTCCTCCACTGACATTTGGGGTTCATACGCAGCTCTAAGGTGAGGAATAGTTGTAAAACGTTTATTCTGATGTACCGGAATAGCAACTTGCACTTGCGCACAATATTGAAAGCTTAAAAAGAAAAACAAAAAACACACACACACACAAGCTTCGCCATGGATGCAGACTGAAAATGACGCTACGACACGCTTCTCACAACGGTTCCTGGAGTCCCCAGCTTTCCATAGGTAAAGGCGGCAAGTAAGCAGTTCTTGAAATGCAACATCACGGGTCCGCGGCAACCAGTATTGTAAAAAAACCTGCAATGCCATAATTCTGCACTTTTAAAATTCACTTTACAGTCCGACAGGGGAAAGGTATGGGGCAGATTTTGCACCACTTTCCAAGAAGAGAGGAAGTGAGGTGGGAGGAGGGGGGCGGGTGTGTGTGTGTGGGGGGGTGGGGGGGTCTCTTGCCCTTCTTGTGCGCACACCTATGTGAACAGCAGTAATATACGCGGACGAGATGTCGTTACAGAGGCCCGTGTGCGTTTTTTCTTTTCGTTGACGGGGATGCTTTCATGGTTCTTTGCGATCTTCAGTTCCTTTGCTCGTCGGAAAACTCGTAAAAAGGTATCATTTGTGACTACGAAACCCTTTTCAAGTACATTCTGTCACTCCGTGTTCTGAGAGTGCAGCTGTGTCCCGACCAGCACTCACTTCTACAGAATGTACAAGTGTGTTCACATGTAAAATCGTTGACGTGCATAAGCTAGTTTAATGACAGCAAACAGGAGGACAGCCAAGCAAAGCGAGCATATTGGATTGCTATTGCGTATATTAAGGATACTCAAAGAAGCTGGAGTCGTCACATTGTCGAGTAAAAGGTTGGTGCTATTCCACGAAGAAACACTTAATCGAAACTATCTTGTTCATGCCAGAGGTGTGCTGCATAAGGTGCCAGCAACACATGAATTTGAGCTCTTATTTTTAAACTAGCGTGGTCTCAACTCTTGTTTTGCGCATGTAATGTTTTCCTTCGGTCCCAGCCGGCACGTATCGCGCGAATTGACATGTTATTGGCCTTGTTGACATTTATTATACAATAACATATAAATGTCAGATATGGTAGGCAATCAAAACTAAATAAGACGCATAGCGACAGGCTGTTCTTCTATTCAATATGCTACGGAGTTGATGTCTCTCCAGAGAAGAAAAAAAAAATCCTCATAACCTTCGTGTGCTTCGCCGTAAAGTTTCGCCAGCAAAAGCAGCTAAAGAAGCCAGACAGTACCATAAAGACCAACTCTCATGGCGAGAAACGCAGTACGAGGAACACAGACTGCCTTTTAGAGGAGCTGCGTGATGCGCAAGCGTATTGGACGTCGTCTTATTTTTGCGCTATAGCGAAGTAGAGAGGTGAACGGAGCGATTTAAGATGTAGAGGCTCTTCGTGGCAGCCCCCCCAAAAGCTCGCAAGATGACTGAACACTTCAATGCACTTCAATGAACCCACGTGTTCTATACTTATGGTGACATTGCTGAATAGAAGGTGAAATGATAAAGAAAGGATGCACAGCTCTTCCTTGCAGGATGCACGTTGCAACTGAGCTAAACGTTACTGCCTTCTTTTTCGGGAGCACAGAAGAGTTTATATCCTTACGCCCTACTCTCTGTCGCCCTTTTATCTTTTCATTCATTCATCCACCTTTCCTTTCTCACGCGCGTGCATGTGGGCACACACGCACCACAAGAGGGTAGAGTGTACATAGAGGAGAAAGTTTGTTGGTTCTTTCTCTATCGGATCTTGCTTCCTTTCCTGTGCACAGAGCAGCCGCTAACTCCCTCTGAGTGGCCGGACGCGTCGACCGCCAGAGCTGGCCGCCGTCGTCGGATGATGATGATGATTATGAGTGCTTCGGAAAAAAAGGCTCGACGTCGGCCGCAGCAGGACCCGCTGCGGCGGCGGCGCCATTTACAGAGTGGGCTTGATTCCATTAGGAGCCGCCAGGTCCCGTTCCCTTGAGACACAGCGCTCTCCTCCTCTTTCCGGCCGCACCCGAAAGTTCTCTTTCCACAAACGCCGCTGCCGTGCAGAGCCCGTAGCACCGTCCAGGACTCGTTCGGCCTCCCTTGCCCTCCCTAGCTCCCTAGCATAAAGAGAGAGAAGAGTGTTTGGGGAGAGAAAGGCCTGCTATCGCACCGCAGGCTGCCGGCCAGCATGCGTGCCTGCTGCTGAAGAGATTATGCGCGCATACCCAGACCGCTGCCAATGTGAGCAAAACAGAAGCGAAAGCAGCACAAAGAAAGAAACAGAAAGATGGGACGCCCTCTTACGGGCTCAAAGCGCTGAGGGGTGCCGAGGAATACATGTAAGGGACATAAATCGGCGGCTAAAAATAACGCGGCTTCTAGGAACAGCGCTGAGGGGGAAAGGAGAGGGGAATAAAAAGTAAAAGGCAATAGAGATAGACAGATGAAAGTAGAGGCGTGATGCAGTCTAGAATTTAGGGGGCAATACGAAGATAGGAAACCTTATACAAGGATGCCAGCCCATACCGGCCTTTGAGATTGGTTGCGGTAAGGTAAACAAACAAAATAAAACGGACCTAGACGATTTTTTTCCCGGTACGTAGGAAACCTGCGCAACATAAACTCAAGTGCCCAGAAAGAAGAGAAGAAAAACGAAAAATGAAACGAGGCAGGAAGTAGTGGGAAAGAATACTGGAACGATAGCAATCTGAGTGTAAACTACAAAGGCAAAAATAAACTACCTCGGTATAAAAGTAGTTAAGGGGCTGCTTTTCCGTGAACATCGCAATAAAAGTATATGCCTAATGTTTCAGGTGAAAATGGGGCAATTATAGGCGGGGGATTAAGGCTTTTTTGTTTAGCTCTTTACAATTATATCAAAGAGTCTCGGCTTTGTAATTGCGGCCGGGAAATAGATACGTGACATTAATTATATACTTAGCTTTATTGTGTGATATTTATTGAATTTGCAAGATATGCCGGCACTACGTATATCTGTATTATTTTTATTGAGTATCTCCGTACGCGATGTCTTCCCGAACTCTTCGTGGTATCTAAACAAGAATTTTAAACATAATTAATTACAAAGTATTGCATATTCTACTTCCCTAGACTTACATCACAAAGATAGCTATTAAGCGGTCCTATATATCGCAAAGTTTAGACTCTCTGGGAATGCCCTCTACTGTTCCTAATCAACCTACATGAACACTGTCCGCAGTATACGACGCAAACTGAGCTTGCATTGTTTTTCTTTTTCTCTTCCTGCATCCCTTTCCCTAAATGTGGGGTAGTTACTCGGTCATTCCATGTCTAAAATATTTTCTTTCATCTCTACTTCTTTTAGCGCTCTCATTTTACCTTCAATGTGTTTGAATGTTTTTAGCGATTGTTCACTAAGCATAAGGAAAGAGAACAGCAGCGTACAGAAGAAGCTATTTAAGGCTCCCAACCAAAGTAAAATAAAACGTTTTTGCTGGACGACATCCTAAAATAACCTGGCTGCCTAGAAACGAACACATTATAACAAGTAAACAAGTAGCCACTTAGCACTGTCGAACATATCAGATAAGCACATACTTTTAGAATCCAAACAGAAAAGTAGCACACTTAAAGAAAACCAGTGAGTCAACAAGAAAAAAAAGCATTGATTTTTTTTAGAGCCTTGTAGCGTGGGTGAAAACTGAACGCTTTGGGCAAGCCATGAGCTCTAGTGTTTGTCACTCATAATTAGTTATACTACAAGATTTTGGAGCAGCATTGCATTGAGATTTCTCGCCGAATACTTATAAGGAAACATTAGCGGGAGTTTATGCATTGCACCGCCGATTTTATTTAACCTTCATGCTTATCACCTAATGAAGGCACGTGATAATTCAATTTTCAATTTCCTTAAAGCGTTTTTCGACCTTTTCCTCTATAAGTGTAAGCGCCTGCATCAGGTGTTACAGTCATTTTAGTGAACTCATTCTTTTGCGATTTTCAGATTTCAGTGAAGACGGTTGAAGAGTAATCACTACAGAAGACCACCGAAATGATCGGACTAGAGGTGCAGTCGCTAATAAATAAAGAAATAATAACTTGTTTGGGGAATGTACAATCCAATAATTGAACCCAATATGTGTTAGCTTAACTAGCCTTCCCATTGCATTAAGTCTCAAACATGCCCTTCTCAACGACCCTTAGGCTGTAACAAAACAAAGATAAAAAACGCAATCCAGCCTCAGTGACGTCGTCGCTGTATACGGACGAACGTTCCGGCTGCTCCGGAACGAATACCAGGATAGCCACTGCAGGCTTTCTCACAGGACAAAGGCAATTTTGACTCCCTTCAGGTGGAATCACTGTTCCACTCGCCAATATGCCGAAGATAGAAAAGAGGGATTACGAGAGTTCACTCTCCACGTTTGGCAACAGAACTGCATAGTGCGTTCCTATCCCCGCCCCCCCCCCCCCCCCCCCTAGCTTCTTGCAGAAAAAATGCATAAACTGAACTCTGGTTTCGAGAAACATAGCCTGACGACGCAACCGAAGAACACGCAAAAATACGTGACTCTCAGAGATGTGCGTTAATCTGAATTCATAAGAAAATGGGCGCCAAGGTTTTGTAAATTTACAGACCGATGAGCCTGCGTTACATACAACGTATTTATGAAGGTAATCGCTGATAGAACCAGGAAAACTACATACTTCAATCAACCCGAGGGTCACGCGGGCTTTCGTAAAGGCTGCTCTATAAATGTTCATATCCACACTATGAAACAGGTGATAGGAAAATTGTCGGAATATAACCAACCGATATGCATAGTGATCAGTGATTACCAGAAAGCTTTTTACTCAATCTAAACCTCAACAGAAGGTGTAGATGAGCTATATGTGAATATACTGGAAGATATCTATAGTTATTGCGCAAAAACCACAGTCATCTGTATAAAAATCAAAAAAAAAATTAATAAACCACAGTCATCTGTATAAAAAGCAAAGAAAAATTAATAAGAACAGGTTTTATTATTCAAAGAGACTTGACCTCTCTATAATTATTTACCGCTTGCTTAGAGATAATATTTGAACTGCTAGATTTGGAACAGTTAGTGACAAAGATTAATGGAGAATACCTCAGTAATCTAAGATTCGCTGATGATATTACCTTACAGGTTAGCTCAGGTTACTCAATAGAAGGTATGAATAAAAGCATAGGCAAAAGCAGGATGGTATACACAAATATAATAGGCAGAAGCGGATCGCGAAAGGGAAATAACAAAAAGAATCAGAATGCGCTGTAACGCACTCGGCAAGTGCTATCACATTATGAATGACAGGTTATCAGTATTTCTCGAGTGGAAAGTATATAACTGTTCCTTACGGGTACATACCTATGATGTGTAAACGGGGAGGTTAATGAAAAGAGTTCGACTTAAATTGAGGACCGTGAAGAAAGCTATCGAAAGAAAAATGGTGGGGGAAATGTTGAAATACAGGAAGCGTGCCGAATTGGTCACGGAACAAAGGCGAGTTAATGGCATTCCAGTAGAAATCAAGTACAAGAATGGGCATGGGCAGGACACGTAATGCGAATGCAAGATGACCGACACTTTATTCCAGGGGCCAGCAAGCATAGCAGGGGCGGTAGAAAGTTAGCTGGGCAGATTAGGGTAAGATGTTTGTTGGGATCATATGGATGCGGCTGAAAAGTACCAGTCTAATTGATGGGATCTGAGAAATGCCTTAGCCCTACAGTGGGTGTAGTAAAGCTGGTGAAGACGATGATGGTCAGAGACGTGATACGGTTGGCTTTGCCTTTGATAATCGCCTAAAAGTCTTTTATGCTAAAGCTTAAGGTATTTACTCTAAACCGAAGCTGCCCACACGCGACGGCATTCTCCTAAAGGGCGAGGGTATCCGCATGTGAAAGATGGGTGGGTAGGCAGCTCCTAGTTATGGGGTATGGTGTGGACGTCGCTGACGGCGGACGGAGCTTTTGAAAGTTCGCGCGTTTTATCACGGTGTGCTTAAATTAGATTTCCCAGTGCATCTGCTATGCACTGGGAATGAAGCTTTTTACGTCTCTCTCTCATATGCGCGCGCGCACAGACACACCGGCACGCACACACGAATCCCCCTTCCACACAAATACGCTCAACCACACACACACACACACACACACACACACACACACACACACACACACACACACACACACACACACACACACACACACACACACACACACACACACACACACACACACACACACACACACACACACACACACACACACACACACACACACACACACACACACACACACACACACACACACACACACACACACACACACACACACACACACACACACACACACACACACACACACACACACACACACACACACACACACACACACACACACACACACACACACACACACACACACACACACACACACACACACACACACACACACACACACACACACACACACACACACACACGCACGCACGCACGCACGCACGCACGCACGCACACACACACACACACACACACACACACACACACACACACACACACACACACACACACACACGCACGCACGCACGCACGCACGCACGCACATACACAGACTGCGGCTTCGCGTGAGGGTGCGAAACTGACTACCATCTTGGACGAGCTTCGGGTTAGAAAGGCCTGGTATCGATGACAGGGCACGAAGTGTCAGCGCTAAGTAGCCGCCGTCTTCTCGCGAGATTAATGAACAATGACGGCTCTCGTCTAACCTTTGAACTAAGCTATAC
This sequence comes from Amblyomma maculatum, assembly GCF_055883805.1. Lineage (NCBI taxonomy): Eukaryota > Metazoa > Arthropoda > Arachnida > Ixodida > Ixodidae > Amblyomma > Amblyomma maculatum. Next base: position 43,136,244 of record NC_139345.1, on the reverse strand, counting down.
CCTATAATTTAGGCGATAGCTAAGTTTTCGTTTATAAAGGTATTGAGATTGGTGGGTGCGTGGACAGCGACTTAGCTACGAAGTGCACTGTGAATACGGCGGTGTGGGGGGAGGGGTGCTTTCTGATGGAGGCTTCTTCAATCTGCTATACTATGGAGAGGCTCCGGTACTTTCGAATTGTGACACTCGTTAAACCCCAATATTTAAATAATGCAAATCAGGCGCCAAAACTTGCACTCATGTCCACGAAGCGCACTGAGGAAACGATATATAAACACATGCAGAACTAGTGACAACTTCATTCCATAAACTAACTAGATTATCACCTCTACTATTTTAGACACTAAGAAAGATGAAATGTTTACTCGGTGTATTTCCGGTGAAAATTCACTGCCACAATCATAGCCCCTCTCTCAAACTGTGACTATGACCATTTCGAGTTCGAAATATGTATCGATGCTGATTATGCTGGCCGTTTTTTGAAGGGATTGGATAATTGAACATCTCCAACTCTCCAGACCCACATGGAATACTGTCCTATATTCGCAAGAAATGTCACAGCATTATAACATATATAATTATATGTACATATATTATTGTATTGTACTGAACGTTTTGATCAGAAGCTGGGCTAGCTCCTCGGGACAACGTGGTAGCCGTTATTAACTCGTTCTTTAAACCATGGGGCAAGAAACACGCAGGCAATTAAATGCCAATTTCCTACGGCAAACTTATTAGAGTCGGCAAGCAAAACATTCCATTTCAATATTCCCGACGTCTCAAAGCTGACGCGGCTCCATCTTCAGGGAGGGTAAGGTGCATTTTCTTAGCCGCTTTAGATATTACATAGTGGAGAAGGGCCGGTTGGTTGTATTTAGAAGGGTGAGGAAAGGCTCAATGGTAAGGCATTGATGAAAATATCGAGTTGTGTTGTGGGCTATAGCGCCTTTTCTTCTCTCGTGTCCTGCTTAGGAAAGTATGTCATCTTGGGGCATACACTAGGGGGAGCTTGCCTCGTATAGCGTACACTAGGTCCATTGGTTTTCTATACCAGTCTTTACAATTCACTCCGAGCGCAGGACGAAGAATAAAACGAAGGTTTTGCTACGCATCGGATAATTAAACCATACCTATCAGTGCGTTCGTAACAGCACATGGCAACAGTCCGCACCTTCCCCGAAATTTAAAGTGCTGTCCAAAAACGTTGGAGTCGTCTGATATCGTGCAGTTGCCTTCTTTACTTTGGTTGAACTGTATGCGGCGTCTTTTGAATAATGAGTACTAATTGCCTTTATTTCGCTTAGGCTGTATTTTTGGACCCGATTATGCTTACCTTTAGGAATGTTGAAAATGTCCCAAAGTTGTCTTCTTTGTGTATATGATAAACATCAGTTGCAACATTCGTGCATCTTGTCCCACATCATTTTTTTTCTCCTTTGGACTATACGGCTGATACTCTTAAATACACGGTTAGAACTCTAGTTCTTTCCAGCCGGCATATGCCAGTAGCTGTGACATTCATTTGCTGAGCCATTATTTGCAGGCCTGATTTCAGCGACACACGTCCAGCCTCGATTAATGAGCAAATAAAAAAATCCTTCATATCGATATCGGGGTGGATGGTACGCAAATCAAAGAAGGTGAAATTAAAATACGAAGCCCTCTGCAACAGTCCACTTCAAGCCCCACAGTTTGATCTGACATGTGAAAATTCGCTGAATGAATGAACTCAACCTGAAGGCTGGACCTCCGGAGGTGTAGCTCAGTGGCTTTAGCCTTTAGCTACTGATCCTTAATGTACCGAGTTCGATCTCAGCCTTGACGGTCCTGTTTAGGCGGAAACGGAATACAACGTTCGAATGATATCAGCGCAACCGAAGAACACCAGGCAGTTTAAGTTATTGGGAAGCCATCTACCACAGCGTTTCTCGTGGCCCATGTGTCATTTTTGGGAGATTGAACTCAACAATATGCAATTTAGAACACTAATATTCTTGGCAGTTGTTGTAATGCTTCTACTTTTACGAAAAACATCATAGTGTGAAACGTCCGAAACTTAGCGAAGTAACATTTCTTAGGTGCGTAAGCGAATAAACCCTGCGCAGAATGGTGCTCTGGCAGCACGGGTACGAATGAGGGACACTGAAAATTACAGTCCCGGCCGGACAATTAAGCCCTCCTGCTTCCAATTAGCTGCCAAACCTTGCGCGACTTTTATTAACAACCTCGGGTTCGTCCTATACGACCCGAGGGAGCCGCGGGATGAGGTTTTTCTTTACCACATGAACACAGTGCCTCAGTTCCCTTTGGTAGTATTGCCACTGGAAGGACCCAAACGAGCCAAAGCCCAAAGCTGGCCGTAGGGTAGCGTCGAAAGAAGGTGCTTGGGGAGTGCCTTGTCTCGAGCCTGTGTGAGGAAGGAGAATGGGAGAGGAGGAAAACGTACGCCAATGGGAAAAACCGAACGACGGCCACGCAGCAAGAAGGTTCGCCACCACAGCGGAGAGGGCACACAATCCCCGGACTGCTGCTGGTCTGCAGTTGCAACTTCCTAAATGGGACCCGCGGTGAAACTCCGTTTCCCGACACCGAACGGGTTTCGCGGCCTCGAGGCCTCTCTGGTGGTCTAGCCCGCGGTGATGGCGGTAGGCGAAAAGCCGCTGACTCTCCACTTGCTTCTTGTCTTTTGCGCCGGGAACTCGCCATGAGCTCGCTGGAGCTATATTCTCTCGCTCTCTTTGTGCTGTCCCTGCCAACGTCTGGTCTCGCACCCCTTCGCGTACTGCGCGGTTCCCCCCGCCTCCGTTAGCGTGGAGTGTTTCCCACAAGCAGGAATACGGCTCGCCGCCCCCTCGAACCGTAAAAGGGTCTGACCCCTGTCCGGCGCGCGGAGGATCCCCTAATTAAGGCCGGAGAACGACGATACTTCTGGTGCTCTCAATCCGGTTAATTACCGAACTGATTTTGAAACGACTTCCTCGGCGCATCCACGACTGTTGCTGCTCCTGCTTCTCTCGATACTGCACCGCTTCCCTTGTCCCGCGCTTTCTTATTTTCTCGCTCCCGTTGATGCTTCTCTTATCTCTACTAGGATGACCCGCCTTGTTGGCGAACGCCGGAGAGGAGAGATGCACTGTGCTGATGTTGTTCGTGTGCGCTTATTTAGTGTTGTGGGCTTCCGAGGCCAGCTAGGCTTCGCGTGCTAAGACGTTAGCAGCTTTTATACTTGTTCGTTTTTGTTTTGTTTTTGTTTTTTGTTCTGTGAGATATTCTCACGAAGTGGAAAGGGTTGGAATCAATCGCCTTCTCCCGAGGAGAGGACGGTTCATCGGCAAACCGATGCGTTCACACCGCTCATATGCAGTAAATAACATTTTACTATGAGCGAGCACGTAGGGTTTTTCTTTTTTCTTTTTTTTTTAGTAAAAGACAGTAATGATTAAGCAACAATATCCAACCGTTCGCATATATTTACTTATGATTATTAATAACGGTGATGAACTGCCTACCCAGGCGGCATGAACCAACGATCACAATATTTTGAGGGTATTGACAATGTTCGGCCCTACATAAAGCCAGTACGTTGTCAACACACTCCAATATTCTGCCGAAGATTGGTGCTGCTTGGTTATTTTTTATTGCTTCCATTGTCAGCAGCATGAGAACAAGTGTGCATAAAACTTTGCACTACAATAGCGGTGAAGCACTGCGTGAGCAGATCTTCGATGCTCTACGAAAATCAATGTGTGAGAGAGAATAAAAGAACTTAAAACTTACGAGAGGCCATATACCGTACAATCTTATCGGGTATAAAGTATAGTGAAGTAGCAAGAGAATAAATAGTTCAATGTATGTCCATTAACGACTGAAAAGAGGAATAAAAAGCACTGATGGACCGAAAAACATACTGGGCCGCTCAAGTTCATTCCACTCAACGCTGCAGCTTGCAGGAGCACATTAATGCAGGCTTTCCTGTGCCTGCAGTGTTGTTTGCCCGGAATAATAAACACACTGGTGCATAAGGCTGCTGGTTGAAAGAAACGGCTCCTGTGTTTGGCTAAGAGCAAAACAGCGCTGTCCATTACCTGTCTTCGGAGCAGAAAGAGAGCTCGAAGCCCACGCAACCTACAGCCCAGCAACAGGGCGGGATGACGATGATGCATATATGTAAACGCCAGCTTCCCATGCATCCACCCGCGTAATTGCCTTTGGAAGATTTCAGCCTATCAAATATTGAAGGCCACTGCGGTAGCTGGGGTATTATGACTCCATTAGTGGCCATACAGTTGCTAGCCATTGCATCAAGTATGCATTCGAAGTAAAGACAAAGCGTACAAGCGCAGGTACGCTAAGCTTTCAGCTTGCTGTCCTCCTTGTTTTCTTCTCGCATCCATCTTGTGGAGGAAATTACTCACGCTTTGATATGACAGAAACTGCTGTTGAGCAAGCTAACTCTCACGCATAACGACTAGTTCAGCGCGTCAATACGCGTTAGTGTTTTTACAATTCCAGTCTATGATGTTTCATAATCGACTTCGTTATTAAGCTAGGTCATTTTAGCGCTGATTTATTTCCAAATAAAACTTCTTATGCTTTCATAGTATTGACAGCCTTATCAAAACAGGTGCAAAAAAATACGAACTTCTTCCTAAACTCGCGGAGGGCACTACAGCATTTGACACCTTGTGTTTTAGACTGACATTTATTTTATAAATCGCATCACAGCGCTTAGAATTCCTTCATTCCTTCTCTGGGTTCACAAACGAATTTTTAGCTGTCTGAGATCATTTTAGAGCATGCGGATGAGTAGATATGTGCTAAAGTTCAGACTGCTCTGCTCTACGCTGACCTAAAACAGGTATGCTCGTTTTGGCGAAGCCTTAAGCGCAAAAAGGACAGTTACGTGAGAGAGACACAGTACAGAGCACTAACTTGCAACTGAATTTTATTTGGAGCATGGAAACATAAATCTTTTTTTGCGCTTCAGGCTTTGCCGAAATGAGAAAACTTCCTTAACTAGCCCCAAATACGACATGTTGAGCAAGTAATCAAGATATCCTAGTCTTACTTAACGCAATTCCAGTATGCTTTATTGAAAATAAAAAACAATCTCGTGATTATTTCGAGTGTCACACTCAGGAGATCAGTATGAATGACAAATTTTAACATAATATAAAAGTCAATGTGGTATAGTTGCACAGCTCTACATGCGTCATTGTTATCTGCTTAAGAACCTCTTATCCCCTTTAAATGTGAAGGGTGCAGAAAAATCTGTGCTATCTTTTTCACACCCCACCAAGAAAGGCAAGATTCCTCTCTTATTAATGTTGCACTTTTTAATAGATACTCACCGGCTTGGTAAAAACTTCCTCTTTAAATTGTTCGTTTTTTAAAGATTTTTTATGCCAAGGTGTAAGTTAGTAGGAATAAATGAGCAAGTCAGTACCTTCAGTGCTTCACAATCCGTTGGAAATGGTGGAAATGGCTGTATAAAGGCTGAAACATTTTAGCTGTTCTCTAAAGAGCCTGTTTGTATTCGCTTTCTTCGAACAGCAAACTACATAGAAAGAAAGGAAGATGGAAGGACAGCGAGTGCTTCAGGAAAAGCGATGTGGAATAAAGAGTAGCGAAATATCTACATTAGCTCCAAAAATAGCTTTGTCCATGTATCGCTGTCTACGCGGCTGTCAGTGGCGCAATGAATTCGAGTTCCGAAATCCACGTTAGTCTCTGATGTTTTAGTTAAACGGATCCGCCCGACGTTGTGCTCTGCGTCGCGGAAAAAAAAAAATTCAGACTTTTGTCCAGGCGTCATATTTTTTTTCTCTCCGCTGGGCCTTCGTCCCCCTCGTTACATTCGTTTTTTTTTTCCCTGCCGTAATCTTGAAGGCTGAATTCGCCGGCTCCAGAATGTCGGTTCGAGTACTCGACAGGCTCTTTGCCTCCAGAGAACAGATAAGAGGCCGTCACCTCTTGTCGAAATGGGAGAGCTGTGTGAGGAAACGGGGAGCCCATGAATCTCGTTGCATTTAATTGAACTTCGCTTCTCCTTCGCTAATCTTCGGCACGGTCGTGACATTTGTGGCTCACAAAGGCCACTTCTTTTCGTCTTTTTTTTTTCCACGTAAAAGCCCGTCTCGGTGGGAAAAATAAATTGACGACACGTATTGCGTTGCTCCGCACACTCTAATAGTAATTAATTACTGTCATTCAGTCATTCTCCTCAAAGAACACTACTCTGAAAACAAATGGTGCTCTAAGAATGTCGCTGGCCTTATCTGCCATGGATAAAGACGTGAATAAATTGCTAGAAAAAAAATAACGAAACGATTTCCTAGTGATCCCTCTACACCTTCCTCTAAAAGAGATATAAAAGGCTATATATCAGAATCGTTTTAATGCTCAGCGCTAGTCGATGTACCTCACTGCATGTTGCGGCTCTTCCAGAATGGCCCCAGAGATCACGAATGTTTCAGAATAAAGAAAAAGGATAGATGCACTTTCTTATGAGCAGAAGAAAATATTATGGTCCCATAATTACGAGTGTCAGTTTACAATGCGATAACAAGTTCCCGCCGGTTCTGGCTTTCGGACTGCCTTGAGAACAGATTATGGTTGTTGAAGATCAAGGCATCGAAATCGCAATGCGAGAGCGCAGTGCGTCAAGATTTCCATACTTTATTTTCACCATCCAACGCACGTACGAGTGTTTTGCTAATACTGAGTGTGACGTCACCATATCGTCAACTGGTACGTCGTTTCTGGCCGTGAAAGCAGTTTCGGTTTCGATTTGCTGTTTTTCCCTTTTAAACATACTTCTAATTGGAATTTCAAAAAACTGTTTTTTGTGTTGGAGTCAGGACTTAGCTAAATGATGAAAAAACCACCGGAGTTGCCCTTTACGGGTATGACGCGAGAGCGTAAGCTACCAGCCGACATATAAATGAGAAGAGTTTAAGGCTGCTGAACCGAATGTGGAGCGAAAGCATTAGCTGCCAGTGAGCGAGCGTTCTTCTTCTTCTTCTTCTTCTTCTTCTTCTTATTCTTATTCTTATTCTTATTCCTATTCCCATTCTTCTTCTTCTTCTTCTTCTTCTTCTTCTTCTTCTTCTTCTTCTTCTTCTTCTTCTTCTTCTTCTTCTTCTTCTTCTTCTTCTTCTTCTTCTTCTTCTTCTTCTTTTTCTTTTTCTTTTTCTTTTTCTCTTTCTTCTTCTTTTTATTCTTCTCTTTCTTCTTCTTTTTCTTCTTCTTTTCCTTCTTCTTCTTCTTCTTCTTTTCCTTTTCCTTTTCCTTTTTCTTTTCCTTTTTCCTTTTCTTTTTCTTCTTCTTCTTCTTCGCAGATGTTCAATGTCAAAAGTAGCCCTTCCCGGGACGACGCAAAGGGCCGAAACCTGGCGCAGTATTGCTATCGCAACAAAAACAGCAGAAAACAAATCATTCCAGTCGACTACAAGGTACTCAAAAAAATACCGCGCGTAAAACAGACAAACACAATATAAAACTTATTTTTCCCTTTCCGGCCTATAAACACGACGAAGTAAACAACAAAGAATTCTATACACTGTAGATACCTTTGAGCTGTCAATACACTGCAGCACAAACTGCGAGATTTTGACGTCCATTTTCTGCCAAACTGTTGCTTATTCTGAAGACAAAATAAATGAATACGTCTAGCTGCATGGCTCCATCGCTGGTCGTGCGCGAGCATAAGTGCATCTACATGTTCTTTTCGCAGGGAGAAAAGTGCCGCCACAAAAACCACTATCAGGTCACATCACGTTAAGGAGACTGTAGTAGACGGCGTCGACAAAGAAAGGCATGGTTTGGTTGGTTAAACCAAGTCACATGGAAGGAGAATCTTGTCTTCATAAATTTCGTCCTCAAGCCTTTCCCTTTTCTGATTCAAATAAACAATGGTTCAGCAAAGCTTAACAAAGAGAGAAGATGAGCTGAGCACATGCAGAACCGATAGGAAAGGAGCAAAAGAGAGTCAATAGAGAGAGGGGATCCGCACTATAAATTCATTATGCTTAAGGCAGTACCTTAAAAGGACTCAAGGTTGACAGAATTTACGGCTAGCTATCAGAGTAAATGATATGACGCTCCTAAGGAAAAGAGCTTTAAAAAAGAAAGTGAAATAAAATATTGGGATCGCTCCCCTTTTTTTTAGTTTAATTACTTCAAATTCCGAGGTGTGACCGGCGGATCGGCTGAAAGCCGGCAGCTTGCAGCTTCCTACTTTTCTCGCTTTTAGCAGGATAGGTGCTGTCGTTCCATTCTTGTGTCTGGTCGTTTCCTCCCTTTTTATTTTCATGTTTTGCATTTTTTATGCTTTTTCGCATTCACGGCAATCATGTGAGTGCCGTAGTGACCGGCAGAACTAGCATTAATTTTGACTTGCTGTGACTGAGTGCTGAAATAAATGAAAGCGAAAGCGCGTAATTACCGTACACCGCTGTCTCGCTTCCAATTAGAGCACTGGGTTGCTTGGCGCTGCTAATGAGTATAACCATACTTTACCAACTGTTCCCTCAGCAGAGACGTGGTGTTCTTAATAATAATAATAATAGTCACTACATTGAATACGTCAGTCCTGGATTTCATCCAGCTCAAGCCGGCTTCCGCCCTAACCTCGGAACGCATGACTGCCTTTGGCTTTTGCGAAGAGTTCTGAATAGAGCTCATCGTAAAACGCTACCTGACTATCTCCTGGCTGTCGATATACACAAAGCTTTTGACAATGTTCGCCATGAGGTTATCCTGGAGGAACTCGCCAAACGCTTTCCTAGTAATCGTGCCCAAATCTGGATCCGCAACTTTTTGACATCTAGACCCATTCAGCTACATGGCAAAGCTCCGGGATGGGTGCCCAAAACCTATTACTTGGATAGGGGTGTACCTCAGGGCTCCATTCTCGGACCCATATTATTCAACTTGGCCATGACACGCGTCGCCGAGAATCTGGAAATCAGCACAAGCGCAAGATTCGCTATATATGCCGATGATATTACCGTCTGGACTGAGGCAGCGGATTACGTAGACAAATATTCTATGGAGACTGAACTTCAGGCGGCCCTTCTTTGTCTTGAAGATACACTAACCAAAATTGGCCTCGAACTCGCACCACATAAAACAGAATTGATTAGTATCGACGGAAAACATAAAAACAACCCCAGTATGCAGATCCATCTTCACATCGGAGGCAACACCATCACCTCCTCAAATGGGCAAATCCGCATTCTTGGCCTGCCCATATCAAGCTGCAACAGCCCCCAGAAATGGGTTCATCAGTTACAACGCCTTTGGCCAGCACTGCTACATACTATTCGTCGCCTGTCCAACCGGCACGGCGGTGCGCGGCAGCATGCCTGCCGTGCGATTGCCAGAGCAGCGGCGGTCGGAAAAGTCCTCTATGGCACACCCGTCCTCCAACTGTCGAAGACTGACTTCGCTAAGGTCGAACGCCTTCATCGCGCAACACTACGCACTATTATCGGTCTACCTAAGCACACTCCTATAGCCGAACTTGAGCGTTTGGCCGCTCTTCCACCGCTCACTACCATCGTTACCGAGTCACAGACACGTCATCGAATACGTCTAGAGAACACTGTCCAGGGGCGTCGCCTGCTGGCCTGGGATGAACAGCGTAACGACAAAACACCAGCCCTATATGCATCACTTCCCCCTTGGGAGATGCCAGTAGTCACACGCGTCCATCGCCGACCTATAAACCGCGATTTTGTCATTCTCCGGGAGCTCCTAGCTGCCCATCACCGACAAGAGCGAATCCCTGATACGACTGACATATACACCGACGCATCGATTACAAGAGAATTCGCATCTATGGCCTGGGTATGCGATGACAACCCTTCCCTTTCAGGCGCTTATGCCTGCCATCTACCTCAAGGTACCCCTCTTCACGCTGAACTCCTCGCGATTTGGGGAGCCTTGTCAGGAGTGCCTTGCACCGGAACTGTGTCAATACGTATTCTTACTGATTCCTTTGAAGCTTTCAAGGAAATCACTACTCCGGGTTCACAAGATGCAACAGCTACGGCTATACAGCGCCTCCTTAAACGCCACCAACTCGCGACCAGAACTGTCGCTATTCACTGGACCCCAGGTCACTCGGACGAATCAGGGGGCAATGCGGCGGCACACGCCGCGGCTGCCTTGGCAGGTGGGATGTCCACATTTACTTCCCCACCCCCCTTGCTTCATCCTTATTCGACCTTGGGCGGGCAACTCACCCCTTCTATTGCCCTTATGCACTATACTCGGACCAGTCTTCGTAGCCTCAGTCAGCATCGCATGCAGGTGGCCACACCAGAACCACCGTTTACGAGAAGAACCCACCTCACGCGAAGTCAAGAAGTATTTTTGAATAGGCTCATCGCCCATGCGGCTTACACGCCACGTATTATGGCCCGCTGCCGTCAGTATACGGAGAAAATGATTACGTGCCCCCACTGTACGACTCTAACCTGCGGCGGCATATCTCGTTTACTTTGGGAATGCCCTGCTTTTTCTACTGGACGCCCCGAGATCGAACCCTACCGCCTAAACTACCGTTCCCTTCTAGAAACTGATGCTACCACACAGTTGATATTTGCCAAGTATGGCTCGCTTAGTGGCCTGGTTAGAGCAATGTGATTCGAGTGACGACCTAAACAATGAAGATTATGTCTACTCCCCTTTATCCCCATCCATGGCCATGAGCCTTCCCATTCAATAAAGGACATTCAATCAATCAATAATAATAATTGCTTAACAGGAAGGGAAAGGCGCAGTATCTGCCACACTTGTTTCTGTGAACACCAGAACCGCGCCGTAAGGGAAGGGGGGAAGGTGGGAGCTAAAGTGGAAAGAGAGAAAGGGGAGACGTAGTGGAGGGCTACGGAGTAATTTCGACCACCTGGGGATCTTTAAACGTACGCTGACATCGCACAGCACACGGACGCCTCTTCATTTCACCTCCATCGAAATTTATTAATAGGCCCGTTAACAGTTGCAAGTAAACTTCATATGCTTGATATGTCGCAGGAAACTGGCGTCTACGAGCGCTTGATTCTTGCGCCAACAGGATGTGTTAAACGCGCGTGCTGGTGTGTGCGCGTGTATGTCTGTGCGTGCGTGTGTGCATGTGCGTGTGTGTGTGTGTGTGTGTGCGCGTGTGTGTGTGTGTGTGTGTGTGTGTGTGTGTGTGTGTGTGTGTGTGTGTGTGTGTGTGTGTGTGTGTGTGTGTGTGTGTGTGTGTGTGTGTGTGTGTGTGTGTGTGTGTGTGTGTGTGTGTGTGTGTGTGTGTGTGTGTGTGTGTGTGTGTGTGTGTGTGTGTGTGTGTGTGTGTGTGTGTGTGTGTGTGTGTGTGTGTGTGTGTGTGTGTGTGTGTGTGTGTGTGTGTGTGTGTGTGTGTGTGTGTGTGTGTGTGTGTGTGTGTGTGTGTGTGTGTGTGTGTGTGTGTGTGTGTGTGTGTGTGTGTGTGTGTGTGTGTGTGTGTGTGTGTGTGTGTGTGTGTGTGTGTGTGTGTGTGTGTGTGTGTGTGTGTGTGTGTGTGTGTGTGTGTGTGTGTGTGTGTGTGTGTGTGTGTGTGTGTGTGTGTGTGCGTGCGTGCGTGCGTGTGCGTGTGCGTGTGCGTGTGCGTGTGCGTGTGTACGCGCGCACATACACACACGCATAGGCACGCGCGCGCACGCAGCTCAGGCCTCTTTTTAGACTGTTTATATCGGACCCGTGTCCATAAGATAACAAAGAATGTTTGTTCCACCTGACTCCGAAGCTAGGGCTTGACAGGGGGATATGCACGAAGGACATCCTGCCCTGTGGGACACCCAAAATAATTTCTGATGTTTGCGGGATCCTGTCATACTACAGCGGCTAAAGATGAAATGTTCAAGGTCTTCAGGCACGTCATGTATCGAGCACAGTGGGTTTCTGACGAAACCGAAATTTTCGAAGATGGAGCTAGTATACCAGTCCCCCAGTTGAATATGATGCAATCACTCGCGGTCAAGCCTGTCTAACTTTCGAGACGTGAGGAGGACACATGCAGGGCATACTATGCGGGATAGTGCACTTTCGCTCCGGGTCCCACCAGAGTGAGCATTGCGGCCGTCAGGGAAGAGTACATTGGTTTGGTTTGTGGGGTTTAACGTCCCAAAGCGACTCAGGCTATGAGAGACGGCGTAGTGCACGTAGGACTCCGGAAATTTCGACCACCTGGGGTTCTTTAACGTGCACTGACATCGCACAGCCCACGGGCACCTTGCCTTTCGCCTCCATCGAAAAGTGGCCGCCGAGGCCGGGATTCGATTCCGCGTCCTTGGGAACAGTAGTCGAGCGCTGTAACCACTGCGCCACCCCGGCGGGCCAGGCAAGAGTAGCCACGAGTGCTGCTACATTACCTCGAGAGCAATGAATAGGCGTACCCTCGGATAAGTTTACATGTACTGTCTTCGCTGCGCCGTCGGTATGTCCTCTGCCTGCGATACCAACCTGAGGAGCCAACACCTGGAGAACAGCGCTGTGGTGCAGTTTACAGGCTTCAGTGTGAAGGCCGTTTATATCGACAATAACCTTCTCTCTCAGGTGACTCGCACGGTATCACAAATTGCATTACTCGAAGAATTCGCTCCCATTCCCTTCTATCCAGAAGATGCAGCTAGACTGTCAGCGGTAGCTGTATGGAGCTCAAAACGTGTAGGCGTGTTAGAATGTGAAGAAATATTACGCTCCTTTTTGCCGTATTGGCCTTACAGCTAATTATACGTGTCTTGTTGAATCCTCCTACCAATTCGAATTGAATTCGTCCCACGTGACGCGCTCAGTTCACAAAGTTCCGCACATTCTTCAACCCGCAGGGGACCCTACTCACATCAACTCTTTGGTTCCTCAGCATAGATGATGCTATCCTCAAGAAACACCTCCGTCACTGCACACATGCTCTTTTCTCTCCGTGTGCTGTAATCTTTCCCTGCGGTCTTAACCGTGCAGAGGAGGTTGCACTTCGGAAGATTCGGTTAGCACTTGCCCTTACTCCTGCCGTAACACGAACGTAGCCTCATTTTCGATACTTATATTTCTTCCCTGCAACTCGCATAATATTGAGGCAAATATTTATCACTTGAGTGTTTCCTCAGCGCTGACGCCAACCAGGGTTCAGCATCTGTCAGTAGCGGGTCCCCAACCGAACATTGCTTTTTTGCATTGCTTAGACGCCGAGGATATATAATCGTTTCCTCCTGGACTTCATAAATCGGCCAACTTCATTCTATTCGTTTAATACCTCCCCCCTTTTTTGTAAGTTTACAAACCCCTTTTATGCCGTGAGGCAGAAAACAACATTATAAAAAAAATCTCTTAGCCTTACATAGCGCTTTACCTAATAATAGGTTACCGTTTCAACCAGTTTCTCAATCATAATAACTTTCTCGTATAAGGAAAACCGAAATCAGCCTAAGTACGTGCTTCTTTTCTTTAAACAAAGCTTTCCGCTATCTGTAGGGTTCTTTACATTGACTACTGCCTTAAGTTCCATCTATGAATGCATTTTTAAGCAGCGCTGAATGTGTTCTCTTACCAGGACTGTTCAACGTGTGCTAGCCGCCAGAAAAGCCTCGTAGCAGTTTGAAACGAAAAAAGTTTCACGGTGAATATTCCACCCATACTTCTTCCGACTGGCCCTTGGACAACTTGTCACAAAACTCAAAAAGTGAGCCAAACATTTTGCATGACATTTAGAAAAACAGAGCTCCGGCCACTCAGCCACGATGCTAGAGTTACGCGTTTTCTGCACAAATTCATATTTCTTTCCTCACGCTGTAAAGAAGGAATGCCAAGCTCTCTTTGCATTTGCATATTCTTATTTTTTTGTAATAGCCGGTAACCATGGATCCACTGGCCATCATGCGTTTCGCCAAAGAACTCAGCCATGTGGGAAGCTCCGTGGTCCTTTCTATCAACTCTGCTTTTTATGACAATGACTTTGCAAGCCACTATTGAGAAGGAATGTGCGCTCAACAAAAATGAGAAAAAACTCGTTCACTTGGCCCTCGTGTAACTTTTTCAGCTATTATTGCAACATTATTCCTCTTCGCCACAGAGCTTACAGAGGCGCTGCCGCGTCTTTAGGAGAGAAAGACAGGAATAACTAAGAAGCGTTAATGAAAGTTTTAAGGCAGCAATAAAGCTCACTTACCGTTCTGTTTTTAATTTTCCCCTTCGGTGCGCCGCCTTTCGTTCGTGCGTTCCGGAAGGATATGAACTCAGACAAGGAACGGAAGAGATGAAGAAGGGGAACAAGATGGTGTAAAAGGGGCAGGGGATAGGGGGGGGGGGGGGGGGGGGGATGAGGAAGAGTTGAGCTTTTGTTCTTTGGCCGAGCGCAGACAGTGAGTGTGCTTGAAGAGGAGAGCTGTCTCGGGCGTGATGTAGTGTCGCAATACCCGTGTCGAAGGGTGCCTTTGGGCACTGTTAAGTTATTCCGACGATGGCCATTGGCCGAAAAGCATTCTCAAAGAAAGCTGTCCGCCTTCGCCGTCGGCTGACGTACAACACCACAAATTACGAGTCGGCTCTCGGAATTTCACTCTGCGCTTGGAAGCCTGCGGAGCGTACGAGTGAGAGACTGCCTTTGGGGAGCCCCTGGGCTTGCTGCCACAGCCGCCGCCGCCGTCGGGGCAGCCGCAGCGCTACGTCGTCACCGTCGCCGTCGCGTGATGAGAAAAGCCCGTAGAATGGGCTCCCCGAAAATGATTCTTGCGCAAAGATCTGTAGGCGGTGTCGCTGTTTCCTTTTTTGCTCCTCTAATCTTTCTTTCTCTTTTATTCTAATGCTTGTTATTATTACTCTTTTAAGCACCCGTTCGTCGTCCATCTCAGAGCAGAGATTTGTGGATCGCTCGCGTACTTTGCAGCGTGGCAGGAAATAAAAAGAAAAAGAGAGACGGCGCCTCGGTGGCGGCAAATGGCAGAACCGCCATTGGGAGCTCTCTCCTAACGTGTTAGTTCAATAATGACTTATTCGTTTTAGGATGGAAAAGAAATAAGACGATGTCCTGTGTGCAAATGGCAGCAGTCTTTATGTTCTTTTCCTGTCTCTTAGGAACCCTGGGTTTTTCTGTTGACTCGCGTCGTTTGTACGACTCGTTTTTTTTTTTGTTTTTTTATTCTCACGTTTTTGAAAAGAGTCAGTCTGAAAAGATAACACACAAAACTTGTCTGGGTTCAACTCCGTGCTCTTGGTCTATATGAGTGAACACGGATACCAAATAATTCGAGTGAGCAAGGCATCGAAACATGAAATATATATATATATATATATATATATATATATATATATATATATATATATATATATATATTATATATATATATATATATATATATATATATATATATATAATATATATATATATATATATATATATATATATATATATATATATATATATATATATATTTCATGTTTCGATGCCTTGGCAACGCTAGGTGGCAATATATATAGGTGGCAATATTCCAGGCACTACATACGCCCAAAAATTATTCCTGATTTGTTAGCTCTTACTTTCATACACATTTGCACATTAGAGTGAGACTGGATTCATCCCTTCACACGCTGTCAAAGGCGACCGTTTACTGCATTTAAATTTGTCAGGCGGTGCGCGTGGCTATCATTCCGAACGAATCTCAGCATGACGTATGGCGGCGCAACAGAATAAGTAACGGTATTCTTTTTAACATGCTTTTAACGCACCTTCACGGAACGTCTCACATAGCACTTCCACCTCCTCACCGGGAAGTTTCCTCAGTTAGCGCGCACTTTTGAAGCGCGCTTAGAATCCCGGAACTTCGCCTGCACGCGCTGAGAGAAGAGCTTCCGGTTTTGGCCTTCTCGTGAGGAGCAGCCCAATGCCGGAAGTTTGAAGAAACTTGACAGCAGCCGAGCCATTCGTGGACCAGGCGCGGCGGCCGCTTTTGCGAATCTTGAGGCAAATGCACCTCCGGGAGGAAGCGGACCCGGAAGAACTCCATGCCCCCAGCTACGCGTGTTTTCTTTACGTGGTGACCTTGCATTTAAGGAAATGCATTCAAGAAGCATAAGGCCAAAGGTCACTCTATATATTCTGAAAGAGACACAGGTCGTCGGTGTTTCTGCTTCTCCAAAAAAAGTTTTGTTTACAAAAACACGCTCAATTTTGCTTCCCACCGAACGCTCCAGACTCCCTTTCAAAATGACGTTAACGAATTCCGTTCGTCAACTAACTCAGGTTTCATCGCGGCCCGTGACATGAATGCCAAGCTGTCTGAGGTAAACACGTATAGGCTTACTAAAAGCGAAAGTTATTGCGCGCTTTAAGACTGTCAGTGCCCTACACTGCATGCTTAGAACATTTATGCTAGCGCCACTTGCTAACGTCGTGCAAAGTCACTTTTCCCGGTACTCTTCAGTACCTTAATTATGAGTTTAACCATTAAGACTTAATGCTGATTCAATTGTCTACCTATAATAAAGTGGCGGATAACAAAACCCCCAAGCACAAATTTCGAGAACTTCGTTTTGCCTTTGCTGACTACAGTTACCGGTACAAGACTAGGAAGCAGTACACTCTGTTTTGAGCTGTTCGGGCTTTGCAGCATTTCCAAGCTAAAGATTATGATCTTGATGCAGTCATCCTTTTCATGATACATTTTAAGCCATCTTTGACTATTTTCAAGCTCAGCAAACCACTTAGTTATCCCGGTTAAACTTCCGGCCCGTTGGCCTCCTCCATCTCCGTCCCCGCTTTAGTGTTACTTATTATTCTTTCTAAGCAAACATTAGGCACCAGCGCAGTATAGCACTATAATACGTCGTTATAAAAAAATTTACATTGACATCCATAAGTTTTTCTTTGAAAAGAAATTCTGTATCTTTTTATTCAATTGTAGAAGAAATGACCCCTTTGCTGAATGAAAGGAGCACCCACACCGGAAAGAATTTTAAGCGCCTTACTGAAAATGCTATATTCAACATCAATTTTTATCCAGCACATCGGTAAATTTGAGAACAGCAGAATGCGCTTCGAGAGGTTGTGTCGATTACCATGCTATCAAAGGAAAACACATGCGCTGTCATCTGTCTACACCACTTCCTGTTTATAAGTAATTTTAGACCATGATATCGTGATAGCTATCCCAACATGCCGCCGAAGACCAAAAAGGAATTTGTAAACACCCGTGTGGATTACGTGTTTACGAGAAGAATAACCTTTTGCTTTTAGTGCTCGTAATATCGAAGACGAAGAAACAAAAACGCTGTGGATAGGGTTAGTGAACAAACACAAGTTAATGGCACCGTACATGAAGTCAAGGATAGGATTCTGCCGGGGCCAGGCACATTTCTCGGGTAACGGATAACCATTAATGTAAAGAAGTTGAATTTAAAGGAAGGAGAAGGGAGCAATAGTGAGATTCGAAAACTTGAAAATAATCTTCGTGCTACACTTCGAACAACCTGTATTAGGATTGCAATTAAGAATATTTTTGCGCAAGATATTAATTACCTTCTTCGCTACCTCTTTCCCTTTTTTACTTTCCAACGAATAAGGGAAGAGTGTTCCTGTCATGGCACGCCCTCTACTCCTCACCGCTCTGGGTTAAAAAGTACCAAGCAGGCAGCAAAATGTCGACTGACTAATTATTTTAGTTAAAACTAGTTTGCTTTATTTATGTTAAAAATATCGATCGACCGCTTTATTTATTTATTTATTTATTTATTTATTTATTTATTTATTTATTTATTTATTTATTTATTTATTTATTTATTTATTTATTTATTTATTTATTTATTTATTTATTTATTTATTTATTTAATCGATAGATCAGCTTCAGCTTGAGCGAGGTCCCTAAAAACATTTTTATAGGTGCACACTTGGCTAAAAGTATTAAGTTTAGCTATCAAGTTTTATCAGTCCTTCAAAACGGCAAGTCCACATGAAGGTACTTATCCAGGAAATTCCGAATAAATTCATGTTTTCATCGGCAAATTGTTTATGAACGCAATTTTCTCGCATAACATAAGATGGCATCATGACAATCGAAATATGTGCAAAATGGTACTTAGAAAAATCCTTTTTTTTTTTAACATGATCAAAAACGCACCCCTTTGCTGTTTCCTAAGTTCAGCTACTCGGTGGTAGTGCAGGACAAATTTGAAATAGCACTAATCTACTACGTATGAGAAGGTTTGACCATTACTATCAGTAGGTTCAATGTGTTATATCATTCCACACCACGACATATTTTTTAGTGTGGAGTCCCGGAAAGCCGAATTTCTTTTCGGCTGAAAATCGATCTGAGGTATCAGCCATACGCTTCGGCAGACGCGCATTGGCTTCCAAATCAGTGCGGTGACACCGGCTTCGAATAGAAGAATAATATGATTGCATGAAAAGCAATAAATCTGCTACTGTAAGGCAGCTGTGTCCGCAAAGAGCACTTTTGGGCTACCTAGATGACGTCAGCACTGCACAGAACTATCTTTCAAAAAGAAAAGAGAAGGAGGCGCAGGCTGCTATTTTTTTTTTCTTTCAATTTGTGCCTCAACGCCGAGCGGGCGTAAGTGCACACATGTGAAGACAGAAAGATAGCGACTTAGGTAGGCACCCTACCTAGCCCACTAAATGTCACTGGCCCTTCGCACCAGCAAAGCGAATGCGTTGTAGGGGGACGCACTTAGACTGTGAGCCGTTACCTTGTATAAACCACGGCTGCATGAAATGATCCACAAAAAACTGGTCACTCATTGCTTCATTTTCTTAAAGTTTTGAAGAAAGAAGACAGAAACCATTGGAAATCATATCCACTGGTATTAAAGGCCATTGAAAACGAAAACGTGTGCCCTACCATTTATTTCTCTCATCTCTTAAGTAAATTCCAGCCTTCGAATATGTGATCACAGCAGCATCATGCACAATGTTTTCAGCCTAACCTCTCAAATCTACCAGCGCTGTTGAAGCCAAGGTATGAAGCAATTCGAACAGAATTAAATTTCTCTGCGGCGAGTCGGGAGGAGCGATGCTCCGAGCTATATTGCTAGCTGGGCTTTTGTGTGCGCCTGTTATTACCCCGTGGAACGGTTAGTGGAACCAGTTTGCAACTGTCCTGTGGGAAGGTTCATTAACGTCGGCGGTCGATTTCGTAAAGGTCGATAGAACTATGCTCCCGAAACTTCTACTGAGGTGCAGGTCATGGTTGGCCGACGATGCCTCACGTCTGGCGGCGCGATCCTTTTCAATGCTTTTCATAACTCGCCTTCTAGTTCGCACGTTGCCAGTTCAGAAAGCGCCCTTTTGTAGAAGCTTTGTGAATAATGATCGACACGCTACAGATCTTCACGGCTGTGCAAAAAGTTGCACAGCCTTACACATCTTGCGCACGCCACACTCAGGTCATTGATTGCATCCCGGAGGAGAAAAAAAGGGGGCTCGTGTGCGCACAGATGTGTGCACCCCCCCCCCCCCTTCCACATTAGTAGTGGGAGGAGACAGGCCGATAAGAAACCGTGGCAAGCTCTCGTTGCTCGCCGCTCATTGTACCCGGTGGACCGAAAGATGCCCTCGGTCCGCCCTCGAA
Organism: Amblyomma maculatum; assembly: GCF_055883805.1. Classification (NCBI taxonomy): domain Eukaryota; kingdom Metazoa; phylum Arthropoda; class Arachnida; order Ixodida; family Ixodidae; genus Amblyomma; species Amblyomma maculatum. The sequence continues at coordinate 43,116,634 of NC_139345.1, read as the reverse complement.
ACGGGTCTTACTGTGGGCGAAAAAGTAAGCGGGTCTTCGCGTGACACGAACAATAGAGGGCAGAACCATGCCTCCAGGGAGGAACGCATAGTTTCCCTACTTCTGGGAACCGCCTCAAGAGTGCTATCACGGCCACGTTGCGCAAACATCTCTTCTTCCCCACATTCTTTACCCCAGTTCTACTCAAACCTTGCAACTCGCTATTCAGGGTGCAGCTGCCGTGCATAGAGCATTCCATATTTCCTGGGCCCGTGGTGTCTGTGAAACCAGGACCGCAACATTATCACAGCACCTTCCTTGGTAGCGACGCTGCCTGCAGCAGTGTGAATTAAATAAAGCTTAAAAGTCTTCAGAGTGCATACTAAAAACTCGACAAAGTCATGGTTATCGTGAATGATATTGTAGTGTAAGTTTCATTTGAACACAACTCTTTTCATCATCTTGAGCTTTATACGAAAACCTACTCGATTTTCTCCAACTGCCAATTAGCTTAAGATAAATAATATCAACTTAAACGTGCTTCAGCAGGCAATTATAGAAACACAAACAAATTACTTTTGGAATTAACATACACTTTTCGAAAGCATTTGAGTTATCGAACCATAAACTGTAAGCAATAAAAAAAAAACATTATGATATACGGTTTGTCACCGAATCGTTATTAAGTTCACATTGACACCACAAGCAAATCGCGGCCCACAATCGTAATCTCTACAGCGTAAAAGCACATTGCTCTGATAGGCCACAAGGTAGCATTTCAGGCCTTGTCCCGTTTTTGTAATATAATAATGATTTATACTATACACGCTTTCCAGTGCGCCTCTTATCGTGCCCAGTCCATCTTGGCACGTTCATGGCAAGTAACACACTTAACAAGCTATCAATGTATGACAATCAATGCTTAGAATAATTGCACCAGTCAGCAGAAAACAACTCTTTAGAGGTTGATACAAGCAAAAATGCACACTACCACTCATTTTACACAACACATGAGTGCTTTACATTTCGTCTCCATCGAAATATGGCTCCTGCTGCCGGAATCGAGCCCGCGTCCTAGGATCAGCACTGTAGCATCCTAACCACTAACCTAACCTGGTGGATAGACAGACACAAAGTAAACTCCCAGCTCGGCCTTCATTAATCCCAGCACTACATGACACAATTTATTTGGCTAAGTACTAATCTCCCTAGCGCTTTCTTCAACTTAGGAATTAGGGTTAGAAAATCTACTTTTGTTCATAAATTCCTTATACTTGAAACACGCACACACCTGAAATTACAAATACAGTGAATATTTTATTGATTCCTAACATAGTTTAAAATTACATGGCAACGAGCCAAGTGGCATTGCTTTGGTTTGGTTTGGTGTATGGGGTGTCCCAAACTATATAACGCAGGTTATGAGAGACACCGTAGTGAAGGCCCCCGGAAATTTCGACCAGCTGGGGTTTTCTAACGTGCACTGACATCGCGCCGCAGCATACGGGCATCTTGCGTTTCGTCTCCATAGAAAAGCAGACACCGTGACCGGGATTCGGTGCCGCATCGCTGGCCATAGAAGCACCACTGCACCACTGTGGATGGGTCCAAGCGGCATTAGGTTTTTGAATAAACGACGTTCGAGCGTTAGAAAATATCAAGCACCAATGAAATATAACAAATTCGGACGAAACGAAAAGAGAATAAGAGGATTCGAAGGCCGATTTGATAACAAATAATGCAAATTATACTTTCTCAAACCTTTCATCTCGCGTAAAGAGCATATTCATACATTCTTTAAAGTATACTTCAAATAAGCCCATTTTGGTCAAAAGGGTCAAACCTGCGAATGAACGCTTGTTGCTCGGGAAGGAAGCGTTGAATGTTTTTCCCCATTCCGGGAAGATTATGCCCTGTCGCATCTCCTCTCCTGGAAGAAATAAACTTTGCGTGTTTTCCGTTCACAGCGACCGTTGGTCGCCGTTGCTTTCTTTGTGAATTATACTCTATTTGCAAAATCTGCTGTTGGAGATGCCATCTGTTTCTCAGACGTCGCACTCTATCTTCTATGGTAATAGACTGGCCAGACCATTCCCTTCCTTTTGGTCGGTAATCTGAAACGGGATCGCGTGAGTCAGTTCACATTACACGCCTCACGAGAATGAGTACAAGATCATTGGCCGAAGTCGCAAATGGTCTGTCAACAGTGACCGGGCAAGCAGCGCCGATCTCCCGACAGCTGGGTGCTATGTGCGTTTTACCAGTCTCCCTTTTGCTTAGTTTCTTCCTAATCATTATTCCCCCTTCGGCGCCATGAAAAAGAATTTGGTAAAGACACTAAACTCAGAATTATTGCTGAAGACCACCGGTGGCAAAACTGTGGGGGAAAAAAGAAGGTATTAGGTCCTCTGGAGTCCTTGAAGCGGAAAAGCAAACGTTTGTTTCTCTAATGCAATTTCATGAAGCGGTATTCTTTTCTCCCCACCAAGAAAGACTTCAGGAAAGTAGTTTACGTAATCTGCAAGGAGACAGAGATATTGAATGCAGAGAGAAAGAGAGAGAGAGTTCTTCAATAAAACAGAGATTTTAGTCGGCGTTAATGTTCGCTGACATACTACCCTGCACGGGGTAAGGGGCTGTAGATTAGGGAGTAAAGACGAAATATTAGAAAAGAAGGTGGTCATTGGAGATGGATGAATGGCTTTCTGGATAAGACCGAAGTCCAGTAGTGTACATGTATAGCGTGATGATCAAGTGGTGGGTAATTTGGAGTTTGCCTAATATACCAGTAGCACGCAGAGAGGCAAATAAGAATGTCATTTCACGGCGCTGCTGTCTATAGCAGCCTAAAGGACCTAATATAGAGTCCACTGTGAGTGGCACTTGGGTGACAAACTGCATGTATTGTTCATTGTATGCAGGTTCGTTAGCGTACGCTGGACATTCGCGAATATGGAGTCCAGTCCCAACTGAGCCGCAGTTGTCACAATACGGACTGTCTGCTTGTTTTTAACGGTATTGTAACGGCATTGTATTGTAAGGCAGCAATGAGCGTTTGATCAGGCACTCGAAGATTTTAAACCATGCAAAGAAGCGGTTATGAATTCGCGAAAAACGGACGCTTGAAGTGAAAAAGAAAACAAAAAACTACCAACAAAGAAGCGAAGGCACGTAGCGCAAAGATGGTCACATAAAATGCCCAGACACACAAAGATATAAACGAAAGCACTGATAGATGGAAATGAATGCTCCCGAGTTGTTCTAATATTTAAGAAGTGCCTTTGCAAAGATATAGCGCTACCCACGTATGGTGTCCAGCTCTCGGCAAAACATTCGAGTCACGTCTTCGCAGTTGGGCTGCTGATATGAGCACTTTTCTAAAGCCGTCCCCGAGGCCATATCGGAAACAGTGGAAATTGATGCGTTTCCGTCATCTCACAACATATTTAGTGATGGCGCCAGAAGAAGGCTTGTTGCTGCATGCAAACAATCTAAATGATTTCTACACTTTCCCTCACGTATCTCATTTTGTAGAGTTGTCGTCTTTGTAAAAGATGTTACGCCTAGATGGCATCTGTTTCCAGCCTCGAGGGCTTGTTCTTTAGCTTGAGACGTCGCAGTGAGGGCGAGTCTGGAACAGCATTCTCTGAATTACGGTGACGGTAAAAACACGCAGGTGATCCTGATTAGGCAGTCTCATCTATCATTAACAGCGACGAATTTACACTAGTTCAGTCAGCTGTCAACGCAACCACCACTCAGGGGGAGAGTACTCAGAGCTAAGAATTCGGGGCCCAGCATAAAAGATGACTCCCCACCTGAAGGACTGATGAAAACCCCAGCGAAAAAGCAACAGTGGAGCTTTCAAAATTGTACGTGCGACATATACCTCTTTCAAAATATTGCCTAGAAGCGAACGCTGAGAAGAAGCTATGCACAGATTGTACTTCCGAGCCACCAGCCTGAACAAAACGTTATAGATGAAGCCATTCTTCTATCCCAACTGAAACAGCTCTACATCAGCACAGGAACTCCACTACAGTACCGCGACTACCCTGCACAAACGATGGTAACAACCTGCTTAATGAAAACGTAAGCAAGACGTAAGTTAACACAGCTTTGTTAGGACAGAAAAGAGGGCAACTTTTAGCGCCCCTGGGCGTCCCTGAGGTTGAGTACAAAATCCTCAAAGGCCTGTACAACCGTGCAGTCACTCACCTAACCACTTACTTAGCGAGGCCTTGAAAACGAAGAATATTCCGCAAGAATTTAAGCACGCGGATGTTACACTAATTACAAAACCTATGAGAATGCCTACCCACTGAATTTCCTTCACCCCATATTGCTAACATCCTGCCGTAGAAAATTTTATGAGCATGTTGTGGGCGCACGCCTAGATACCTCTTGGCAAGCACGATTTTTCTCCCACACCATGTTCGGGTTGAAGAAAAACTTGTCCCCACAAGACGTACTCCCAAGACGTAGCCTAGCTACCTCTTTACAAGCGCGATTTCTCTCCCACACCATGTTCGGGTTGAAGGAAAACTTCTCCCCACAAGACGTACTCCCAAGACGTAGCCACCTGACGATGTTTTTGTGACCTTCTTCTATTGCCTGGCAATGCAGGTGTCATATCTGTGATACTAGACGCTCACGGATGCCATGGGTCAAGGCACATTGAAGACATTGAACGCAAGAATAATATCGGACGTCGAAAAAGCGCGACATTCGCACAAAAAAGTTCGTGTTTCGTCACACTAATTCCGGTCGTACCTGGATGCCAACACGTACGGATGTGTAATAGAAGCTGGACGGCGACTGATACTAAGCAACGGGATTTAGCGGCGAAACGCGTAAAGTTCTAGAAACAGAATTACGTACGGAACTTTAAATGCTCCCGCATTTCCGCACGGAAGAAGCCTTAATTGCACCCATGTGATTTTTTATTTGCACATTACGTGGAGCGTGATGACAAGCCGTGATGACGACGAATTACCTGCAGTGCCGCACTGATTCGACCAAAAGACACCTCCCCCCCCCCCCCCCCCCTCTCCCCGCGCCAAGAAAAAAATAGACTGCGTATATAGCGAGCGACACATGCAATGGCAATGACCGAGCTCAGGCCTTAACATCGGTTCACTCCATCGATCACCAAGAATTTTTTTAGTGTTTTAAGTGTACTCATAGGATTGCCCAAACCGAGCATTGGTAATTATGTGTGCCGTAGCACTTGATTGGCTAAGCTGTTTCGTGACGCCGTCGTTAATGCGGATGACGTCAAGGTTCGTCGCCATAGCATAGCCTTGAAAAAAAAATGGGGAACAGAAAAAAAAAACACTCGGCGAGAAAATAATAATGAAAAAGCACAATGGTTACATTAAAATTCGCCGGATAGCCCTTACATGCTAAAAATTTGTAAAGTTGGCATCTTTGCACTAATATGTTTTGTGTGGCGGTGCACGCTTTACAGGATGAATTCACCACTTCAAACGTAGGAGCCCGCCACGGTAAGAAGCTCGGCTACTTAGCCCAGAGTTCTCCATTCGAACCCGACCGCGGCGGGCTCCATCAGAACGCCGTCAATGCGTGCCAAGGAACCTCTACTCTCCTCTCCAGCACGGCAGAGTCATGGGAGGCAGCCCAGTGGGAGCTCACTGAGCACACAAAGAAAAAGTCCGTACAACCCAGCTTAAGAACCCTCAGTAGAAATTCAAACAACCTTAATGAACGAGAACTAGCGGTTATAGCCGAGGTAGTGCAAATCAGGGGCACTTAGAATAAAGGGCTTTTTCACGCGTTTAATCTCGAGAGTTCTCTGCGAATTCTGGAGGGGCTATTTTTGATTGCTAGTGCCGAAAGTTACACATCCGCTTTTCAGTGGCTACAAGATTCTAACACCCCGCCCGGGTGTTAGGATCTTCAGTGATGAACTGCTTGGCAAAAGAGTATTGTGCTATATCGGTACGCTAATAGTTAATTTGCTTCGTTCGTTGCTAAATATTTATTTTGTTTGACCCCAAGATGTCAGTGAAACTCAACTAGCGGTTTTGAGCAGCCAAGCACTTTGCACAAAACGCATCTAACCCGTGATGTCTGAGACGATAAAGTTGACAAACTGAATTCAAGTATGCAACTAAGCCTAAATCTCGACTAAGTCTTTTTTATTTTCGCCACTAAGAATGGACCTTGAACTTAAGAGTTTGTCATAGTAACTTGTGTTAGAATAAAGCATTAACTATATATTTAATTTAAAGTGTCCTAAAGGACTTGTGTTGCTTTGGTCTCTGAATAAACGCCTCTAAGCCTCCTCCCTTTCTTCCAGCTATCAAGCATCACATAGAAATCTGTGCCTAGCTTTTATACATAAATTTTCTGCTCAGCTATAAAAGCGCTTCCTGGAATTCTAGCTATGTCACACTGGCTTCATTATTTCTATTCCAGTTTTAACTTTACTTTCGTTCATTACGCACTGACCCAAGCTTCTTTAAGTTTACAAGCTTGAAGCGAACCAAAGAAGTAAAGGCCATGATTCCTCACAGGAACCTTCTTTACTCCCAGATTCCCGCTGACCTCTTCGTTTCGGAATGTCTTTCCGAAGGAGAACAGAGGAAAGCAAATATTCAGTCAACCTATAACAAAACGCGACATGAAGGCGAAAGCCGTCTTATTATCTCCGAGTGCATCGCTGCGCACGCTGCCGACGAAGCCGTGCGCTCCGCTGCGCAAAGAAAAGCCTTTCAGCCAACGACAGCGGCGCCAGCGCGGAGAAACGCTTTACAGTTCATTTCATCTGCACCACTATCAGGCTAATGAATTCACGAACGCGGTGCTCTTCGAAGCCGTGTAATTAAGAGGCCCGTGTGGCGCGCGTTCAAGTGCCAAGCCGCGCAGGCTGAGCCGCTACTGCTGGTGCTGTTTGCCGGCGGCTTTGGTGCTTTCTTAAAAGCTTCACCTTTTGTTTCTTTCCTTTTAGGACCGAAAAAAGAAGACAGGCGCTTTCACAGCCCACCCTTTCGTGCCTGTCCTCTTTTATCTCCTGAACGCACCGCTTCTCATCTCTTTATTTTGCTCTGCGTTTGGTCACGTGCATGGCTTAAACTGTGTGCCTGTTTTGCTCTGAGCTTAACTGCGGGGGCCATCAGCACCATCTGTTGACAGCTTCGGTGACAAAAGACCATTCACGCGAGCGAGAGACTTCCTTACCGTCTCCCACGCATTGCACTGTTGGGCGTCACACTTTCTTCTCCTGGGCTGTAGTTTCTTTTTCTTTTTTGCAGGGCCGACACGAAGTCCTTTTGTGAGTCTTGTCACAGCTGCGTTTCATTTTATATGCTTTGTTTCGTATAGTGCGTCGTTACATGATTCTTACTCAGTGCACAATCTAGCCAAGCGCCGCCTATTTGGAGCGATGGTAGTCAAGTAATATGAGGCTGAATACACGCCACGCTCCCTTTTAAGAAAAGCCTGTGTAATTGACGCCAAAATCGACTATAAGATAGCAACTGTTACTGTTAGGCATCATTATTATAACTAGAGCAACTATGTCGGTTTTTAAAGCGCATACTCCTTTACTGTCATTCATTTTTCACGGTATACCAAGACTCTTGAAACAATCTGGTTGGCGCTGTGTTGCCGCAGTAAAGGGTAGAATATGAAGTGTTTTTTCTTCGCCTTCTTTTATTTACCTTAGTTATACTTTAGTGACCCACGTGCATACCCTGGAAGCTCGTCTTGAATGAATCTGTGTAAGATATAATTCCCTGAACTCCTCTTGCACATTGGCATGGGCCAGTGCACAAGCAATAACAAACTGCGCAGCACCGGTAGCAAAGCACCTAAGACTGGGTTCTCTTAGCCGAACTTTTACAAGGTGTACAGTACAACGGACTAAGATCAGTAGTGCGCTTTCGTCAGACAATCTCAAATTGTTTCTCACCATCAACATTTTCGGGAGTGCCTTTGAGCGATGTCTTAATATGCCGAAAGTCCCGCCGTGGTCACGCCTCCACTGCACTCTCCTCCCAACTAGGTTTGCCTGATGGCTATTGACTCTGGGCAAACCAGACTCAACACCAGCCCGACTCTCCCGCTGCCATCGAGCACTTGATGGCCGATAGGAATGGAAGGGCGAAGAAGAGCGGAACTTTCCCTTTGAAGCTCATAAGCCGCGGCTGGCGTATATTTGACCGAACTCGCACGTGGTTCCGCGGTGGAGGTCGTCAAGGAGGAGGCAGGGACCAACCAACTACTCTCTACCCTCTCTTCGCTAAGGTCACGAAGAGGGGCGCGGAGTATGCTACGGAGGAAAGGGGGATGATGATGTGAACGGCGCTGGAGCTTCGATACAGACGTCGCGTTCGCGAGTGGCCAGGGAGCGGCGGGGAATCGTCTGTTCAACGGCGCGTTCTCTGCCGCGGCCAACGAGGTTAAAAGTTTTCTCCGCCGGGCCCCATCCGAGGCTCTTATTCGATTTCACGAGGCGGCCATGTAGTGGCGAGCGACCGCCGCTGCGTCAGAGCGGCTCGGCGGGCTTTCGATTGAGTTTGACCGCTCATCGAGCTATCCACCTGATCCGCGCGTTGCTCGAGCCTCTCCACTGCAGCGCTCCTTCATGGTTGGCGCGCGGATCGCTTCTTGCGTCGGCGGCCCGCAAATCATCATTTGTATCAATCGACGATGGTTATGTCCTTCCCAGTTCTGTCTGTCTCCTTCCCCTTTTTCCCTCCTTTTATTGCCTTCAGTTGTTCGCACCGACGTAGCACCTCTCCTTCGCTTTCGCCCCGGGGCTGTCTACGATTGCATTCGCTGTGTCGGAACTTGTTTCAGGTCGATGTGAGTTATGTGCCCGAGGTATATTTCTGTGGTTCTCTCTCTCTCTCTAACTTCAATTTTATTCTTTATTCAGCGGTGAACCTTTCTTCGCTTCTGCTTTCCCGCTCCCCCACTTTCCTAAACTCCTGGATGGCTCTGCCCCTGGGCGCAGTGATTCGCTTTTGACGCGCTGAGCGTTGATAAAATTTTGCAGCTCATAACGGGTTCACTGTCTTGGGCAAAAAGTAAGCGAATCATTTTACTTCGGGCGACCTTACGGCCCTCTACATATGTTCTTCTCAAACAAAGGTCAAGAGGCTTGAATCGAATGGCGCTTCCAATGAAAACGCCATCGATGTAACTTGTTTATTTGGAGACTCTGTTTTGTGCTTCGCGTTGCAAGTTTGCTAAGCGCCCGAGTTTCAAAAAATGCACAAGCTACTCAAATATTTTTTATTCGGCAACCCATCTGCTTTTTCGCGCTCTCTTCTACGCCAAATTATCACAAGGTTGACGCAATAAGATGCCGAGACAGCCAACATTTGATCGCTTTATTTCACCGACGCTTTTTCACAATTTCTGCGTGAGGAGAAGGCAACGAGTCAGAAAGTATTTCGTTTTACGTGAGCTCAATGTACGGTCTTATAGATGATGATCCAAATATTAACTAGTTTGGAAATGCAAAAGCAAAGTTCGTTAACAGTGACCGGAAAAGAGATGTCTTGCCAAAACAGCACAAACAAGGCACATCTAAATGGACCCTATTACTTGACGTATGCAAGCGGAAAAAGCCCACCAAGAGGCTTCGTTTTATTAAATACTGTTGTTCTCACGCCCCATGATTTATAAAATCGCGGGTCCTGTTTTCATATCTTTTTTTTACCTTTATGCAATTATAAGTCTCTGAAGCCTGTACCTCGATATTGCTTAGGCCACTATGCATATCTAGAAAAAGTAAAAAAAAAAATAAAAAAAAATAAAAAAAGTCTTTTCGCCCCTGCCATGACAACTGGCCATCATTCAGGCCAGAGAAAAATAGTTTTATCTAACGCCAACACTCGCTCTTCTGTCGAGGCCATTCCACACTCTCGTTCTGAGTCACGAAATTGCTTCAGAGTAGCAAACTCAGTTCGTTTTTTCCGCGCGAGAGATTAAATGTGCGTTGCTCGCACAAGCGCGTAAAATTCATATCGTCGCTATTGTTTCGCGCTCTCGACACGTGGCTCCAAAAGCTGGAATCACAATACGCGTTTCCGCTTCAAATAATCTTGATAGGCTATGTGTCTTTCTGACCGCTGAAAAGTATAGTTGGCTTGAGGGACTTTGCTGGCAACAGCAATCGTTTTGGTTGTTTACACTTTCGCTTTGACGGTAGCTTTATTTAGTCAGCGGCAATTATTTCTGTTGTGATTTTCTCAATGCGTGCTGTACAGAGGCGTTCTTGAGTCATTTTTATATTTATCTTCAAGGTAATTTGGGCGTATACTCCTCGCTTCACTCTCCAGAAATAAAGCGATTCATGAGCATGCGAAAAGCCAAAGCCAAATGGATGTTTGACCAAGTGCTTTGGCCTTATGTTTATAACTGAAAGGCAATATCCCTTAATAGGCCTAGTGACATTGAAAGCGAGATATTTCTGTTCTGTTCGTGAGTTCACTTAAGAGAGTACTTCCCTTTCGTACCTGCAGACGCTTTCTCCTACGTTTTCAGCCAAGAGTAAATGAGTCGGAGTACAGCGCCACTGGAAACGCTAACTTTTCTTCGAGGACGCCCTTAAAAAAAAAAAGGCAGGGGGCCAAAATAACGTTTTAGATTAAGCTTACATTTTCCCTTTTTTTTTTTTTTCATTATATGAAGTTATATGCATTGTTGCTTGTTTTTAAGCCACGTGTTGCGTTTCGTTGTCTCAGATGATGTGTTTCTTTCGACCCTTGATTCATTCGTTGCTGGCTATGCACAGTTTAATCGGTTGCATGCTGTAATTCAATAGCGCTTCGAGCGAGAGAGTTTTCTGATAATAATCTTTACATTTCCCGTTATAGTTACCTGCGAGTGGTCTCGGTGGTAATTCTTGGGGTAAATATAATTGCCTTAAATTTACCTCTGCATCCAAAAACTAGTTGCAAAATGTAGCTTTGTGTCAAAGAGAACTTCATGGTGGCATCAGGAATGTGCCAACAACCGAGCCTAAAATGGCTTGTTTTCTTTTACTTGGGATTATGGTCGCCTATACCGCCACGCCCTTTATTTGTCCCTTACCCTTAATGCGTGTTTGTGCATCCTTTCGCCTCTTCCAAGTCGGTCAAAACACCATCGGTTGTGTCTCATGTCAAGCATTTCCCTTCATTGTGCACTGGCGTATCTAAGAGGTGAACAAAGACGCGTGGAGTGAGTACTCGAATTCTCGCGAAAAGCGGCTGACTCCAGATCATAGAACATCTGTGTTCAATAAGGAGCAAAGGACAGTTGACCTCAGATACGTTTTTTTTTCTTTTTTTTTTTGAGTCTGTGTACGAGTTTATTCCTTACCGGCTCAAGTCTGCACAACAGTGCTTGTGAGATAATGTTGAAAAAAGTGCTGGTGAAGAGTCCAGAACTGGTCCAAATATCGGTTAGGTTTATTTTATCGCGGCTGTGATTAATATATATATAAAAAAGAAGCTACAGCACCACGGTGCGCAGAATCGATACAGCGTATGATCCTGCCGTGTGACCAACGTTAAAGCGCGGCAGGCTCGCGCATTTATAAACACAATCGGAGAGAACATCAACCGGATACCTTCACATCCGGGCTACCCGAAGAGAAAATGAGCTAGCGTAAACAAGCAGCCAAACCTAGAAGAACCATCACGGGTGGCAGCAATAATCACGGACTCGGCGAGGCGGAGCGGAGGAAGGTCCAGTGACACCGAGGAGAGGCTGGGAAAGACACAGGAGGCATCCTTTCCTCGTCGAGGCGCAGCGGCTCGCGTGCATTGCGCTCCCCTGAGGGAAGCATCGCGAGGACCGTAATGGCCAATGCGTGTTTGGCATGCCGCAAAAAGAAGAGGGAGCAACGGGAGAGAGGGATACGGTGGGCATGCCCGACACGCTCGGCGCCAAATGTGCGCGCTTAGGGCTGGCCGGCTTGTATCAAGCGCCGGAACGTGTCGAGTTTGTTGTGCTTGCCGCACGCGTTTGGCATCGCTGGGACGGGCTTTTCCGCGAGGAAAAGATGACGGAAAAAGCCGCGAGCACAGAATGGTCTGCGCGTGCCTGCTTGTCTGGGGGGTCAGGTGGACGCAACCTCCCTCTCCTGTACCACAGTCTATCTAGGCTCCCTTCTATCTTTCCTTTCCTCCGCTTATGAAGTTGATAGTGAGCCTGTTAACGCCTGACGATCATTGTGCACGATTGACGAGCGTTTTGCCATGGATAGCGGCAGCTGTGGAAGGGCAAAAGCTCAGAAGTTAAGATGATTTTGTCACGTGTAGCCGAAATTTCCGAAATCTGGCATTCTTTGTGGTGTGCCAAGACCTGGTATTAAGGCTCAAGCTATAAAGCTATAAGCGACCTATAGTCGTTCCACCGTGCTGTAAAGTGTTTCAGATGGCATTAGCGTGCAGGTATTATTTGATTTTCGCAGTGATGTGCCCAAAACTTGAAAGCGCCGCGGCGCAAAGACGACAACAAAAGAATGAATACGACATCACGTGCGCACCTAGTGTCGTATTCTTTCCTGCGTTGTCATCTTTGCGCCGTAGTGTTTTCGTCATTAGCCAACTCGCCTCACAGGCTGTTATTCTAATGCACACAAAAAAGTGCCGCTTGAGTGCGCGTGACCGTCGCTTGCTGAAAGGGCTAAACGCTGTTAAGCATGTGCAGCGCAGATCGAACATCTTCCTGCGTTAAAAGTGCAGGTTAGGGGAGGGACTTTCCCTCTTACCTTCCCACCCTTTAGACTGAGGAGCCGACTTGCTATAGAGGGTTCACTGTTACGCATCGGCAATCCGGTAAACACGCTGCGCTAGAATGCGTCCGCTGTGCTAAAACTTTTACGGGAAACATAAGGGCCCCGTGTAGCAGAAAACTTGGTTCAGGCGCTGTCGTTGCGACCGAAAATTTCGGATTGGTTAATACGAGCGACGCAGAATGACGTCAATTATCACCTGAGTGGAGCAGGCTCGCGGCGAGGCATAAGCTGTTCAAAGCATAATAGACGAGGGCGGCGACGGATAGCAAAACGACTACGGCTAGGATAGCAAAACGACAAGCTAGGCGTGAGTTCATTCCCTGGGCTCAGCCGTGTGCGTGCGTGACAAGTTCTTTGTTGACATAAAGCGAGACACAAAAAATAAGCACAGCAATCCCATATTTTTGAAAGAGGCTTCGGAAAGCACAAGTCGCATGGAGGTGCTAAGCTGCCGCGCTCATCTTTATTTCTTGCTATCTTTTATATAATTATTGTGATTGAGGGGAAGTATTCGTGCCTAACCCATTAACGCGGTCAAGTCATACTCTTTACGGTGCAGCGTAAGTAGACAATATTTTCTTTCCCCGGTCTCGCGCGGAGTACCATTATCCAGCGTTGCAGTACCACAGCGTTTGGCGGCCACAGCTAACCACTGCAGATCAATGCTAAGAATAACGAGGCAGCTAAACTATGTTGGGCAGAACAACAGCTCGCACCGCCTAGAATGACACGAGCCGTTGAAGCAGGAACCACTGCTAAACGGATAACAGTGTAACCTTTTGGTTCGCGTCCTTAATGAGATATGTAGTGACATAGTAACCCGCCTAGTCTCATTAAGAAAATCCCTTCGGAACATGAACACTCTTAGTGCCTAAAATGCATAAATCAACAAACCTCGTAGCTGTTCAGTCCTGAGCCAAACGTATACCCACAAAAAGAGAGAGGGAAAATTAATCATTGACCCTGATCTTGCTCGCCATCTCCAATCAGAGCCTATATATATATACATATCGCCCAACACAGGAGTAGGCAAGCTTCAGCGTTGGAGGGAGTGAAATGACTTTGTGACATGTGGACAAATCCAGGGTGTGTGGGTATGTGGGTGAGAGCAGGAGGAGGGAGGCGTAGGCGCCACATTGAGCGGGGAGGTCATATTGCTTGAGTATATAATAGTTCCAGAGGTCACGAGGTCGATAATTTGTTTGAGCTTGCCTAATGAAAGTATATTTGTGGCGCCTAGAAGAAGGCAGTAGGAATGTTTGAAAAGATGTCAGCAACCTATCCAAGAAGACAAAATATCTGAAGAAGAAACGCCAAAGCATAAAAGCCTTTAACCCAACTGACATCATTTAACTGGCACAGTTATCTATGTCAACCAATAAGCGCAAAATATCCGGCATAAGGAAGTGTAATGTAGAGAAAGTTGAGCATGCTGTTAAGAACGACGGTAGCCTAAACGTAGTCAAGAGGAAACTAGGCATGTAGTTAAGAATAAGACGTATGCGCTAAGAGGAAATCCAGGCAATGTCGTAACTGTAATATGAGTAAGAGAGCCAAAGGGGCCGAGGAGTTCTACACTAACCCTTACAGTATCCGAAGTGGTCAGATTGACAATGCGAGTAGCAGTAGCACAGCGCAATCAGACATTTCATCGGTAACGTGAAACAAAATACAGAAAGTTTTAGAAGCAACAAAATTGGAAAAGCAACCGAGAAAGGTCAAGTGACTACAGGTTTGTTGGAGGACAGTGTCGAGATTATCATAGAAAAACTGGCTGTCTATATACTGCGCAGTGTCCTCATGACGTCGAGAGTACCGGAATCTTGGAATAGTGCTAACATTCTTAGTCTGTAAGAAAGGGGATGTCAAGGACTTGATGAACTACAGACAAATCAGCTTATTACCCGTAATTTACCGTGTATATACTGAAGTAACCCCTAATAGAAGCAGAAAAACCATGGAATTCAAGCAACACAAACGCCCAGCCAATCTATTATAAAATCTACTCGACAATAGATTATATCCACACTATCAACCAAGCCATAGCAAAATTCCCTAAATATAAACACTAAGCGTAGCGTTCATAGATCGCAACAAAATATATGACTCAATAGAAATTTCAGCATGCATGTAGCTATGCGGAATCAGGCTATACATGAGCCTATGTGGTACTACTAGAAGACATCTGTAGTAGCTGCACAGCAACCGTACCTCCATGAAGAAAGCGATTGAATACACGTAAGAAACGGTGCTAAGCGAGGAGATACTATCTCTCAGTGCGCTCCACCGCTTGCTTAAGAGACATATTCAGAGATTTAAAGTGGGAACAATTAGGGATAAGATTTTGTGGAGAATAGCTCAGTAAGCTGCAATTGGCTGACGACATTGCTTTGCTAAGCAACTAAGGGAACGATTTGAGAAGAATGATTAAAGACCGAGACGGGAAGAGCAGAACAGAAGGCCTAGAAGTTAATATGCAGTAATATAAAGTAATGTTCAACGCCCGCAAAAAGAACCGTAATATACGATAGGTAGAGAGGCTCCAAAATTGGTAAGAGTATAGGTCTATTTAGGACAGGTAGTGGCCGCAATCCGGACCACGAAAGTGAAATAATTGACGAATAAGATTCAGATGAAGCGAAATTCGCAAGCACTCTTAGTAAAAAAACATGAAAGACAGTTTGGTAGTACTCGCCGAGTATATATAACTGCCTTACCTTCTCGGTGCTCACATATGCGGCAGACACTTAGAGGCTAACGAAAGGGGTTCTAGTTAAACTGCGGACAACGCATATAACCATTGTAAGTGTGATGTGAAGAGACAGGGAGCGTGCTGTGTGGCTCAAAGAATAAACACGAGTTACTGACATTCCACTCAGAATCAGTGAGAAAAAACGGACGTCGACAGGGAATGTTTTGCGAAGGCAAAATAACCAGTGGCCTCTAATGGTAACAGACTAGATTCCAAGGAAAGGCAGGCGTAACAGGGGGCGGCAGAAAGTTTGGTGTCCGGATGCAATTAAGAAGTTGGCGGATAATAGGTGCGTGCAGCTTTTGTAGAACTGGGTTAATTGTACAGATAAGACAGAGCCCTTCGTCGTGCAGTGGGTATAGTCCCCTTTGATTTTTCATGTAGACTGATGATTGCTTTATTAAAAATCTTCTTATTCTGAGGCTATTCCATGTTCAAAACGCATAGTAAATATCGCTGTAAATGCTACTGCAATAAGGTCTAAGAACTTTTGGCACATAATTGTTTTTGTATCCAGAACTAACAATGAACTATCGAATTTTCGCAGCGCGTATAGAAAGCAAAAAAAAAAATTGACTGTACAACTACAAATCCGGTGAGGCGAAACTTGGACGCAGCTTTTGAGGCATTTCAACCATAAGCAGTGACACACGCAACACGCAGTGCCTAGCTGAAGTGCGTTTCGCAGTAGCCATCCCAGTCGAAGTGCAATGCGAATCACCTCAATCATTGTACGTTCCCCCTTCGTTTTTCTCCTCTCACTCTCATCGACACAACCGTATCCGCCTCTGTTGATTTCCTACCCACGTTGTCCTGCAAAGGAGCTCCATTTTAAAATGATGGTTGCCAGACATATATACATATTTCCGTCTACGTGAAGCGTTTAGTTTCCTATTCGATAAAGCTGTATGAACACATCACCATTCCGGTAACAAGCACATTCTAACTGGCACTTTTTTCATGTTTGATCGTGTGTGAAGTGTCGCATCGCGTCGTATCTTATTTCCACTGGGTGTGGATGCTACGAGAGACGGCGAGACATCCTTCAGTCGGCTCGCCCTTGAAAAGGGGGTTACCCTCATGTTGAGCGCGCCGACGGCTGGGAGCAATGCATGGTGAAATCAAATAATAGGCGGCTTCACACCTGATTCACTTTACCGCTGCATGGCCCTAGATGGTAAACAAATAGGCGGCTTGAAACGCATTCTACGATGTGCGGCCTGGGATGCCTGGACGCTCAGATGTCCGTGAATGTCCGCTGCATCATCCATGGAACGACATTTGTGCGGGCGTAAGAAATTACGTGTGCCCATGCATAAGGGCTGAACAAGCGCCCTTGTCGGCCATCGGTACCCTCAAATCCGGCCTAGCAACCGGCTTCATGGCTACATGCCTGCAGCAAGTGTTTTTAACAAATAACGCGGAGATTCTTATGCTGAGTTCTAATGTGTTTTGTGGCTGCAAAAAATCAGCTGAAACACCCCACATGCACATATTACCAGAAAATATGCGTACTTGGCTCATTAAAATACCAGGGACAAGAACGCACGTGCACGTGCACCCACGCACAAGCACACACAAGCGCGCGCGCACACACACACACACACACACGCGCGCGCGCGCGCGCGCGCACGCATGCACGCACGCACGCGCACGCACACACACACACACACACACATACGCGCGCGCACGCATGCACGCACGCACGCGCAACGCACACACATACACACACGCGCGCGCGCGCGCGCACGCGAGAAATTAACTATGATCTATGTATACATATTCAGGTAGCCAACAGCAACCGAAACTAGTGAATGCTCCGGGCAGTGTTGCCTTGGTGAGTTCATGAGTAGAAAATTAGGATGTATAGCTCTTTCAAATATTATTTGGCAACAAATTACACAAAAACGCCATGAAACCAGTACGTTCCGAACCAAAGATCTCCATGTGTCGAGTACAGGGTTCTAAAAGGTAACCCATGGCGGCGTATCTCCAATCTTCAACTTTAGGGAGTATGTATGGAAGGTACAACGTAACCTTGACAGTGTTCATCGCTGCTATTCTCCTCCGCGAAGGCGAACATAACATATCATGCCACGTCACAAGTGATTGAACGGTTAAGACAGTAGCTTTGCGAGAACTGTCACGATAACAATGGCATCAAGATGGTCACAGCCGAGAACGTTTGCATAAATTTACGAGTTTAGAAAGATCAGCTCTAAATGATTTCGCCTAACAACACTATACGCGCTTCGGTCACACACGAATATCACTCAGTAATATTGGCAAATGTCGCCAATACCAAAAATCTCTCGAACGTTGAAGTCCCTAAAGCGATGTGCAGATGTGTTCTGGATACAGATTCTCACTTCTACGTTCTGCTTCGCTTAGTTTTAGGTAGCTTTTTTTTTATCAGCAAAATAAATTAGCGGTTATTAACTTCCGAGCGTGAGGCTGGGACAAGAGGCCGGGATACCAACGAAGTTAGAATGAGGGCGAGGAAGGAACAAGGAACTTCCCAAAATGAGCTTCAGGATCCTCAAGGATTCAGTGATGAGTGTGGAGGAAGGTCATAAGTGAGGACACTGCTGCATACCCCAGGCTGAGAGTAAAAACCGCTGCACGAGGAAAGGATTGACGCAGCGTGACTTTATGCACGGTCAAGAAATGACCAGGAGTAGATACCCAGCCCGTTATACTAAGTGGCACGGGCAGAGGCTCTTTATTTTTCTTTCCTTTTCATGCCTCAACATTATATATGTCCTGTCAGAAAGGAGGGTAGACAGTTGGTATTTTCACCTGTAGCCTTGCCACGGTCTTTATTCTTTTTTTTACTGTTGTGTTTCTTGCTATTGCAAAATGTTGCATAAGCAGCGATTTAAGAATTTAAGGAACGTTAAGTAGAAAAGTATTTCGTCTCTTATCCAGCTATATGGTTCTATGCTGTATAATACTGCATTGTATTATGCTTTAATGAATTACATTGTATTTTACGGTAAAGTTATGCCTTATATACTAACTACATATTACTACGTATACGCAATCTATTAAATGTTGGACCCCCGCATGCCGAGCTGCAAGAATGTCTTCGTGCAGTGTTTCTGCTAATTTTCTGCTTTTATCGGGCATATCTCGACAAAATCACAAGTCCTCGCTATGACACTGCGGCTTAATGTGACTAGCGCGCATACATGCAGGCCCAGGTCGTAAAGAACTACAGAAGTTCGAATAGTTTTGCGGATTAGCCTTTTGATTTCCCAGAAACTTGCTGCAATTCTTTTAAATAGTCCAACCAAGTTTATGGAAAAAGAAACTTGATAAAACAAGATTACGAAGCAATTTCTTTTACCACGATAATCACCTCAAAGCGAAACAATGTCATGCGGCAGAGCTATACAAACGTATGTCTAATTTATCTAGCTATCTCTTTCCCTTGTATTGGTTGTTTTTGTCTACCACATGCAATGTGAGTTGTGTTGAACGTTTTCACGCAGCTTCTATCATTATTTTTTACAAAGAGCTATGCAAGAACGTGCCTAGTCAAGAAGGACTTCGATTATTGGCAGGAGATCTAATCCGACGTCTGGATTCCGGCGCATGCACCAATTGCGATGGACATTTCTGCCGAGTTCATTTGTCACGGATTATCCGCTTCGCTCCGTGAAGTTTTTCTTGACTCTGGGCAGCTATCTTCATTGTACCTCCGTCCCCATGGCTTTAGTACTGTCATTCATTTTCCCACACTAAATGCGCAGGACTACTGCCATGCAAATCTTGCCCAAGCCTACTGTTGCTCAAGCAATATATCTTTAATGACATATCACCTGCTCTGGCTCGAAACTGCAAAGCTTCAAATAAGAGAAATTTAGGAAAGCTTCGCCACACACCATGTGAGCGCAATTTGTATATTCGAACAACTAGGTATATGCAACTAGCACAGGACCGCCTTGGCTGGAGTGACACGAGCGAGGACTTTGCCCTGCAGTGGGCATAGTCAGTCCGGCTGATTGTGATGGTGATAATAATGATGATGATGGTGGTGTTGGCGGTGGTTATGATATAGGTTTTGTATTCGAGCAAGTAGAAATAGGCTCAATCTCCTCGTTAATGAGTGTCTTCGAACAATGCATCGTCATTCCTCCATCAACCACGCTATAGTGTAAAATATTGGCTACAAGGTTTCGAAATGAGCAAAACGCGTTTGTACATGTGCCTTACGTAGGCAATAAAAAGGTTTTAAAACCGATGAGCACCGCCGTGATGGTGCAGCGGTTACGGCGCTCGACTGCTGTTCCCAAGGATGTGAGATCGCATCCTTAGGCACTAACCTTCATGCACTGGAAGCGACCGCTCTTTGATGGAGGCGAAAAGCAAGGCGCCCGTGTGCTGTGCAATGTCAGTACACGTTGAGGAACCCCGGTAGTCGAAATGTCCGGAGCCCGTACACTGTGGTGTGTCTCATAGCCTGAGTCGCTATGGGGCGTTCATAAACCATATTAAACCGATGACCGGGAAAAAAGATGGCAATACGTTCCCTGATAGATGATGTTAAACGCAGGTAAACGATGATAGTTTAATAACCCTCTTACGAGACAAGCCAACTCACGTGAGTAGCACGTGTTATGAGCTGTGTAGCTTCATATTTTATAGTTTATTTCTCAACTTCACATTTTGTGTACCGAAAAAGACTTCTGAGCAATGACGACGGTGATCTATAGTGGCGTCATTGATGTGGCGCCCGCAGGATGGCCGACTATGCTCGCCTAACTGAGACGCAATCCGTTCAAAACTCAGCCACTGTCCATCTGTCTAGCGCTGTTCAGAACAAAGAAAAATGCACTGACGCGAACCTGAGCATCCACATCCGTCTCAAGCATGCACAGAAGAGGAAAATTTCAATAAAGAGTAGACACCCGCTAAAAAGCAACTCGTTAGCGCCTTATCATGTCTAAACCATCGTCATTTTTCATTTCGTTTCTTAAAACACGGCAGTGAAAGCCATTTGACGATGCGTAGGCAAATTACAGTTGCAGGAGGAACGCGCATCATGACTACTTGCCACTCAGAGCGATAAGCGGCGAGGCATCGCGGTGTCCTTATAATGCTAGTCCCATCCACGTTCGAGTAAGGAAATCTGTACTTTTGGTGTAGCCACAACGAACGCGCACGCTGAAAGCACTTTATGATGAAGTTGAGGCGTTGCACGCCTTGATGATAAACGCAAATCGACGTCAAAAACTACGATGACTGTGAACCTCGGATAAAATAAAAAGCGTTAAAGAAGTAATGCGGACGCTGTACACATCTCAATGGGCGGAGGAAAAGTCATTCATTCTTGAGGCCGCAAAACAAGCGAATCCATCCCACAGCTTTGATTTTGGGAAATTTAGATACGCTCTGTGCCACGATGTCTGCAAACGCTGCAATCACGACGAGTAAATGAGCGCTGAGAAACAGAAAACAATTTGAGAGGCAGCTCACGAGATATGGCGTTGCACGAAAGACTTAAGATTAATATATGATTATTTTCAATGCTTATGTATATAGGGTGTTAGTAGATCTGCAGAACCGTGTTAATAATTCGAAAGCGCCGATATTGTCAGCACCAACTAGTAGTCGTACGGACATGTTTCGCTGTAAACTTAAGAGACGGTGTTAGTTTGATTTGATTTGTCTTGGTTTGAATTGATTTGATTTCATTTTATTTGCTTTGGTTTAGTTTGGTTTATTTCAGTTTCAGGGGTTTAACATCTCGAAGCGATTAAGGATATGACGGGCGTCGTAGTGGTGAGCTCAGCAAATTTCGTGTGATGTCAGTGCGCATTAGCGCACTGACATCACACAGCATATAGCCGCCTGAAAAGATGGTCTTTTCCAGATCACAATGTTCTTAAGCTTGTGTAAAACGCCTGCTGACTCCCACTAAGGTTTTACGTGAAAGCGCAGACGTCTCCTGTCACAAAAAATCCGGTGTCGGCGCAGTCGACTTTGACGGTCGTGATCGAGTAATCCTGATTGATAGACAAGGACATCACAATCCAGACACATGACCTCATGCTGGAATTTCAAAGATCTCATAAGGAGTTAAACGTGATGTCGCGCATATGGGATGCAAAATAATAAAACGTGGCTCCTAAATGCGAAATAAAGGTCGCCGAATGTCATAAATCGTCTAACGTTAAAAAAAAGACTCAAAATTTGATCAGGAAAATTTCAAACGTCTTTACCGATTTTTATTTCACACTCTCGTGTTTCAATCTAGATGCGATACTACTACGCCACAGAGAACACGCTTGTACGTGTTGAGAACAACTGAAATATATAAAAGTATGTAGTGTGACTCTTCATGTAAAGGTGTATCACACGACCATATAGGCTGAGGATTATCCGCGTAATTCCAAAGATCACAGTTAAGAAAGTAATATTTAAGCGAGTAGCAAAGTATGTGTATGCTGCCGTCTCTCTCCTGCCATTTCTAGTTGAATAGTGGGGCCTCCATGCGGCGGCTATTGGTACTCCACGTTGCTTGATTTACGCCGCTACCCAAAGAGATACGCGCTTCAACTGTATATATTTCGCGGCTTTGCATTCTGAGTAGAGTACGCATGGCGCTTTAGCATCATGTCCTCAACATGGAGCTTGCGTGTCTCTTATATTTTTATTCTTTTTCACACGATACTACAGACCTGGTGTGGTGCAATAAGGATGGCCAAATATTATAAGCAAGTAATTCTCGACGTCACGGAAGAGTTCCATTGGCAATACCACACTCTTGCACAAACGTTAACTTCGAAAGAACGCTCCAGTTATCGAGTACTACGCGATAATAGTTTGCGGGTAAGATAAATCATTATTTTGGTTTATTCACGATAGTAGGATTCACTCATTAGCTCAGCATATTGCGCTGAAAATGGACTCCTACTATACACGTGCAAGTGCGCAAAAGGCCTCTCACTGTGCTTCATAAAGACGAGCAACTGAAACGCTTTTGAGGCTGTGATTTAACAGAGTCCGAATTACATACTCCCATCAGCATGAGAAAAAAGATAATTTGCCGCTTGACATAACGGATATTCGTGTAGTGGACATGCAGAAAAAATCAGGAAAGTAAGAAAAGACGGGCTGTGCGTCATGCAAGTGCTTTAATAAGCGGAGCGGGGAGTTTCACTTAGGTCTGTCTCCTTCAGGACACAGCGGTAATCAGCCCCAGGATTTGCCACGCTTAAGCACCGTTGCCTTTAGCGGTAAGAGTCGCGCACTACCATTGCGAGACAAGGTAAAATGTAAAGTGCTAAGGATTAGCAAGCTGCACGTGTAGCAATGCAAGTGCAATATTTGTTTACATTTTCTTCTCTTAGACGATTTTCCGAGTCAGAAGGAGATTTTAATTACTTTCTTCCGCAACTTAAGCTCGCATTTTTTCATCGTATCTATTCTGCACACACGTGTCAGCTAATCCTGCCGCATAGTTCCGCCGCCAAGGGAAAATTAAAACTAAGAAAATATTAAAGAAGTATCAAGCCATAGATACGAATCGCAGTCAAGTGCGGTTGTCGGCTTTACTAAGCGGCCCAAAGTTAAATATTAAAAAAGAAAGAAAAAGAAACGTCCAGCGTGCATTTCGTTTTTCTTTTTCAGCTCCGTAAATTACCGTTGAAAATGGTGACTTTTTACTCAGGTAATTGCACCATGCCTAACTTATTACGGCACAAAGCGAACCATACAGTCCGTTTGAAAAAAAAAAAAAAAAAGAAAACTCCACCTTCAACTAGCGCTGTCTTGATCTCAGAGCGAGAGAGCATTGTGCTTGGAAACGAGTAATCGAACTGCCTTGCTGTGTCAAATCTCGTCTATATTTCCCATTGTCATTGCTTGTTTTAAACTCTCCACAATTTCTCACGACGGACGGGTTAGCGTCTCGAGTCTCGCTCTACTTCCTTGCAAAAATCGTAGACTGGCAGCGCAGAGATCCTCCTCCACAAAGAGTAAGAGGTGTTCAGTAGTATACGCGAATACCCAAATGCATATATCTACAGTGTACAAGGTCTTCCTTTTTTATGGTGAACACACCAGAAGGTTATCGTTGTCTTCGGAACGCCGTCGCGTTCTACTTGTCCGCACATGGAAGCAACCTAGCGCAGGTACAGAAGGAACTGAATATGGTGCTCCGCACGGGCGTTTCATTTTTTTCTCCGATGTTCTGTAAGGTCGTAAGGTCCTCACGATCTGGAGATAGCGGCTATGTGCTCGCGTGTGAAACCTAAGAGTGGACGACCGTGTACATTTGGTCTATTGTTTAACCGCTACTGCAACTACTTGTGTATTCTATGACAGGACGTCTTTCTTCGTAGTGTAATTTGTAGCAGCTCTGCTGCTTTGAAAAGCGCCGTTAATTATATGTACCACTAATTCGAAGCTTATGTATTTTTTTTACAAACTACTTAGGATTGTAAGTAGCGCAAAATAATGTCTATGTTCAGCGCTGGTGACGGCACGGAAGCATATAAACGCAATATCTAGTTTTCACAGCGAGCGAAGTCAATGAATTTTCTTATACGCCACTAAATTTAACGTTCACAATTTGGTGTTGTTTTTATTTTCGCTTTCATCCTGGTTCGACGTCGAATTGCGCGACGTTTCGACGTTACTTCGCTTCGATTACAACGCATGTTTGCACTCACGCGGTAGCTAGACGTCTGAAATAACACCATGAATCATTGATAAGTTGGCTTTGTGCAAAAAAATACAAACAATTTGGCAGCACGCCATCCACACACGTTATCATTAATTTATTTTGTTTTAATTTCTCATACTCCAATCACGGATTGGCATTTTCGCCGAATAAGAGAACAGGAAATCAAGCAGGAGCGTGGATGAGACCTTCAAAAGCGCGAGGAAAACGGGATAATATAAGGACAAAAATTCGTTATAGAAAAAAGCCCAGACAACAAGTCAACAGAAATTAAAAAATGAAAAAAAAGTTCATGCAAGTATATTCCAAGACGTGGCAGTTTGGATGATTGACTAGTCAATTCCGTGCTATTAAACAGCAATAAAAACGCTGCCAGCGTCGTCCTGTCGTTCCGGTCTCCACGTATTTTATCATCAAGTCACGCATATATTGCACAAGGCGTCAAATATTCTTTCAATGTTAGAAAAGAATCATATAACGTGAAGTCAAATAAAAGATAACAGAAAATGAAAAAGGCTCTCCTTGGATACACCCAGGCTGTTCATTTATGAAGCTTTTGACTTTTTTGTAGTTAGCTCTTTTATGCAGAGCTAACCAACGGTGTATTCGCTTCATTCAGCGGATAACTTAATCCGAGAAATGCAAGGCTGCCTCCATATTTCAGATGGGACAGAAGGTCGTATCAAACACGAGTAAGTTAATTCCACGTCTGAACACATATGATGTATAAGTGGGGGTCCTAACTTCGCGGAAATTTTCGTCACGTCCACTGGACTATAGATGCACTAATTTTATACAATCACTATGCTGAACATAATTGCGTTTTGCGGAAATACTCACGATTTCTTCCCAGTGCATCGCAGACACCAGATATTTACTGAGTAAGCGTTAACATAGATCAGTAATATACATATTCTTCCTCACAGACATCTGCAGAGCGTAAAATCATAGAAAATAAATGTTCACGTCAGTGCATAGTGTGCATGTAATTACACGAATAGATCAGTTCTAAACTTACCACCCTGGGTGCATCTATTAATTAACATAAAATACCGCAACAGGCGTGCAAAAGCAGTCGCTGCATGGCTCGTTTCTGTACTATACATTGCAAATGAAAGAAGAGGTTTCCAAACAGCTACCCCAAGGAGCTCCTCTTAGACGCTCAGCCTTTATAAGAATGTGGGCACCGGCATTGAAGGGAGCGTTACGCGTCAAACGCCGTCGTGCTGCTCGCCCCATATTAGGGTCACCGACATCTGCGAGGCTAGGGTTTTGATCCCGGAGCCTCCGGTCGTATGCGAAAAGGAAACGAGCGCTTGCCCGCGGCCTCGTCACGAACCCTTTCGCGTCCTAAGAACGCGAACGTGCCCTGAAGGCGGAACGCTTGTTTTAAGGAAGGGAGAGCCGAGTATTCCGGCAGCTAGATCCATAGCTTTCGGGTCGCCTCCCGCATTCTGAATGGAGAGCGCTGGTGCAGCCTATTTTCTGCCCCCCTTCCTCCGCTCCCTTGCCTTCTCGCCGCTCTCTCTCTCTCTCTTTTCTCTTCTTGGGAACTCACTTTCCCCTTTGTTGCTCACAACGTTTGCGAAGCTTCCTCCTCATCTGCCTCGCAACAAATGCTCTCAGCAGCATTTTATATAAGAGCGCCCACGCGGCTGCTGGAAAACTGCGTGGTGGCTACGACGTCGTAGTTTCGAAGCAACGCATAGTTCTCAAGTGGATGCACCAAATTCAGTGAGAGTCTCTCTCTGTTTCCGAAATTAGTATCCGCGTTCACCGTGACAGAAATTCATTCTTCCATCTTGCAAAAATAGAAAATCTTCCTTTGAAATAGGCAAATCTATAGTGCTAGCACTAAAACGGAGTGAAAAGGAAGCTATACTTGAGATTCGCAGCAATTCCGCTTTTCTAGCGAAGCAAAGAAAAAAATGCACCGTATGTGTGGCTTCTTGTTTTCGTACTGGCTAATAATGAAAGCGCATTAATGATTACCTATCTGAAATAATGATAGTTCTGGCACTAGAACGGAGTGGAAAGGTTGGTGCATTTAAGATTCGCAGCAATTGCGCCTTCCTAGCGAAGCAAAAAAAAAAAAAAAAGGTACCGCATGTGTGGCTTCTTGTTTTCGTACTGGCTAATAATGAGAGCACATTAGTGATTACCTATTTGAAATAATGTTAGTGCTAGCACTACAACGGAGTGGAAAGGTAGCTGCACCTGAGATTCGCGGCAATTCCGTCTTCCTAGGGAAGCAAAAGAAAAAGAAAACCGTATGTGTGGCTTCTTGTTTCCGTACTGGCTAATAATGAGCGCGCATTAATGATTACCTATCTGAAATAATGTTAGTGCTGGCACTAGAACAGAGTGGAAAGGTAGGTGCATTTAAGATTCGCAGCAATTGCGCCTTCCTATGGAAGCAAAAAAAAAAAAAAGAGGGAACCATATGTGTGGCTTCTTGTTTCCGTACTGGCTAATAATGAACGCGCATTAATGATTACCCACCTGAAATATTGTAATAAAGCGAAAGCCATAAGTTCATGAGTGCGGACACGATTTGTGCATCCGCGAAGGGTGTCACACAGTCATTGTCGGAAAATGAGTTAATTGATGAGCAAAAGAATGGTTGTTTGAGGTGGAGGGGGAAATAATGTCTGTGTGGAAAATTTCGTTAAAGTGGAGTGATTACTTATTTAATTAGACCCAAAAAAAAAGACAGTTAAAGTCAAAATAGTCAAGGACGTCGATATAGCGTGCAGACGCCAAAACAGCCACGGACGCCGGAATTGTGGAGGAAAGAAATGGGGAAAAAAGAATAAGAGCAAAAAAAAAGAGCGAAGGGGAGGGGGGGGGGGGGGGGGGGGGGGTGAGTGCAAAGAGTCGCAGGAGATCTTAGTGCCTCCAAAAAAATGTTGTCCTTTCTTCAAGGGAGTTTTCATGACAAATGTATTTGGATCCTCTTACACGTAAGGTGCGGGATTAAATTTAGAAAAACGACGTATGCGACGACACTCCAGGCACTATTTGCATCATAAATGCGGAAGCATCATACTTGTCAACCTAAGATAGCATAAAGCGGCAAGATAAGATAACATAAAGCGGCGCTTAAAAAGAGAAGGGAAGCAGCAAGAGAGCAGTAGTAGTGCCTATTTTTTCTAAAGAAATGCAGTATATTATCTTGCGAATCCACGAAATCGCGCAGTAGAATCTACAAAGCCCTAAGCATCATAGCGTCAAGTTCATCTTCTTTCTTTTTCACATCATAACCACTGTCATCATCAGTGAAATGTATTCACTGCAATAAACAAAAGCCTTTATACCTTTGACCCCGCCGGGGTAGTGCAGTGGTAAGACGCCCGACTACAGTGCCGGAGTACCCGGGTTCGAACCCGACCTCGGCGGTTGCGTTTCGATGGAGGCGAAACGGAGTGGCGTCCGTGTGCTGTGCGATGTCAGTGCACGTTAAAGAACCCCCGGTGGTCGAAATTTCCGGAGTCCTCCACTACGGCGTCTCTCATAGCCTTAGTCGCTTTATGACGTTAAACCCCACAAACCAACCAACCTTTATACCTTTGTTCACGCACGTGGAGGCATTGTCTTTTGCAATGTATTGCATACCTTCATCGCGCTTCCTGATTATCTCGTGTGTACATATACGCTTCCTTTCCTTTTTGTATCAACATCCTCGCCTTGATAGACAACCGGTGATGTGCCGAAGCGCGTTCCATTCGATGTGTATACTTTCCATGCGTAATGCACAGTTTTGGACCATGTAAATTCATTTTGCTCGTAAAGGGTTCATGACTAACATTTGCCATTCTTCAGGCTAAACGCGACCTTTCCTTGCAGTTTATTTACATGCAGTTTTCTTGCTTCAGCCCCCGAGACTCCACGCCCGTCACTTAATGATTCAAAGAGATCGCCGTTTATAACAAAAGCTATATGAAGCGCAGTCAAATGGTCTGATTTTTGTTGTCGTTTCTGCAAAAAGATAGAGGGACATGTCCACAAGCGACCTCAGCGTTAAAAATATGCGAAAAACAAAGTACTTTGTTAGTGATGCGTGAAGGTAAACTTAGAATAGTGACGACTTTCTCTTCTTTTTTTTTTTCTCAGCGACAATGAACACTTTTTTTACTAGTTGGTAATAGGCTGCCTGAATAGTTAGCTCTAATTTATGACATTTTCCCACCATTAACTGTGAGGCAACATTGTTCATTAAGACGACGCAAAGCACTGAAGAGAATATTTAATGGTTAATTTTATTATTTAAATTGCCTTGCGATGCACATGGTGTGAGGGAACCTGCGCCGAGGAAAGAGAACTACTAAGACGGGAGCTCAAAGCAAGCCAGCAATACGTTGCAGACGGGTTAATATTTATCGCTGCCTTTATTTTCTTTGTTTGTTTGTTTGTTTTTTATTCGAAGCTACACGACGCTACTTGGAGATGAAAAGAGTATCATTTAATTCACGTAAGAGCACTCCCAGTAGAAGAATGCGCAGTATATAGTATTTGCCAATACGGACATAAAGTTTTTTTTTGTTGTATAACGTTGCCTGTGGACAGACAAATTGCTCGCCTCGGTAAGTGAACATAAGTACCACACTGGGGCACTGAGTGTGCCAGCGAGGTCGTAGCTGGAAAATAAAGGAGGGAGCGAGCAGGCGAAGCACCAGCAAAAATAGAAGCATCAGCAGCATTGGCAGCTCTGCGGAGCAGGCGCAAGAACTTGAGCGACAAAATGATGTGTGCCGTTACGGAAGAAAAAGGCCGAACAAAGACAGGGGGGGCGGTGGTGGCGGCTGGCGGGCCAGCAGGATGGCCGGCGTCGCGAAATGCCTGAAATGGCCGGACCGATTTGGCCTCTCGCTCTAGGCCTGATTGATGCTCGGATGACGACCCGGGGTCCGACGACGAGGGGCAGCGCGCCAGAAGGGAGGCTCCTCTCCTCTCACCCCTCTTCTTTCTCCACTCACCCTCTCCTCTTCCACCGCCTCCACTCTCATGCCGTCGTGTTTGTTACGTAGACGACCGCTTTGTCCGTCTCGCTTATTGCTCCTGACGTTCGTGGCATTTCTCACCCGCTGCCAGGAAAAACAGGCCTCTCACTGAGCGACTGCTCTGGCGCGAGGAATGCGCCCTTTGTTGGCCTAGCGGAGCTACTTAGCCTCGAGAGGGAGAGATCGCACTTTCCATACACGCCGCAGCTGGAGTAAGGCGCTGCGCAAAAGCCACTGCACTCTTTTTGTGTAATTGGTACAACAAAGCCCTCCTGATTTTGAGTACAGTTCATTACAGTTTGTCTCGTTAAAGCAGTGCAGGTCTACGTGTATGCAAGCGTGTTTCAGACAGCCTTGTGCCCAATTTATGAAGAAGCACTTCGTACGCAAAGCTGGCTCGCAGTCAGCTGGCGTCTTTGACAATGAAAAATTGTTCACAGTTGCGGTTGGCGAGCCTCTAGGTGCTGCCAAGTTAGGAGGCGTTCTAAAATTTAAGCAGTCCCTTTTTTTTTTTTTAATTCGGCACTGGAATGGCTGGCACCAGCTTAAGCTTAAGCAATCGCGCATCAGAGATTGTATCTTAAAATATACATAAATGCTGCCTTGCAAAACCACTTGGCCGCACGTAATGGCCGCACGTAATGGCCGCACTGGCGCGGTCGGCAATGCACATGTTCCAAGCGCCCAGCCCTGTTACCGAAATGCTTGGGTCTGGGTTTTCGTTTTTATATCATCACTTCCAAGTTCAAGTAGCTATACGGACATATTATATATATATATATATATATATATATATATATATATATATATATATATATATATATATATATATATATATATATATATATATACTTTCTTGCTTATGCTTTATGCTTATAACGGTCATACAGAGGGGAATATAATATTTAGAAATGTATTCCGCTGAGATCATGGCTTCAGATGCTCGTACGGCAACATTCTGTATTATTCACAACTGTAATCACATAATTTTACTTCCCCTTTCTTTCAACTGTACGCGCAGGAAGATACAAAGCCCGTGTGATTTCTGTCATCTTTCTGAAATGTGCATTTTCACTCTGAGGATCTTGACAGAGCTGCTTCATAATTAGTACATTTAAGTCGATTTTGCTGGTCAAAGTGCATTGCATTACTGTCGGCCTCTCTACGGTATGAAATAAGAGACTCGATCGGCAGGACAGTCTCACGTCCCATGCAGTCGGTTCTCGTCCGCAAAGCGCTCAGTTTTCTGGTCATTCTGTGTGCTCTCTCTACATGGACCTTTGGATACAGTAATTGAATAACTTTCACTTGCTAAAAGAAATGGGCTTGTTTTTCTTTTTTCTAGATGCATCCACTTTCTTCGGCAGAATGGGTAAGTCACTATATTTACACGAATAAGAGCACTTGCTTTCATGCGTACATTTGAATTATACACTACCCTAAAAAACGTGCGCGAGTTCAACGACCACACTATCGCCATTTACACGTTATCCTCCGTGAATTAACCAGGAAGGAACCATGAGAAGCCTTTGGCACATTGTCGTTATGTTACTAAAGCGCTTGATTATCAAACGTCAACTTCAGCTTTCCATCGAGACCAGTAGCATAATGAATGAAAACTAATCCGCCTATGCGATCCCAGCGTCCTACATTACAGCCATCTGTCATTTTGCGGCCCTGCTGTCTCCCGATGTTTTGTGGTAGTGTTTATTATCTACATTCCTGCATTCAATTGCTACACTCCGGTATGCTTATATAGTTGTGTTTTTCATCTCAAGACACATCAATCTTTTCTCCCAACTGTGTCACGAAGACACGGACACCATTCCCCTTCAGCATCTACCGAGCATTTCCGCATGCTGGTCGTAATTATTGACGTTTAAGTGGCGCTGTGGATTTCGTCAGTTTTACCTTCTAAGGCTCCTCTTAATATCGTTATCTCGTGACAACTTCACAACAAAAGAACTGGCCACGCTCTTTCCCCTCGCCAGTAAGTTATTCTTGTGATGAAGTCTGCCAACTTGATGACCAGAAACTCTACCCCTCCATAGGGTTACATTTTCTGGCCCCGATCGATTTCTTAACTTCGATGTTGAGCAGCGTGATCGTGAAAGCTCACTTACTTCAGCCCCGATCAGCCCCGTTTTACACTGATGCTGACCTACGTTGCCACGCGTACGTGCGAGGCGTATTCCACGCGACCCGGGAGCCTACAATAAGCTGTCGCAGAGGAGTGCGAAGGAAAGGAAAAGGGCAGAAGGGCATCGGTTGTGTCAAGGCTCACCATGAATTGGACTGTAATAGAGATCGGCACGTCTCGTTTGCCTCGACAAGAATGCAAAGCAAGGCTGAAAGCATACGTGCGGAATCCGCCGCTTCTTTAGAACCTAGTGCTCGCTTCCCTGGTGCATACAACCTTCCTGTCTAAAATTACATACAGTTAGAGACAATTCTAAAACTCTGCCACACTGTGGGAACCAGACCTGGGGTCGACATCAAACGATGGTCATACACCCTAAATCAATCTGTTATCAATTTTGGCTCCCAATGTATTTTAACCACATAGGTATGCACCATTCCCCTGAAAAAAAAAATAATAAACGGTTGTTTTTAAAATCCTGACCATAAACTTAACCCACTATTCCACTTCAGACTGCTGCTGCCTAATTATAATCAAAACATCTCTCTTCCATCCAGACGCACGGGCATCCCCCTCCTCTGCTCTTTTCCAGAAATATTTACAGAGTTGAAGCCAGGCTTGTGGCTGGAGCAAACTACCCTCGCGTCTTATATCGCATACGCCCGGAGATTACTTACCTGAAACGATTGCGCGGTACAAAAGTTACCTGCTCACACTGAGCTGGCTTATGCTTACCAGCTATCGTCTTTGTGCCTTGTAATCTAGTGCAAGGAAAGATGGTGTCAAACAATAAAAACAGCATCTGAGCATCATTACTGTAGCCACTTGATCGTCTAACATTGCGGTTGGCGCATGATAGCCACAGTTGCTTATGCGCCATAAAACTCCATATAACTAACTAAATAAAAACAGCTGGTATTTAATATTAGCACACAAATTCTAAGCTACGTTTGCATTATTTCATTACAGAAGATTGACATATCTTCATGACGCTTTTATAATATGCCTTGGGGGCTAGGCTAATGGTTCGAAAACGAAGCACCAAACGCGCTTGTCCAGCATGAATTTCTGCCTCGTCACTCCTCACTTCTGGTTGCATCGCAGACATTTTGTTGCTGTCTTACTAAGAACGCACGCAGGCCCGTTGGCACAGAACTGCGACGGCGATGGGGAAGGCAACCTTGGGGTCATTTAGAGGTCGGATGTGTCGATGCCTGCTGTAAATAAAGGTGACGAATCGCCGTAACGAGCTGCGCCGGCTGGTAGGCTCGTAAGGGGGACGCGCCAGCTTGCGACCCCATCACTTCGACAGTGGGCGCTGCGAAGCCAATCACCGCCTCCGAGGCGAGGAAGAATTGAGAGCGCTGCCATCACTCAAGCATACGGCGTCGGTGGCACTCAAAGAAAGCTCCGAAGAAAGCATCAGCCGCCGACGAGTCCCACTGTGGCATCTTGGCCGTCTCCGATTGGACGGCGCGTCGACGCCAGCGAACATTTCAAAAACGATCCGGCGTAGCGCTGGTGTCGACGCAGCTTCAGGACCTCTGTCTGTCATTGGTCTCTCAGTCTATGTGTCTGTGTTGAAGCACCCGACTTCCGCTTTCGTTTTGTTGTTTTTCTTCGGTCTTCGTTCTTTCTTCTGCACCCAGGTACCATATGTGTCAGACGAGCAGAGACTTGGACACGCCGCACTTTAGGCCTCCGGCTATCGCCATTCGCCAATCACCTAATCCAAGCAGTAACGTACTAAGGAAACACTCTCGGTAATATCTGATTATGCAGCACTGACTTCCGCTTTGCCGGTGTCTTCCTCTCTCTCTCGTGCGAATAAATATGAAACAAACGAAGGTTATCGTTCGAGCATTGCGTACTTTATGGTTTCTTTATTTATCTTCTTGTTTGTTTATTTGTTAACCTTGATTAGCACCACTAAATTTTTCCTTCAGTGCTGACGAAACGGCCGCAAAAATATCTCTGTCGTGACCTTACTTGGCTTTCGTACTTGTCTGATGGCACCAGACAACTGTCTGACGTAATTACTTTTTCTGCCTAAACTTCTCGTCATCGTATACTGCCTATCAGGTTACTGCTCCCGTGGAGTCTCTACTTATTGTAAGTGCGATCCGGAACATGCCCAAAATGACAACACCAATGTTATGTCATTTACTCGCAATAGAAAACGTAAGTTGGGATCAGTTTTCTTTTTTTTTCTTCTAGTAATTATAGTTATTTTTTCTAGTAATTCCAAATACTTCCATTTTAACTCCGGCCAATTTTTCTCTATGTCGGACCATAAAAAGCATTCAAATCGTTACAAATGTGGGTAACAGGAACGATGAAAACAGCATACCTCCATTGAGTGAGCAGTGCACGCACTGTCAGTTCAGATATTCAGCGAAGAAGGCAGCATCAGAATTAAAATACAAGTGCTGTAGGAACAAGGTTGTTATTAAATCAATTTCAGAAACAGGAATGCACTACAGCTAAAGATCACGGTCGGTAGGAATACTCGTGTTAGTGTTGTAGTCCATTAATTATTCCCTTATTTACGTTACATTTTTCTTGGCTTGAAAAGCAACCTAAATATTAGGCACACAACTCCATCAAAAGCTATCAATAGGGCAGACAACCCCGCTACAGCGCCAGCGCCCTCCATGGAGAGACCGGAACACACTCACGCAGCACCACGGCCGGTCTCGAGGGAGAGCTGCAGCACTTCAGCACGTTGAGGACTCGTTCGCGTGCGTGCAGTTGTCTTAGTTCTCCATTTCTTGCCTAGTTGTGGCCGCCATCATATTCTAAGAAATGAAAACAATGAATAAATTACGGTGCGCTTTAAAAAAAACAAAAAACATTTTCAATCAGCTTTTTTCGCGGTGCGACCTTGAACAGAGTGAATTGCTGACTTCTCATGCTTTTGACCTAGCCGGCGGTTGTCGGCCTTCGGTGTTAGAGCGACTATTGTGGCAGCCCGCCACACAACGGTAGTTCATATGCGCCCTTTCACCACGGCGGCGCGGCAGTGGCCATCGCAAAACCATTCAACATAAAAAAAAAAAAAAAAAAAAAAAACAGGTATGACAATTGTTCTCTCCTCATAAGCGATCTCACTTCCGGAGCTCAAAAACTGCGCATTCGTTGGAAGCAGGTAACTGAATTAGGGATTGCACCCTGTAGCTGTATAAAATTAGGAATATGAAGGTTTCCTTGCTAAACTGCTCTCGCCAGCATCAAACGTTGTCCGGCATGAAGAGAAAAAACTGCCGCAAGGGCGGCCCGCCTCGGTTCTCAGTCAATGAGTCAGGTCGTTAGGAAAGCCAGATCGGTCATTGAGTTAGGTTAGCGGCCCCGCAGCAGAGACTAACTTCCTCTGGCCGCTGTCGGCATGAATCAAATGGAAAAGAAGTATGTTCTTGTCATTGACGGGAAGATGTCCTAAACCGCAGTGAAGACGTGCGCTGCGCACTACGGCGCCGGTAGCATCCTCAGTAGTCGTTATCCGGCAGAAGCGAGTGGTTAGTCTTCTGTGGTAACGTTAAGTTCCTTTTTGTTGAGGCTGTTGCCCGAAACGCCTGTAGTCAAAGGGCCCTCTCTAAATGGATGGCTACAGAGAGAAACCCTGTATCACCGTTTATTCGCTCCCCAACCGGCACCGGGACCACTCATCGTTGTGTACACGAGCGGCACTAAGTCTCCATGAGAAGACTGCGTTCTTCCTTTTCCTGAACAGCAGGCCGGGGCAGAGACACTAGAGCTCTAGTATTATTCTTGCCTCCCCTATGGACCTTGACAACACAAGAGCTGCTTGCTTCCTCGATTCCTTCAAATAGCATTTAGTTTGCATCTCGTCTTGCAGTAGAGATTCCGTGTTCTTTTTTTAATGCCTCTGGGCATGTTTACCCACGCTTTAAAGGCAATGTTAGCGGCTCGTTGTCAGAGCCTCCTAGAAGAACAGTGGTCATGGTCTGTCAGTTAATGTTAATTTTTCACTTTCAAGCAGAACAAACGAAAAATACAAAAAAAAAATGAGAAACCCCATTTCTTTACCGAAAAGCGAGACCTGTGCTCGCGTCTCTCCGCAATCGAGTGCACGTGCTGCGCCGGTTGGCACGCGCCTCTCCGCGCCCGCGTGCACGGGCTGCGCTGACTCCGCCGGCAGCCTTGCGCGTCCGTAGTGCCGCTTCTCACCGCTCCTTCAGAAAACGAGCGATAGCGTCATGGAGCAAGTTTCAGCTTGAGTTCTCTATAGATGTGTAAGAACTAAAAGGCCCCACGTCATAAAGCGAATAACGCTAGCATTATTCGGAAAATAGTTTCTTTGAAAGTAGCAAATTGAGTATGGTACACAAGACCCGAAAGCTGGACTAGGAACAGCCGCTACAGCTTGCGTCATTGCAATCATTACGGGCTAAGTAACATTAGGTTTATATTATACATAGTTAGTGAAACAACTGCATTTTGTTGTATTGAGTACCACAGGCTTTGCATGAAAACCTACGTTTAGCGCCCTACCTTAGCAAATATTATCCGAAAAGTCGTTTCAAATTTTCTCAATCTTCCATTCTTCATTTCTAGAAAAAAAAAAAGAAAATACCGCACGAACGCCGTACTACCGCGCTCCAACTGAACTCGGTGGCTGCCGAGCGCCCTCAGTAACTGCTTCGGAAGAGCGCGAGCAACGGGCGATACAAGGAAGCAGCATTCAGACGGTCGTTCTCGCTCCAAATGCATAACTGGCTCGCGAAATTTTCTGCACGCGCTACTTACGGCAGCGCAGCTAACAACGTTCGCGCCGACCCCTTCCTCCTTCGGTAAAAAGGGCAGGCCGTCGTCGTCGCAGTCGTTGTAAAAAAAATTAACAAGAAATAATAAAACAGCGGCGGCAGAGCGCTGGAGTCTGCACACGCGCAGTCGACAGACCCGGCGCGAGCGCGAACAATGAGCGCCCGTGCTCGTGCCACGGCCCACGGAGGCAAAGCACAAAGTTCGCCTTGAAGAACCTCGCAAACGGCTCTTGGCCTGTAAATAATGGCCGCCCATAAAAATGTCGGCCGAAATTGCGCTTCCTTTCGATAGTCGCGCCCGCCGCCGGCGCTAGCTATAGCTAGCTCGGGAGAGGGCACTGCCCCTCCGCTGTCCCCACCACCTCCGCCAGCTCCGGCTTCCTAGCCCCGTGTCGTCGTCGTCGTCGTCGCTGTTGCTCGCTTGCCCGCACTGGGCTGGCTTTTCAGGCATATGCTACAGCAACGCTGTTTTTAGGTGCCTTTCTCTCTATGTTTCCTCCCTCCTTTAACGCGCCGTGTTGGTGCCGCCGCCATCCCTCTAAATGAAATGGCGGCATTCCTTATGCATGCGTGAATAACAGCGTGCTTCCTGGAAACACTCACCGGCTTCATTTCACTTTTTGCTTTTGAATTTTCCATCCTAAACGAAAGCCAAAACGTGCTGAATGAGCTTGTCGTGCAAACTTGTGTTTCACATACAAAAAAAAATAAAATATAATTATAGGCACCAACAACGGCCAGTGGGCAGATGACGTCTCCTACTTTCGAGAGTTATTGAGAACTTTGAAAAATTTAGCTTTTAGCTGGGTCTACATGGACGACAGTTTAACAAGAGGCTCCCTCTCTCTCTCTCTCTCTCTCTCTCTCTCTCTCTCTCTCTCTCTCTCTCTCTCTCTCTGTCTCTCTGTCTCTCTGCCCGCGTGAAATCAAGTGTAGATGCAAAGGATGGTGAATATGTTGCGCCACCGCCGAGACGATCCGACCACTCCTTTAAAGAGGAAGATGAACAAAGGAAAGTTGCACCTTATTACACACAGAGAGCGACAGCTTAAAGCCGACACTTTCTGGATTAAAAGGCCGTGGAAAGGCCTTTGGAGAGAAAACTTAGGAGTGCATTTAGGCTCCGCAATCAAGGTGCCTTCGGGGTGCTCGGTATTGAGAAATCAAACGAGTCTTACGCACAGTTTGTACTGTGAAGTCTGCCTCCAAACGGTGAGGTCTGTATTCTTAAAGGAGTGATTCACTCGACGGCTGGCTCCTGTGAGGAGCCAGCAGTTGCCATTTGCTAGGGCAGCGTCGTACATCAGACCACAAGTGTTTTCCGGCGGGCGCTACATGTCGGCGCAGCTGTGCCACGTCGAACAAATGGGACACGCCAAGTGTACGTTGCAGCTAGCTTAATCACTACTTACGTAGTTAGAACTTCGTTGATTACACAAATTATCTCTGGCATGCTCTCGTAATATACCACTTTACGTGAAATACCACACGTCTCTGCTCATTCCTAACTCGTGCAAGCCAGCCTTCGTTGCCTTCGTAATGCCGACTCACTAATACAGGAACCTCAGACATTGCTTCTGGCTTCTTAATATGCATTCAGAGGTGTTCTCATGCGTGCTTTGATAAACTTCATTCATCTTCTGGACTCACTTCTCGTAGGTTAATGTGTGATATTTTACCAATTCGATTTTCTGACCATTGTATGGCAGTTATTCGGCGTAGGAGAAACGCCCGTTCAAAATTTTTGCTGCAACGGTAGGTTTAAAAAAATTGAATTCTTCGCTTATTACTAACCCAGAATTTGTTTCTGGTATATACATGATGACTTCAGTTTTTCTTAATTCCTACACGCTGCTCTTTGCTGCTCGGAAGATTTCCAAGAAGGGTGTGCGAGTGATAGCTATCGAAATTCGGAAGTTAGGTCATTCGACCAAAAAGTATCAGGCGAATACACTGCAGACTCTGCAAACTGGAATGCTATGCACCAGGTTAATACTTGTACATTACTGCTACTACGAAATGTGAGTTATGCAAGTGTCATATATAAAGGAGACCGAGCTTATTCTCCTACAAAGGACGCTTTGCAACTGCGAGCGTCCACCGCGATAAGCTCTGCTTAAAGAACACCGTCACGAGATTACAATGTTTACGCTGGAGACGATATGCAATGGCGTTGTGTTAATCAGTACGAGTGGAGAGACTTCTGAGATCGTTAGTTATTACATAACATTGTTCGGACCTTCCCTATGTATTCACGATTCAGACCTCGTAACAAAATTCACAGACCTTCAGGTCCCTTCAGCAGACGATGATTGCGTATCTATTCCTGGCTGTTTCACTCAGCAAGGAGTATAATCAGCAATTTATTAGTTACCTCTACCAATACACTTGATTCTGACGGCATTTAATGCTAAATTTGCTAACCTTTAATTCTATACGCATTCCGGTCTTGTTCTACATTTTCACAAACCAGAACCGTCATTTGCTAAATATCACACACTCGGAATTTCAGAAAGATTAAGGATACAAAAAAGAAGGCATTCTGTAGACAGCTACAAACCCATAACATGGTCAAATGTTCACTATAAAACTCTCGCGAACGTTTTATCAAATCGTCTGGAAAACGCAATGCTGGGTATCCTTGAACCGCACCAAAGATGTGGTTTGAGAGGTCACTCCACCCAGTGTAACATACATATTGCATGCACAATTCTCAAGTCTTGCTCCTGCTCTCATAAGCAGCTTGCTTTTCAGCGGGTTTACCTAGTGAAAGCTTTTGATCGTGTCTGGAATTTGTTTGCGTCTTCAATGCGAATGATTTAAAATTACCCCTTTCTGTACAGTCTAAATCTGAATTCACATAGGTTCTAGTTATAAGTGCAACATTTAAAAAAGTTTTACTTATAAGTGACGCTTCTTTAAAAGTTCCATTTAAAACCGGGGCGTATAGGGAACCAGGTTAAGAGTGTCGAAAGCCCGGCTTCGGCATTGTCGACGTTGTGAGCGAAAAATCGCGGACATGGCTCTGGAAGGACGTAGTTAGCAGGTTAAATGGCTGGAGATCGATTCTTCAACGCGATGCATGATGTAACACGACAATGAAATATCAGAAAATTGAGAGGAGCTGCCAAATCGGGTTCTTCATTCGTGGTGGGAGAGTGGATTAGGAGTCAACCTTTCAGGGCTCCTGGATGCAAAGTCACGTGCACTACTCCGAGGCCAGGCTTGGCTATTCAGCTATATCTATATCGAGTGGTCGTCTCCGTCTGATAGATGGATGACGGGGTAGATGAGGACTGTATGCGAATAATAATATATGAGATATTAGGGATTAGTAACTTAGGTAGCAGAAATTATATGTACAGTTGCGGACAGAAGTAAACGGAGCACCCAGCCAAAGAAAAAAACTGATGGCCAACGCTGCCTAGCCGAGCCGGCCGAAAGCAGGCAATCCTGACGCGCATCTGCGCATCCCATGCCAGCGCGACCCTACGTTCGCTCCGCATGCCTTGTCACTGTCCCGACGTCAGTGTCGTGATAACGGTAATCATTACTGGATGGTCGCGTTCATCGAAGCGAGCGGACAGTTCAGATGCTCAGACCGCTGTCTTCCAAGCAGGGGCCGAATTACAGACGGCTCACACTCACAATCACACTCACACTCACAATCTTCCTATTGGCCAGCGGCAACACGGCGGGAGTGGCCGTCCTTTACATCATCGACATCTGCTGTTTACGTCATGAACACACTTGAAGTGATGACGTTGGCTACGGGCCAATTGTGAGCGGGGGTTGTGAGCGACGCGAGCCGCTCACAACTTGTTTGTGAGCGCTCACAAAGGGAAAATGGCGGCGATCTATGCGGCGGCCGGCGTTCTCGTGAGGCGGTTGCGGCGGCGCCCCGACGCGATCATCGGCGAAGGACAGTGTACGAAGATTGTTTGACGTGCCCGGCGAGATGTTTCGACGCTTGTTGCTACTCGAGAAGGATATAGTACAGAGACTGTGCGACGCGATGAACTTAGAACGTGTGTGCGGCCGAGTGCGCTGTGTGTGCGGCAGCAGATAATGTGTGCACTGCGCTTTTTCCGAACTGCTAGTGGCTTCCAAGCCCCTACTGGCAACGAGGCGAACATCGGCTTCGCGCAGCCGACAGTTCGAAAGCGTTTGCGGCGGCGTGCAGCTAGGGCGGCGGAGAAGAAAGGCTTCCTTCGTCACGGCAGCATACGCGGCGTCGTCGGGTTTGTCGACGACACATCGGTCGTCTACGAGTAGCCTTGTGATGTCCCTGTTTCAGATATGAGATGCCAACATGATTTTGGCCATGAACTTCCCTACGTGGGATCTTGGCATGATGCTTTCTTCTGGCGACACTCTCGGCTGCACACAGGCATGACACAGGTCGAGGCCGGCCTGCTGCGAGTCGTCGAATTCGCGACACTGAGCCGCGCTGCTGTTTGCAAGATAAGTTACGGTAGGCTCCACATGCCTCACATGTATTACCGTTCTTAGGCTTTTATAAAAGCTGGAACATAAGACACTAGTACATTGTTGAAATGTCTACGTAAGAAACGAAGATGGGAATGTGTGTGTTTGATGCCTGTATTGAGTAGGAATGGGGCATCATTTATACCGATATGAAGTGCAAGGCTGTCCTTACAGCAGTGTTGCTGAAACGTTCAATCATTCATTGTCTGCACGCCCATGAATGTCATCGTCAGCAAAACCTGGCAATGAGCTACTTGATGCGACTCTTCCATTGTGTCAGTAAGGCTGTTAGTTTATGAGGCTGTTGAGGTCGACAACGACGTGACGAAGAATGTGCTCAACAGCGTGCCATTTTCGGTTATGCTGGTGAGAGGGGCACCTGTTGGAGACATGGCTGCCAGTGCCATGGAATCCCGGTCCGGACTCTCCATAACGGTTATAGAACAAGGCATACACCTCCACACGGTTAATGGTGGATAACTGCATCGACGTGCTGAAGACCCGCTTCCAGTGCTTGCAAAAATACTAGACGTTCCTCTACCAGCCAGAGCGTGTAGCATGGGCCTTGTTGCATAACTTCTTTGGATGTCTTCCTGCCTGCCTGCAGACGAGGAGGGTGCTGCTGGCTTGGACAAGAAAGGGTCACATCTGTGCACAGGCTACTTGGAAGTGGGATCACTATTGCCATGCATACCTCTAGTGAAAAGTCATACAGAATCATGTTGTGAGCCTGTTCCACAGAACCTACCACCATAGGCTGGCGCAGCTGCCCATGGTGCGGCCACCGCTTTGGCGTCAATCACAGCACAGCAATCGGCCGTGATATACCACACGTAGCTGACCAACTCATCACAGGCAGCCAAGTGCAGCGTCTTCTCTTTTCATGTCTGTGCCAGAAACCTGTTGTGATAAAGATGCATCTTCTCGAACCATGCGTTAAAACACCTCATCCGTCAAGTCAAATTTGTCTTCGTACACCCCCCTTCACTGTTGCTTACAACCGTGTATGTTGGTGTTTGTGTGTGTGCATGTGTTTGAGTACATAATTAAAGTGTCTCACAACGAGGCAGCAATTGTGATGCCTATCGGAATGGGAAGGCCTCACAGAAGTTTTTTTAGAAGCACGTGTATCCACTGTGCACCTTTATTTTCCTGCAGCATTCCACACGCTTGAATATGCAGCAGCGAAACCAACTTCCTGCAATAGCATCGGCAGTTATTTGACGTGCTGCACAATTGTGCTACACAGAGAGGACACACAAGAATAATTTTTAGAGCCTGTAAGCTGGTACAGTACTCATCGCAGGTCTGATATACTTCAGAAGCAAGAAATGAAAGTATTGTGCATAAAACTGCGACACAGAGGCAAAACACAAAATATTAGTTGCTTAATGATTACAGGCTTGCATAGTAGTTGCCATAGGTTTGGCAGATTTCAGAAGCAGGAAGCAAAGTATGGCACTTAGCAGTGCAGAAACATGACACAGGTAGTGCTATGTACACTGTATGCATAGGGCAATCTCCATTAGTGAGCCTTTCAGGACTACAGGCCTGCATATACTGTTAGGATGCATAGAACGCATTTGCTTAATGATAAACAGTGTAAAGATGACAAATTGAATGCATAATATTGCGAGTTTTAGTGCTCATAAGTAGAAAATCAGAGGTGGGCAACCTCATGAGGTTTCGACCTCATGGGGTCGACCTCAACCTCAAAATGACCTCAACCTCACGGAGTGAGGTGAGGTTGAGGTGAGGTCGGTGACAGCTCAAAATGTTTTGAGTGAGGTCACGAAATTGGACCTCAACCTCACGCGTGAGTTTGAGGTTGAGTGAGGTCGTCATTGTGTGAGGTCGAAATTGTGAGGTCCAGGCTTTTTGCTGTTGCCGCGGCTTTCTTCGAAGAGCGCCGCTTTTGACGCGGAGCTCGGGCGTACTGCCGCGGTGTGCCCGCCGACTCTCGGTGTTTGGTTACCCCCCAATCGGACGACCGGATGCGGCAGCCCCTGCCCAGCTTTCGGCATTCCACCGTAATGTCCGCAGCCCGAGGACGCTTCCCTCTGGTCTACTTGGAAGGAGATATATATATATATATATTTTTTTTTACTTCACGAACTCCTCATGCCCCCCGCCAGCCACCCCCGTTTCCTCTGACTTGTTTGTGCCGATGCTTGCGGCAGGCTCAAACACCCAGGAGCGCGCAAAGCACATAACTCACGTTGACTTGCGGTGCTTTTGTCGGAGGCCGCAAAGAAAGCAGCAAACTAAAAAGCGAAGCAAATTGTCTTTGCACAGACGGCGCGGAGCAGAACTGTGTCTTGTGCATGCCCGTTTCCAGGCGCTATAACGGCTGCTTCCTTACATTCGATAAAGGACCCTGCTGTACATTACACGGAAACTTAACAGAAAATGGTGCAGCAAAATTGTTAGGGGACGTGATACTGACAGATAAAAAAAAAAAACATGAACAAACCAGAAAAACCGGCACAATACCATCTGGGCATTTTATCGAAGTCCTCCCTTTCGAGTTGTACGTCATCGTTCTATATTTCGGTCCTGTAAATTTATATTCTTGTATTTTCCAGAACAACCTCTCTTTGGTCTTGTGCTGCTTGTTTCTTATACAGATTCACAGGTGGCCCCGAACAACTGCAATGGGATGAAATGGACGGCACATCTTATAAGACGCAACTGGTATACAGGAAAACGCATGCGCATGTTAACCATTTGCCGAGATAGAACAGACAAAATAATATATGGGGCTTGTATGCAGTCAAGCGCAATGAAAAAAAAAAATGATTTCCCTCCGCTAAGGCC
Organism: Amblyomma maculatum; assembly: GCF_055883805.1. Classification (NCBI taxonomy): domain Eukaryota; kingdom Metazoa; phylum Arthropoda; class Arachnida; order Ixodida; family Ixodidae; genus Amblyomma; species Amblyomma maculatum. The sequence goes on along the minus strand of NC_139345.1, from coordinate 43,073,219 downwards.
CTTTATTTCTCTCTCAAATTCTATTGAAATCAAGCAATGCAGGAGGAAGGAGGAGAATAAGGGATTCTTAACTTCATAATATCAGGTTTTTCTTGAAATCTCTTATTCAGGCGCAGAAAAAAAAAAGAGAACAGCGTTTTTCTACATGTTTTTATGAGCTAGAAAGTATTGAGATGATTTCCGGCTGGACATTTTGGTGTCTAGACGGACGAATTGGTGTGGCGAACTGAACGTGTCTGTTTTGTGCTCCCGTCTGCTCGAGACGGACAAATCAATCGGATGAAAATTTTTGTGGCCAGATGTCGGAATAATTTTTTCAGATATTTGTTTTTTTCTTTAAAAATCAATTTTAATGTACGTGATATGAAGCCAATTACATGCTAGCACTGAGGAATGCCGTATTAAGTCGATGTCTCAAACCTTCTATAAGCTCTAGGAAGCGCAGTTCTCTTCTGTTTTTAGTGTGCGATATTTGTTATTACTTTCGTCAACATGGCATTTATTTATATATATTTTCTTGTATGTCAATTAAGTTCGTACACTGCCGAAAAGAAAACAGGCTTCTTCCCTCACATTAGGCTCTTTTTCAGAGGCCCATAGCCCAACCCTCCTTTCCACTTACCCGCGCGGTCATTTAGTTTTTTTTTCTTTTTCTTTTGCAAGTATTGGAAAGCGCGATCTAGTCTCTGAAAGCGGAGCTGGCACACATACGCCATTGCCGTTTGGTGTGTATTGGTGACAGTTGGGCATTCACCGCATGAGCAAAACCAGATGTCTACAGACCATGCATGGCAAAATTACTTTTGAAAAGGAATTAAATTACATTACTAATTACTTTGCTGAAAATCTAAGAAAAGTAATTAAATTACATTACTGATTACTGCTCCTAGCAAGTAATGAAATTACATTACGATTACTTCTACTGAGAAATTAAATTACTTTGAAATTACTTTCTAGTTTCCATCCATGCAAAAACTAATCAAAGCTAATAAACAAAACGAAAGCTTGTTCTTCGGACGCGAAGGACACACATTCTTTCGTCTTCCCGCCAAATTCTCTCCCAGAGAGCTATTCCTTCCCTCTCTCCTACAGCACGGGCCATTACAAAAAAAAAGAAAAAAAAAAGAACCCACGTGGTCGAACAGTCATGAAATGACCGGCGAAGCCAGCGTCTTGCTGGCACGGAGCTGTCTCCGCCATTTGAAGGGCCAGAAGAAGCTAGGTCATTTATTGCTTCCGCAGTCCCAAGAATCGACGTCGGCACATTTGTGCTCACTGCTCAGTAATGCTCAAGCCACGGTGCCTCACGTCATGGACCCTTTCGCCTATCTCCCCCAGCCCCAATCCTCCCTCGCACCGTGGTGTTGAGTGTAACCAGGCTCCACTGTGCACTAGCCGACGCAGCAGGGAGTGCCGCTGCGCCGCGCTCGCAACTATAGTTTTCAGCTCCAGCCTTTTTGCACCATTTCTCCCTTCGGGATTCCCTTGACGCCTTGTATCCTGCTACTTGGAGAATGGCTGCCCCTGCTACACACGAGGTCTCAGACGCACTGTTACTTAATCTGTCCCCCTTTGCCGATCCGTTACGCTGGCTTCGCTTGCCGCACGTCGTTCTTGCTTTCGCGGCACTCTACTTCGTTGACTTTTGAAGGAGTAGTGGCGCACTTTAGTAAAAGTAATTTCGAAAGGAGTTTGCTGCGAAATTACTACTAATAAGTAATTCATTACATTTCTAAATCACCAACCCGAGAAAGGAATTCATTACATTACAAATTACCGAGAAAAGTAATTCAATTACAGAATTTCATTACTGTAATTCACTTATTGCCATGTCTGCTACAGAAGGACGGCGAAGGGAGGAGCGCGTGCACAGCGGGGGGCGCGGTCCCTCCGGGCTGCTTGCTCGCCTCCTTTCTGTTGTTCTTGCCTTTATTTTACGTTTATGTGCTGCAACTATACGACAGTAACGGGGAAACGGTTTCTCTAGATTCACCTACGGTGCATGCGGCGAAGCAGCTTCGGAGACACCACCGTGCAATTTATTAGTTCATTATTCAAAGGAAAACAAGTGAATACCACAAAGAAGCTCGTCTCAGAATTGTTGGCGAAATGGCATCCAGTATTCGGTTCGGACGTACAAGTATTTATATCGTGTGTGTGTGTGTGTGTGTGTGTGTGTGTGTGTGTGTGTGTGTGTGTGTGTGTGTGTGTGTGTGTGTGTGTGTGTGTGTGTGTGTGTGTGCGTGTGCGTGTGCGTGTGCGTGTGCGTGTGCGTGTGCGTGTGCGTGTGCGTGTGCGTGTGCGTGTGCGTGTGCGTGTGCGTGTGCGTGCGTGCGTGCGTGCGTGCGTGCGTGCGCGTGCGTGTGCGTGTGTGTGTGTGTGTGTGTGTGTGTGTGTGTGTGTGTGTGTGTGTGCGTGCGTGTGCGTGTGCGTGTGCGTGTGCGTGTGTGTGTGTGTGTGTGTGTGTGTGTGTGTGTGTGTGTGTGTGTGTGTGTGTGTGTGTGTGTGTGTGTGTGTGTGTGTGTGTGTGTGTGTGTGTGTGTGTGTGTGTGTGTGTGTGTGTGTGTGTGTGTGTGTGTGTGTGTGTGTGTGTGTGTGTGTGTTTTTTAGGCGGGTGGGAGTAGGACATTTTGCTCCGGCGAAATTTGATGGGCGAGCCGATGTTCGCGACAGCAAAGTGGTTCACGTTTACCCTTTTTCCTAGCAGTTCCGACCCTTGTAATTTTTTAATGTAAGGGTGGTGTTCGAAGAAGCAATTTCGCCAATTCTTGCAATACGCCACGGGATCACAGAATTATAAACTAACGCCCAGGATTGGCCGGTTGGGACCTCATAAGATAAACTGCATTCCTCTTCGAAATTTTCTGAAGGTTTATGCGGCGTTGGCCGAGTTTTATGATTAATTGGTGTTTTGCTGTCTTTTCCTCTTTTGTTTGTTTTGTTGGGGATTTAGTCTTCACAAGTCGTTTCATGAGTGGCTTTTACGGAAAATTTGTGCCCCGTTAATATGACATCCGTTAATATGGAGGACCCGAATTATGGACAGTTTTTCTAAGGGCGAAGATTTTTCAATGTATTTATGTCTCGTTAATATAGAAACTCGCTCTCTGAACAATGGAGATGGGATGAGTGCACACAGCCTATTCGGCCCATGTATTTGTGTCTCGTTAATATGGACATCGTTTGAAAAAAGCAGAAGAGTCCGAACGCAAGTTAAAGAAGGGTGCGCAAGCCGGGAACCTATGCCGACAGCCGATACGGTCGGATGCCTGAACGAGTCCTGTGGAGTTGGAAAGAACCAAAGCGGGCGTGTCGTCGTTTTAGGAAGAAAGGGGGGGGGGGGGGGGGCACAAGAGCGGGAAGGAAGGGAGGAGGAGGAGAAAAGGAGGGTTGATGACAGGGATCGTATACAGCAAACCGACGGTCAGCTAACTAAGAAAGACCACAAAAGGAGGGAACCGGGAGATTTCTGGGTGCAGCGGCAGCGCCGCAACTAGAGGCCGCAGTCGGGAAAACAGCAACATGTGGTCGCAGAACAGAAGAGAGGCCGGTAAAAGCGTAAGAAAGATAACAATACGAAGAAAGACAAGCGCCAAAATTGGGGGTGGGAACTGAAGTTTTTCTATCCCAGAACACAAAGTGTGTTCCATGAAGCTTTCGGTCAGGGTTAAGACACACTCACGAAGTAGAGCGACAAAAGAAACGCGACGACCACGCAACTAGGACCGGGCGTCCCGTCCTGGACGCCCTTCCTTCTCATGCTCCTGGTTTTCGTCACTGTTGCGCTGCCGAACTACCACATTTTGCACCACAGCGATCCGCATGTCGGCTTCGCCTTGAGTCAACGATGCGGCCTTGACAAGGTCTGAGCTCTTCGTAGTCTAGTCGTCATTCTAAACTGTACTTCAGCTTGCAGTGTTTGTTTCATAGGAACACATACAAACGGCACAGGAAAGGGCTGTTTGATAGCCCTCTGTATAGTAGCCTGCCAACTTGACTCCCTCGCTTCCTTACAAAAACAGTACAAGGCAAGAAAGAGAATCAGAAGAATGGAAAGTCAGGGAGGTTAACTAGGGAAAAAGAGTGCAAAGAAGCAGGAGCCTGTAACTCTCAACTTTAGTCTGACTTTTGGCATGGTGGGAGTTAAACGCAAAAGAATGGAGCTGAACTTAGGCGCGAAGCGGGAAATCTGTGAATACAAGCGGCAAAAGCAATCTCAGTCAATCCAAGCCGTGAAAGACTGGACCCAAGTTATACTAGGCCTCAGCCTCGCCAGGTCGACGGTATACCATCTATATGTACTACCGGACTCCGATAAATGGCTCAACGTCGGCATCACAGCGTAAGCCACAGTCCGACAGCGCCCAGCACAGTTCGAAGAAATGGAGTCAGCCTTGTTAATGTGGTTCGGGAATGTGCTCGCGAATGTTGCTGTCGTGAGCGACGAAATGCTTCAAGAGAAGGCTCGCTGCCTCGGCAACATTATGGGTGCTTCTTCTCCTCCGTCTTGATAGGTTTTACCTGTGATGACTTACGGAATTTTTGTTCAGTAAATCAGGGAGATGTTTACTGAGAAATATTCTACGCTCTGTCTAGGCGTTACTGACTTCAGCTACTCAAGAGGATGGCTGACAAGGTTTAAGAACAGACATGACGTTTCGCGTCGACGGATTTTTGGAGAAGAGGGTAGCATCGACATCTCGGCGGTGTTTATATACCCAAATTAATTAAAACAGCAGCCATTAATTATAAATTTTTTCTCAATTATATACTTTTCGTTTTTATTCATGACTCGTTATTATGGATGACTCGCTTTATGGACAGTTTTGGTCGGAAACCAAAGCGTTCATACTAACGAGGCACGACTGTATTCCTATTTTTTCTTAATTTAATGTATTCTGTCGCAAAACAATGTACAGTGTATTAAAAAAAATCTCGGCAATCATCAAATTTTTTTTTTTCGAATTAAGAAAAAGAGCAAGGATGAAAGCTTGGGCGCGTTGGTGTCGGTTTTCTTGCCTCATAGCGCTAAACAGACAGGGACACAGCCAGACATACGGGATGGGCGATAAAAAAAGTGCCCGTCCCGTGTGTCTCGCTGTGTCCCTGTCTGTTTAGCGCTATGTGGCAAGAAAAGAAAAAGAGCATATCGTCATTGTTGTCGTCGTCACTAGGGTCAACAGCATTTGTCTTTTCAGTTTATAGTAAGAACTGGCTTGTTTTATTTCTAATACGAATCTTATTCACGTGGGTCAGATGGGATAAACTCTTTGTATTGCAATATGGGCCTATTGCGTAGTAACGTGGTACCCATGTAGGCCTTAGAATGAAACCGACCACAAAAGGGTAGGCGAGGAGGGGGAGAGGATTGCCACTTTAGTGCAGAGTTGGACATGTGTCCAGAGTTTCTCTGCTTTTATCCAGTATATTAATTGTAGTATAAAATTAGGAGTAAAATACAGCCTTCATACGACAACATTCTGGCTAGCCTATATATACCCTAGGATTACCGAGAAATGTATATTTGCTTTAAGTTACGGTTTAATTTAATGATTTTTTTTTTTTTGAGGTCGAGCGCCCGACCTCAACCTCACATTGAGTTTGAGGTGAGGTTGAGTGAGGTCGCCAATGGTCACCTGAAAAGTGAGGTGAGGTCGCCTGAGGGACCTCAACCTCAATTGATGAGGTTGAGGTTGAGTGAGGTCGCCAAATATTTTTTGAGTTTGAGGTGAGGTCGAGGTTTTTGAGGTCAAATGCCCACCTCTGATAGGTATACAAACAAAGCAAATGGTGTGTGGGCAGAGGGTATCGCTTAAAAGCAAAGCAACCCAGTCATGGAGAACAAAGAAAAAAAATACAGAGCACACTACAATGAACACTACATCGAAAGCCCTGTCACGGTGGCACTGCAGTGAATGAAGGCTTCAGGTTCAGTCCCGGCAGGTGTGGGAGCATTCCCATGATCATGTTCTTTTCTAAACTATCCAGCTACATACAAACAGATGACCATGCAACCACGGAGCTTCATTTTGGCCTACACTACATGCTTCACAGTCGTCTTGCATTTCCTAAAGAGAAACAAATAGAACCACACAGCTTGCACGTTACACTTTCAGCACTTTTCTCATCGATACTAGTAGGCGCCGACCGAAAACACTTCCGCAAGTTTTCTTTGTCCATTTCTGTGTCAAGCGCTCTATGAAATTTTATCGCTGCAGGCTCTGAACTTCGACTGCATCCTTATTAGATTTTCAGCATGCTCACGGCACCTGCACGGTACTTCGATTTCAGACGACGCTTAAAAAAGCAGCACCTTCTCGGGCAATCAGCTGTTTGCTTGCAGGCCGCCATGTGCACGCCATGACGCCGCCGGCGCACCCTCGCGGCAACGAAAGTTACCTAATAGCAAGTATAATTACAAAAGTAAGAACGCTTCTACTTAAGCTTAATGTTATTCCATATTAAAAATAGTACCTTGCCAAAATAATCCTTGTTTTATTTATTGCGTATTAATTGCGTCGTGTTACAAAAAGTTAGGAGACGGTCCCTGCTCAGTTTTGTGCCACACTGTGGCAACAGCGTTTGCCGAGGATTCAGAACTACTCTAAGCACTATAGAACTACCGGGGCGAAGCCACGCTAAAAGTCACTGGTAATTGGACGATTTCGCATACTCGTCACGATTGACGTCTCAAGGCTGCGTCACAGCTCCGTAATTTTGACGTCACGCTCACAAACTTGTGAGCGGAGTCCGTAATTCGGCCCCAGAGCCAGCACGGGCGGCGCTGCATTTAAGCTGCTTCATTCCAACAGCAGTAGACGCATTTCCGCATTTCCGCCGGAGATTCACGCATGTCTTTTGTTTTGAACTTTTCTTGGCGCAGGAATTCATTTGTATCCCACTTCCGACCAAATGTGCTTGAACTCGACATGCCGGCGCAGATTCGGGTTCATTTATTATAGTTACTGTTGTAACTGTTAATGTTCGAACATTATTATGGGCGCAAAATACCTGTCTGCAAAATATTTCCGCAGAAGGTTTCCGCATAAAAATAAGATCCATGGGTAGTTAATCGATAACTACTCATTTATATATTAATTCTTAGCTATGCTCAACTCAGTGATGCAAGCTGAAGCCCCAAAATTTGACATTTTCCGAACTTCAAATTTGGTATCTAATTCGATTTGACAATGGCCAGATCAGTGATGCCCTCAAAGTTTAAGTGGGCTAACCCCAAATTTGGCCCATAGGACCCCCAAATTTCGCGCGGACGTGATCCGAAGATCATACACGGAATGTTAACTGGGTTCGCATATGCATATATACCAGGAAGCGAAATTTCACCTACCCACCGCGGGCAAGCTGCTGATCTACCTATTTTGTTTCCTGCAATTCGATAAGGAGCCTTCCAAAACACTGAGAGCAGAGCAAATCATCTTCGCAAACCAATCTTTAAGAAATCTACTCACAGTATGTGGCTCTGGGTCGCGTGTTCGTTAGCTCTTTCGGTCTAACCAGTGAAGGCACAGAGGCAGGCTACGAGACCATTGCGAGGATGAAAATCGCGGCCCGCATCACTTAATTCCAAATTCATTTTGTATTCATTTGGTCCTTTGACGTTGATCACTTGTTGGCCGACGAAGCGGCGGATTTCAAACGTTCGCGGAAAGCAACTGGGCCACTCATACAACACCAACAGCCTCTCAAAATTGGTTGCATGACGCACCCAGCAGTATGGCCGGTGCATGTGACAAGTCCCGATGATTATCACTGAGGACAGGGCCAGCTACATTGCGATTTCTGCGACTGGCAGCTCGCAGCATTCGTCTGATGCGATCATGGCAATGTTCAGCCAAATAAAACGAGAGAAAACGGAAGGTATGGAATGCGGCTCCTAGTAACTGCAGCACGCCAACCGCGGACTTGCTGCTTGTCGAAGAGTATGGCAGATATACGAGCTGTGACAAGCAACGTCACTCCAATCTGACACGTTAAAGGATTTGACCGGTGCCCTTCCAGGAACAAGGGCATCTCGGCGCGTGCATTTGGCTGGGTATTCTTTCGAAGAAATTGTGATTCCATCGAAATTGTGCGATAGCACGAAGAGTCTTGAAATGTGTGCTCCGGCGCTCAAGCTTTCCAGATAGTGTATCATTTCGATACAGAAGTTCATTTCGAACAGATTAAGGCTTTGCACGAGGATTTCAAGATGTCATCTCAGATCCCGGAGAATAGGAGGTGGCAGATCATCCGTGTTTCTGTTCAAAGAATTTCACATGAAGTCACAATGTTGCATGCAAGTTGTAAAGCTCAGAAGACGAATGATGTCGAAATTGGGGGACCATTGGTCCATATTTGCGGGTAACCCCTTAAACTTCGAAGGCACCACTCATTTGCCCATTGTGAAATCAGGACCCGTACTCCGAGTTTGCATCGTTATCGAAGTGTCGCTATCTCACGTGACCTCGAGTCATTTGATTGGTCTAAACGCCTGAAAGGGGTGTTGCGACTACGGAATCGGAAGAGGAGGCAACATCATTTTCCAGCGTTTCCACCAATCAGGTGACTCGAGGTTGGAGAGATAGCGACACTCACGATAACGACGCAAACTCGTAATACGGGCCCAGGTTGGACACCAAATTTGGTGAAGTTCGAAACACGTCAAACTTTGGGACTGCATTTTGCTCATTTTTCTGAGTGGCCACCTCAAATTGGAAGTCATCGTTGAACTGACCACAGCTAACAACTAATATGCAAATTAGTAGTTGACACTTGACTCCCTATCGATGTTATTGGTATGCTGATACTTTCTGCTGAAATATTCTGTAGGCCGGTACTTTCAACCCAGTGTATTTATGTCCAAGCATTAACATTAACTGTACTGAACTGAACTGTACTGTTATGTCATGTGGTATCATGACCTCATACAGCCCGCCAGCCAATCAGTTCCTGGTCATGCCACCTGCCAACTACCATCTTCCAGAATACATGCCCGCGATTTTTCGCTCGCAGCGCAGATACCAATAACCCTCACGCCACCGCCTACACCGAATTTTCTGAATAACCGGGACCTTTAAACGTCACCACGTTAATGCCACGAAAAAAAAAAAAAAACATGGTTGCCAATTAAGCCTGGTTAGGCGAAATCCAAATTAGATCCGCTAGCCTTACTTTTCTCGCTTTAATTTCGTGTCGCACCCTCATTAGTATGCAGTCTCTCATTAGCATGTAGCGTGCAGCATGCGACTCTATGCAATGCATATAAGTGTACAATGCAAACTAACACCTGAGGTTAACTGAGGTTAAACTAACATTGCATACAGTCGTCATTTGCCCAATTGTGTACAATGTCATCCCATATAGACATAAAGCCCCGCTTTAGCCATGCTTTACGAACGTGCAGAACGAGTCAATATAATTTGTGGCGTACAAGAAGCCGGCAGAAGACTGTGTCTGGTATACACAAAATATACTGACTCGTGCCACTCTAATAATCGATAGCAAAGCAGGCGTTCGGGCATGCAGCCGCAGTCTCCTCTATAGAGGTCTCGAGCTCGGCCAGCGCACGCTGGAGTGTGTCGTCGTCTTCAGCACAACCACCCCGACGCGTAGAAGAGTGCTACACTAGCATGGCTTAGGAGTAGCGATTTCTCTTGGGTTCCAAGAGTGCTCGTGGGATATGATGTAGGCGTAAATCAGCAAGACGCTCGTGTGCCATGCGATGTCAGTGAACGTTAAAGTACCTCTGGTGGTATAAATATCTGGAACCCTCCGCTACACTGCATCCTTCGTAGTCTGATTCGCTTTCGGACGTTAAAAATTGTGACCGTAGCCGTCTCTGCCACGCTCGAGCTAACTCGGGTTGCCACATATGCACACGCCTTGCCAATCCTGAGTATACTCATTTTGGCTTTTTAACTCCCTCCCTGCCGTTCATAAAACTATAGTCGCGCAAAAAAAAAAATCAGAAATGTGGTGCAGTCCATCAAGAGGCCACATTCATTCGTTCATAAATCTTTATCCATAGGGAGGACCTGGAGCCTAGACGGGAAATAAGTTGATAAAACTTGTAGAGTAAATTTTAAACCACAAATGGAGCGTGTGTACCCACACGCGCGTCGCTTCGTTTTCGCCTCAGCAGAGTAGCCATGGCGAGACAGCGTGCCCCGTGCGTCCCCGCTTTTACGGATGAAAACAGCTGCAGAGGGAATCTCGCTATCTGTGTTCTATTTACCAGGTGCCGTTGTGTCTGATGACTTGTTTGGAGAACATTCCAGTGAGAAAGGTTTACAAGTATACGATGACATCATAATTATCAGATAATTATTTTGGTAATTGGAAATTGCCAATTTCTTTGTACTGAGTACAACTCATTTCTATAGAAGAACCCTGAATAGAAGTGCTTAACTTTCCTGGTAGAGCTTCGAGGTGCCATATTAGCAATAAATTTACACGAAATCAACACGAAAAAAAAAAAATAAAACGACTAGTAGCGGAGCACACAATAAAATACCTGGCACTAAAAGGCACCAGCGAAATTCCTACCTGAACAGTGCTGCCCAGGTTGGTAGCTCCTGAAAATTCAGCTTTGGACATACATCAGCGAAATCTACCCCGCCGCGGCGGCCCACAGAACAGGGCACTCGGCTGCTGAACCCGAGGACGCGGGATCGAATCCAGGCAGCGACGATCGCTTTTCAATGGAGGCGACACGCACGTTAAAGAAACTCAGGTAGTCTAAATTTTCTCAGCGCTTTGCTTGGGGCAGTAAATTATATAACCCAAATCAACCAGACATCGATGTAGTCGGTCATAATGAAATTCATTGAACGTGGCTCGAAGGCAACATCGTTCGTTGTCGTGATTTTTGCGGTTCGATTTTCGGCGAAGTGTTCAGGAAGATTGAATTCTTCGTCCTTTTTGTCCAAAATTTTAGACGTGTCGTGGACTTAGGCATATGCGACGTTAGACAAGTCCGTCCAGGTGCGAGCAATTATGACCGAAAATTGCTGAGCTGTGCCCGGTACGACATGAAGCACGACATCTTCACCTTTCACATCATCAGTCTCTTTAGTTGTTTTCAGTCTTGACAGACATTTGACCAAATCCGTATAGCTCCATGTTGTCATTCTTGAAGGAAAAGATTCACAGCGCTAACAAATAGACACTCACAAATAGACATACAGGTGCAGGCGCTGACTCCAACTTCTTTTTCGAAACAACACCAAATTGAAAGTTGACTCAAGAAAAACAACTCGTGGCTTCAGATGCCCTTATCGTGCAGACTGCGGTTCCGATGTCGACGATCGCATCGAATCTACTCTCATTGATCACCGCAGTCTTGATGCACTTGATACTGGGTTGCCCATCATTCGGTGAAGCGGACACATACTGAGGCGACTGTCCTGCCCCTGGCATTGCGGTTTCTTCGCTGCTGCGGTGAACAGGCAAGTGACAATCCCTCACGACGTGGCCATATTTACCGCACCCGGTAATATTTCGGCTCTTTGGCCCTTTCAACGCTGCCGTGCTCGGTCTGCTTCGGCCCTGTCTCCACCCCTGCTCGTGTGGCTGACATAGGCTAGCTTTCATCCTGGCTTCCATGACAGCTGCGATAGCCTGCCTCCCCTTCTTCGATGCTTTTCTCCGCTTCAAGTGGCTCCAAATATGTAGAGAAGCTTGCTGACTTAATCCACAGAATCGCATCGTGGTTTGCATTCTGCAGTCCCGCAGTGATTAAGTTCTTCCAATGCGAAGTGTTTTCTTTTATGTCACACATAGTGCAAAAATAATACTTGTCTAAGAAATAATCGACAACAGACTGCCGCAGGCCTTGCGTACGTCGGAGAATCCCCTCGTAGAGAGCAAGCGCGTTGCTTTCGTCGTCGGGAAAGACTTTCTCCAGCTCCTCCACCCATTTCTCCCGGGTCTCCAGCTGCGTTCCCCTTGCTCTGTGCCATTTCAGCGCCGTCCCGCTGAGCTTCGACGCTGTCACAGCGAACGTCACATCGTCCCTCCAGCCGGCCTGCCCAGCCATCATCGCGACATTTGATACCCACTCCCAGGCGCTTTCTCTCACTCCGGCCCCCGCAGTGGTGGTGCACGAGAAAGCGGGAATGGAAGCCGACTAGTCCGGCATTGCTGTAACATGTATGTTGTCTTGATTTTAGGCTGTCAACAGTTGCGTATGGGCTAGTTGCTCGGTGAGCGTAGCAAGTGCCTTGATTAACTCTCTGTCTTGGAACATGGCGGTGCTTTAGGGGTAGCCGAATGCTTCGCTTCTAAGAATGTTGAAAGTGTGGGAAGAAGGCTCACCGCTGCTGTCTTGCTGCGATGTAGTCGACGTCGCCGCGGCTGCTCCTTTTCCGTCGCGCCTGGCTTTCTGAGGCTTCCGGAGGCGGTTATCCAATTTCTGATTGTAGGCGGCTTTGATTACTCCTTGTTGTGCGAATAAAGTTCAGGGTGCCTTTCTTGCTGATTTTGCTAACTATTTATTAGTCATTAAACTAATAGCTGATGTTACATGCGTCCGTGCGATTCTGAGTCCATGTTTCTTTCTTTTTATATTTTGCGATGTTTATTGCCTCAGGGCATTTACAGAACATTATGTAGGATGAAGGGTATGATAAAAATAAAATGAAGAAATGTTGGCTGATGTAATGAAGTCGAGGAGCGAACGATGTTGCAGCCTCTGCGTCCAAGCGGCATATGACGACGGATTATGAGGGGAGAGGCCAGCTGCCACCAGGTGCCGGATCCCCGTCGGCTTCAGCGCTGGACATTCACACAGTAGATGGTGAATATCAACTTCTCTATCTCTGGGCTTGCAGACAGGGCACCCAGGTGGGGATACAAATCTCGAAATTGGGGCCACTTTCAAGTCACTGCAGGTGTTAGGGTCACCCCAACTCGAATTCTTCGAAGCGCCACCTCCTCTGCATGGGTTAGACAGCGAAGGAGGCTTACCTAACACGGAGGTGTGAGACCGCATGTACGGCGTCGGAGGTGATCCTTTCTTGTTGAAAGTAGGTAAGCCTTATCCAATTTTATCTGGTTTGGCAATGACGAAGTTGAGGTGGAAAGGCGGGTCGTAGCCTCCGCATGGCTTTGAGAACTTAAACGGTCACGCGGAGTTCATTCAATACGGATTGGCTGAGGTATGCGTGCCGCTAGACTGTGTATATTTTGGCAGATTTCTGTGCTGCTACTGACGCGGCTAAGAACGTTTGTCAATGGAGAGCATCTGTTCGTATGACAATACGGGCCGTGGGAAGCATGGGAATGGCGGTCACGGAGCGAAGCGCCTCTTGCACAACAAACAGTTCCGCACAAAAGAAGATGGAGATTCTGGTAATTGAAACGTTATCTCTTGTCCAGTGAAGACTAAACAGGGTAGTAAACTGCAGTTGTCACTTCGCAGGCTTGGATGCTTGCGTCGACGTAAATAACGATGGAAGCTTGCGGCAAGCGGGCGTCTCGTTCCATAATACGATTTTTCTTCTACCTCAGTCGTCTTCCTCCCTAGGGTTGCTTCTTGTTCTTCATCAGGGTAGCTAGTCGACTCTTCTTCTTTCCGCTTAGCTTGCTGGTTGCGCATTCAGCGGTGGCGGTTCGTTAAAACTAGTGACGTTTCCCGTTTGAATTTCATACCTAAGCTCTTATAGCTAGATGTCCTAACACTATCCTTACAGTTATCCTGATCGTTTTTCCTTATTCTTTGACACTGACGGTACTTTCCTTGTTCGCAAAATCTCTTACCATTTTATAATCTCATCGCGTCTCGTTTGAAGACCACCGCTCAAGTCATTTTGTTATCACGGGGATTACAAGAAAACCATGACAGGCGAAAGAAAGGTGGTCGCCTTCCGATAGTTCAAGATCCGCATTATCGTGATGCGCCTATGCATGTAATCGTGAGTTAATAAATCCTGGCTTTCGAAGCAGCACAGATTCACTCATTTATGCCCTTAATGGCATCACTCAAGCCCCGTTATTGTTATCCATGTGCTTGCCGAATTCACTTGAAGCCCCCTTATATTCAGAAACGTACCCGAAGAAAGACTACGCTAACGACGATGGAGCCAGAACGATGCTATGATAAGGTGGTTGAGGATGTCGTAACATTTCAGTTTAAATAAAACCCGACAATGGAAATTCATGTCCGTAAATTTGTCTGAACAGTTACGATGTCCATTTTTCCGCCTTGTCCGAGCATCGTTCTGCCTCCATCGTCGCTGGCCTTGTTCTCGCACAAAAGTAAAAAAATAAATAAATTTCCCCGCCAATGGCACGTCACAAGCGTGTTTTCTGGTACGTCATAAGCGGCAGCGTGGTTTCTTTGCATCACAGTTCGCAGGGGTCGCCGAGAAAATAAAGCCTCGCTCAGAGTCGCCACGCAGTCTTCTATGGGAGTTTCGCTATCCCTTCATCCTTTACCATGTTCTAGGAAAAACCAGCGCACAAGCACAAACGTGAGGGAGGAAGGGACAAGATATAGCACTGTGTCAAGTTGGTACGACATTCTAGTACCAACTTGCCCATTAGTTTGCGCTATTGTTCTACCATGTGTCTGCCCGCATCCTCAATATTTGCCCTTTAGACCCTCAAATCTGACCTCGTCTGAATTTGACCAAAAGTGGTGTCCAAACTAATTTTAGAATAATGACCTCAGTGGCGCCATCCACATTTCGATGCGCCACTCCCAAAAATTATTTAACCCATCAGACCCAAAACTCTGATTTCGTTCTAATTCGGCCAAAATAGGTGTCCAACCTAACTTGACTGTGACCAAACCAGTGGTGCCTTTTGAATTTACCTGGACCACCCCAAAAATTTGGCCTCCAGACCCGCAAAATCTCTCTTCATCCGATTTCGACCAAAATTGGAGTCCAGCCTTTTGACTACGACCAACTCAGCCTTCCAAATTTAGGTTGACTGCTTTTAAAATGTGGCTTACCTGACTCTCAAAATTTTACTTCGCCCGGATCTGACCAAGATTTGCATCCAACCTATTTTACTATGGCCAACTCAGTGATGACTTTCAAATTTTTGGGGTCCACCTCAAAGTCGGCACGCTTGTGCATTTTCTGTGCTGGGGAGCTATGGAGATGAAAGGAGAGGCAGTAAACGCCTTGCGGAAAGAGGTCGCATTGTGAGTTATACGTTTCTTTAGAAGACAGCTTGGCCCTGTCCACAACGCCATTATAATGCAGTCTCTCACGATGGTGACAAAGTTACCATTTCATGCTTAAATATACTCTCAATTACGAGATGGACAGTAATTTTTCCGCTGGGTGCCATTCGGATGGAAATGTTTGAATATTTTTTAATAAATTCTGCTTATATTCGACATAAGGTTCATCACAGCGTTGAGCCGACGCCCCTTTAATATACCGTGAAAGGAAGCTGGGCGCATGTGATGTTTAAAAATGAGTGTATGTTGAGCAATGTTAACACAAATGTCGCATCATGTTCGACTCACAGTCAGATGGCACTAAAGCTGTATAGCCATCCCTGGTGCTGGGAACATACAGACCTTTAATTATCGTCCCACATTCACGCTGACTTGCAGCCTTATGCTTCTCTGTGGCGACTGTCAAGTGGAAAGTGCGAACATTTCGCGAACCGTTATTCTGTACGGGAATAACGACACCGGCTTCAGATATTCATCGTTTCTCGCCGAACTGATAAAAAACGGTAGATAGTGATTTGCGATAAGGCGGAAAAGCAAGCGCATACATGAAAAGAGAAAATGAGCTGCATCACAGCGTTTGGAACACTCGCCTTGGTGTATTTTCGTACTCAAGTTCTTGCCCTGCATGATAGGACGGTAAATTTGCATGCCGCCATCTAAAGTTGTTTTCTGCTTAAGCGTTTGCGTACTTAAATAGATCAGCAGCGTAGATCAGACATACCAGTTCCTTACCGTAAATGCCTGTGCTGCATGTATCCCGGTAAGATAAATGTGTCACACATCTTCAACACTGTTTGCTTTTATGACACAGCATAAAATCAAATGCCATAAAGAAATGAGACCACGTAAAGTGTGGCTGAGTTGGCAGGTGCGTAAGAGCGTGGGTAGTTGAAAGGTCGCAGTCGACCGGCGCGCTAGTCACGTGACATTGCCGAGTGTGGTGGTGGACTCGGTGGCAGTTGGCAGTAGAGCTTTTTTGTGTGCGAGTATTGAGACAGATCTGCGAATTAGGTTAGAATCATTTAGAAATGCAGGCAAAATGAATACCGCATGTGTCTACCGAAGTGCAACCATACTAGCGAAGAGGGCCACAACGCAGATATTTCGCCGAAGATGGAGCACCGGCGGCTGCAGCCTCAGCGTATGTGCTATAAGCATCAGGGACATATAAGCACGCCTAGCTGACTTCAGACTTTAATGACCGGCTAAGCTGTTTAGCAATTATCTCGTAAAATTCCGCATGTAGATATTTTTCTTTATTCTCTGACGCCATAGTTAGTATGAGAGATTTTTCGCATCTGCAAACAGCCATAGGAGTCCTTGCACCGAAGACTGACAGAGCTGACTGCATGGGGATGTCGTCGTACCATCGAGCCACTCTTAAGCAACAGCTATCCTCCCCAGAGGAATCGCATTCACCAGTTCAGTGTAAGCACAACTCACTGGAGTCCCCGAAGCAGCAACGTCAGAGCCCAGATGTATTACTGCATCTTCAGAACACTTCTAAAGACTACACTAAGCAGCTCCTATGCAGATGGCATCTCCATATGCAAAACAGTCGGGAAAGAACGCGCAAGGTTCGGGCTTATTGTGCGCATGTATTTCACAGTGATGCTAACGAAAGAAAATACACGCAGACAGAACAAAAAGCCGGGGCCAGGTCAATGGCCTCAAGTAGCCAGCATGCGTACCGAGTCGGGAGCAATCTTGGCGTGAACAAGACATCTACGAGTGTTCGCAGGCTTCTGCATCAATTCTTCGTCAAGCGCGCAATGCAAAGATGCAACATGTTCTTCTCCGGGACGTAATGTTTGTCGTGTGCCTACATTCTGTTTTCTGTTCCACATCGACGGGTACGTACGTTTAGTGCGCCTCCGAATACTTGTGTCGTAAGACATAAGGAATGGGATTTCAAGGAATAGAAATGCAACTTCAAATGAGAATGGGGAGGTTGGTTGTACTCTCTCTCTCTCTCTCCCTCATTGCTATACCTTTTATATTTATTTTGAGCTTAACAAGCAAGAAAACATGAGCACGACTGCCATCTACCACTGCGTCCACGCCTCTGGAAGGAACTTTTTTATTTAGACTGTAATGAAAAATGAGGTCATACAAAAGGGCTTTTACCCTTGCTTGTTGCTGACAATTTGAAGTAAACAACGCGTTAAAGCAAAGGGTTACCTAAAAGGAAGTACTCCTTAAGAGTGCTGGAAGTACTGTAGAGGAGCACCAGTTTCTCTGGCGTTAGTCCACCCACTTCATTGTGGTACTTTTCCGCATCTCTTTTCGGCCTCTATAAATTGCTATACTTCATTACTCTATTATTATATTCTACTATATTATATTAGAATATTGTGCAAGCGGGTATGGTGAATGGTTATGTGCCGGGTGACGTTTTAACACTATGACGTGAGTGCGTGGTGTTCCCCACTGCTCCTTCCAACCCAGAAAACACACGAACATGTGATGGACTTCAATGAAACTAGTGCATTAGCCGACGTAAGTCACCATTTTTTTAATGTCTCTTGTTTTGAGGGACTAAGCTCCCTATGAACAGCCTGGCTAAACTTCTCACTGAAACGGAGGCTTGCCATTCAATAGAAATCAATTCCTCCCGTCTTTAAAAAAATATGTGCACGCGAAGGAGCGAAATGAAGGGAAAGGAAACACATTGACAGCCGTCAAAGAACGGATATCGTTTGCCTCAGTGGCAAAACATTTTTGTTGTCTTTCTCACCGTCGTTGTTTATAGCATCGCACAAGCACAGCAGCAATGTCGCCTAAACGTTAATGTCCCGTCAACCCATTTCTTTTTCTTTAAGCTTTAATGCGATATCCTTTCGCAGTGCAGAAGCAAATGACTTCATAATTGGTGAAGCCAGAAAAACGTTTTTTTATTTCCACATTTAGCTCATATAAGCTTTCTTACATGGTTCTTCCGTTAAATGTGCCTAGACGATGAATGTCACCTATAACCTTTTCAGATGCTTGCAATTTTCTGTAAGTCTGCAGTAAATTACTGTGAAGGCACGAAAAAAGATCACAAAACATTTGACCGCATGAAAAGTCCGAATAACTATTCCTGCAAATAAAATGCAGCACCATCACAAAGCGGACGCGTGAAGTGCAGCGTCGATAAGCAAAACGAAGCACCAAGTGCACCCTGCAATCGCTTCGTACCTCAGTCACATCTCCAATAGTGGGCTTCGAGAGGCCGGAAACACTTGATGCATGCAACACCGACAGCACTCCTTGGTAGCTGCTTCTGCAGTTCGCGCTCGCTTAATAATTTATGCACTGCCGGCAGGAAGCGCTTCATTAACGCCTGCCACTCTCCGTGTTCTTTCTGCACCAGTGCATCTTTGGCGCAGAATCGTTCTCAACCTGTTGTTGCTCTTTTACATCATCTCCGTCGGGGGCACGTTCCTGCAACTCCCTCGCACGCATCCGTGCTCATCACTTCCAAAGCGTTCGTCTTCTCCTCCCCTCTTGACTCTGCGCGGAAAGTTTCACCCGAGCACGGTGAGCCGCTCAAATTTTATCCTTCAACTCGTCATCTATCTCTCCTTTCGTCCCTCCCCCGCTCCCTAATTCATTTCTTTCGTTTCCTCAAATGCTACACAGCGAGAGTGGAGTCGGGGCCGAATGATCCATTAAAGGCGTAATGATCCTTTCCGACGTTCCGTCAGCGATAAGCGGA
This sequence comes from Amblyomma maculatum, assembly GCF_055883805.1. Classification (NCBI taxonomy): domain Eukaryota; kingdom Metazoa; phylum Arthropoda; class Arachnida; order Ixodida; family Ixodidae; genus Amblyomma; species Amblyomma maculatum. The sequence goes on along the minus strand of NC_139345.1, from coordinate 43,054,326 downwards.
ATTTCGCACCTAAGCTCCGCCTCTTGCCTGCTTTTTGCTTGCGCCCATCTCCCTACCCCGGGTCCCTGCAGCCAGGGGTGGGAGTCGTCCGCGCCGGTGGCGACGAACTTGTCAGGTTGCGGAGCTTAGTAGCAACTCGCGGCCGACTCGCTCTCGCCCCGACGCGACGCTTAACTCTGGGCCTCTGCACGCCTGGCCTACTTGCGAGCGAGATACGCGGCTCGCTGCTTCGCTTGACTAATGACGCCGAGCGCCGATTACCTCTATGCCGCAGGGAATACCGCACTTTGTCTTTTCGGTTCGAAAACAATTGCCTTCTTGTTTAGATGGCGCGCTTTACTTGGTTACTTTCTAGTTCCTGTGCCTGCAGAAATACACGTATTTCCGACGCAAATGTTTGCGCAACGTGCTCTTTTGAATCAGTGATGTGTGCATGTGTGCTGATTAGGGCGAGCCACTCAATCGCGCTTCCTTCGCTTATAGCTGCTAAAGGTTCAGAAAGCACTACTGTCCAGTCGAATGAAACTATTTCTAGGGAATTTTGGGGGGAGCACTACAGATGTGACTTATCAACTGTCGGCTTAAACACTTTAGTCGAAATTAGTCGCAAGAGCTAAAACTGCATACGGCCCAAGGGTTTTGCTTCTAAGTCCCGTAACTTGGCTCCTTACGCATCTCCACCTTCGAAATCTCGTAGGTGCCAAGTCTAGTCCTCACTCTTCTCTATACTTACCTATATATTCCAGTATTGCTTCCAGGAGCCTAGTTACAGCGATTAGAAGAGAACCCCTTGGGCCGTATAATTTTGACAAAGACTGTACATGATTACGGAACCCCCGTGCCACTGTACAAGCTGACTTTAGCTTATATATATATATATATATATATATTGCAGCTTACGTGGTTTCGCTCACATGCTTCACTTCCAATCATCACAATATCCTCTAAATGTAGCACCATTTCACGCCGCGTTCATCCTGTGGTAACGTATCAGCATAATTTTCTGGATGGTTTTTCGTTCTGGCCTGAGAGGTTTAGCGTTCTGAAGTGACACATGAGGATATATGACAGGCGGCGTAGCTGAGGGCTCCGTATTAGCTAAACTGCCTGAGCTTATTTAACTTTCAGCTGACCTCACAGAGTACATGGTAGCCTTTAGTCGTGATTTTTTCAAGTCCGCAAGGCTTCAGACGGTCGACGCCGTCGATGGACATTTTTTTTCCCCATTGTGGTGCTAACACCCTAGAGTCGAAAATTACGATGAAATAAAATTGTAAAACTCAATGCGAGACTCCTCATCGAAAGTCAAAGACGCAGGCCCATCGTTGCCACAGCTTCGCAGCATCAGTTCGCATAGCGATGGATATTTTGTCAAGGCTGAAAAGTGTGAAACGGCGGAAGCCTGACGCCATTGCAAATGGCAATTTGTTGCGTCGGAAACGCCATGAAATCACACAATTCGTATACTGTTATGTGCATGTTTGTAAGAACAGCATAACATGTTCGCGCTCAAAGTTAACACTGTCCAACTTCTCTTCATCCACTTCGCTGGCTGTACTTGCACTTGTACTTTCTCAGCTTGGCGCGGCAAGATGGCGGTCATGGCGCTTCCAAGCTTCATTTGCCTTGGTACCCGGAGATGCAGCGAGTCGCTTCAAACTCAGTGCCTCTCTTGCGTTGGCCCGCCGCGTCCCGGGACTCTAGTGTCGGTCGGACGCGCCCCGACGCCCTGATGCATGCGACGTATACCCTCAGCCTCTCTTAAGCGCCGCCCGTCGCGTGTTGAGAGACGTTGGTTTGGCGGGACGAGGTATCCTTCCCACACAATACGACAAAGCAAACTGCCGCCACCGCCGCCGCCACACCGCACTCAAGCAGACGGCCGCATAACCGATACCTATACTATACCTAAAAAGCATTGACTTACCATGGAGGAAAAGAACTAGGAAACTAACCAGTAAGTATGCTGCTCACAAAGATGAAGAAATAAAGAGTGTTAAGCAACAGGTGAGAAACACAAAAGGTAAAAATTTGAAAACATTTATGGAAAAGAAACAGTGTAGAACTATACCGAAAGTGGAAAAGGCAGATCAGGAAGGAAGCCTTCTTTGATAACTCAAGAGGCTTTGCTCTACGTTTTGAAGCTAGATCAGGGTGCCTTAGAACACGAAGCTACAAAAACAAATTTAACCATAAGATGACACGTGTGCAGTACGTGGTAAATCCATAGAAACAATTAACCAACTTATACTGGAATGTGATGGTATCCATCCGGAAGTCGGTGCAGGTGCTGATACTCTTCCTGAGGCCCTGGAGTTTAGATATACCAGAGGCCGGGTGAATGAACCTGTGGTGGAAGCTAGTAAAAACGATTGGAAGATTGGTGGTTTAAAAGCAGAAAAGTGACATAATGTTAGTAATGTAGAAACAAAAATTTCATAAATGGAATGTAAGTATAGTTAACCGATCTAAAACAATAATTAAGATATAGGAAAAAGATGAGCATGATAGCAACTGCTACTACCCGTTTCAAAGGGGACATCCAGCCACACTCTCCTCGCGACAGTGACGACAGGCCACACAACGCCCAATCGGGAGGCCGCCTCATGCGCCTGACGACAGTGACGTCAGGACGCAACGTAGAGAACGTAAGTCATCCCACGTAGCGCCGAACACTCCGACACCCGCGAACAACGACTGTGACGTCACGCGCGCGCGCCAGTCAGGAGGCTCACATCTGCACCTGGCGACGGTGACGTCACGACACGGAGGAAACCAATCAGGAGCCCGGAAAGCTGAGTCAGTTTCTGGTAACGGCCGATGACATTGACAATAAGCCATTAAAGGCTTGCGCCTTAGTATCCCTGCGTGCCACAAAATTCCAACGGGCCTCCCTGAATCGCTTTCTCTTCAATCTCAGTTGCTGCCATAGATTTGTACCGTCAGGCGTGCATTACAATTATTATATTCGTTGCAAATTAACTGGGCTTGATCGCTGCTAGCTGTGACTATGAGAATAGTATAGCTAAAAACCGGCGGCATCTCATCTTCCTTCGCCCTGTGTCGGCGCTGATCCTTCTGGTCATGTTCCGCCGGCTAGACCTCAGCAGAAGGCTCGCAACTACATTAACCGAAGTTGGTACCAGAGGTGGCGCCAAGCAATGTCAGAGACTAAAAATAATAAACTGGCAAGAAAACTGGCACCCATGATGACATCCGTATCACTTTTCTAGCCCTTAATGCAGTAAGTAATTGAGCCAAAGTAAATATCAAGATCACTCAAGAATAAAGTTACAAAACAAAACACGATTTACTGCCAAGACATCACTTTGAATTGGGGTATTCGCGATATTATTAAAGAATAAATATTTCAGAAGGCGTTCGTCGTTAGGCAGCATGTGAGAAATAGTTGTAGCAGTTCCTACGTTCCCACACTTCCGTCATCTTCTGAGGTTTGTCTACTCACTAGTTCTCAGCACAACATACTAAAAGGTATTCACAAATTGAACACTTTGCGCTCATCAGTAATCATCTCAACCTTAATAAGACAGCCACCGTTGCAGATAGTCGGTTGACTTGCATCAGATATTACAAGCAAGGAAAATTTTACACCCAAGGATGTGAAAAAGCAATGGTTTTCTCTGTGAAATATTCGGATGTCAAAGTTTAACTTCTTTTGGCCGCTATATTTTAGAGTATAACAACTATACTTGATTGTATAGTGGCGTATCTCCAAGAGGCGCGTGAACCGTCGACGCCGTCCTCGATTACGCCAAGCCCTTGACCATCGAGGAGACATTTGACAGATGACACAAGCTGCAGTTCGTCAGTGTCATTGCCAGCGACACTCCCCCAGCAGCGTTCTTTTTAAGGCGACAGCCTTTAATGCCTCATCGTTGTTGACAGGAGGTCGTCAGCGGAGGTGTCACGCTTTCTAGAGCGAGAGTTAAAAACAAATAAACCTTGTCTTCATCTGGAATCGAACCTCCAGTCCAGCGCATTACCAACTGCGCCAATCCCCGGAGCGTGTAACGCTCTTAATAATTCCCCTTGTCTACCGTGAGGATGATGGTGGGGTTCCGCGAGCGACAGATACTGCGCCTTTTCTTTCCTGTAAACGAATTATAGAACGGCGGTAACTTTTAATGCTGGTTTGTTTGGTTGGTTTGTGGGGTTTAACGTCCCAAAGCGACTAAGGCTATGAGAGACGCCGTAGTGGAGGACTCCGGAAATTTCGACCACCTGGGGTTCTTTAACGTGCACTGACATCGCATAGCACACGGACGCCACTCCGTTTCGCCTCCATCGAAACGCAGCCGCCGAGGTCGGGTTTGAACCCGGGAACTCCGGCGCAGTAGTCGGGCGTCTTACCACTGCACCAACCCGGCGGGGCTGAACTTTAATGCGTTCAATGAAATGCTGGTTCTGTTCGACAAGGGGTGCGCGATGTACCGTCACGATTCATGCATATACGAAGCTGACCCCGCCGGGCATCATCTCCAGGCGTCTATGCGGCGTCTTTCATTTGCCGTTTCCTCGAACGTCGCACCACACAGCAAACAGAAGCAGTACCAGATGTCTACGAGGCGTTAGTACAGCAGGTATCAGCGGCGTTTGAAATTGATCTACAGGATAGAGAAAGCGCAGTATCTGTCACAATTCTCCGCGGACACACGTACCACGCCGTAAAGGAAGGCAGGAAGGGGGGAGCGAGAGAAGAGAGGAAGATAGAGGTGCCGGGCTACGATACACCGCGTATAATGGTTTTCGCCTCATCGCACTCTTGTGGTCCAAAGAGACCTCTAGAATTTTTGTCGCCTGCAGGAGACAGCAGAGGGCAAAGCAGCACCAAGCTGCACCTCCTTCCCCCGAGTGCAGTGTAATTTTCAACACTTGCACATGACAACGTCGTTCAACAATGGAAAGGATAACTTTTGTGGCAGGAGTATCATCAAGAGCGTTCCCACGGAAAAAAATACCTAATCATTAGTGTAAAGGCCCACATGACGCCAACGCCTATTGGAGAGCCACGTGTTCGCAAATATAGGCGCACAGACGTTAGAGGCGATTAAGGATATCGTCTATGGCGCCGTCCGCCCTAGTTCGCGGTTATCTTTCGTTCGCTCTTCATGCTGTTTCAGAAGTGCTTTTCATATACAGCAGACTAGTTATAGCTCGAAAAACTATATTACTAAGCAAATGTAATGCACGCCGCGGGAAAAGTTGACCTGAAATGGTCAAAACTCGTCGTACGTACTTCTGGTTGGTGTCACTGGATTCCGCTCGCCTTAGGTAAACCGGTGATATTGATGAAAGTATTATAGGGTCTCATTGTCTAGGGTGAAGGCACGAAGTCAGCGGAGCTCATATGGAGTTCGTTCATTGTCACTCGCGCTAGCAGCGCCCCCCCCCCCCCCCCCCCCCCCCATTCCCCCAGCATATCGGAGTCCGCGTACTGGAAGCCGGCGTGATTTTAACACCCAGCGGAGTCACACCTTCGGTTTCACGTCACAATTTTAATGCCGTTTAGAAAAAGTAGCTTTGGAATGGCGTGGCTTACATTGCCTTACTTTTCTGTAAACCATTCGCCAACTGCGTCTCTCATAGCCTGCGTCGTTTTGGGACGTTGAACCCCACAAACGAAGCCAAACCACTCGCCGGCTATTAACAAACCAGCACCTCCATAAGTGCACTACGAAACTGGAAAAGTATTGAGGGATATTTTTTCTGATGTGCTTTTATGAACCGCACTCCCGCACCATACGCCCAGACAGGGGAAATCACCCACCTGTCACAAGCACCTCAGTATATTGACTTGAGCCCTCCAGAACCACACGCAGCAGCAAAACGAAAAAGCGTCTCTGAAACCGAATTCAAAGACATGATGTAAAAATCAGATACCTTCTAGAAGCACCATCCTCCAACCACCTGCCCACGTGGCTAATTACTGCCACCCCCATACCTTCCCACCTCCACACTCCACACAACTTCAGTTTCGTTGTGAAAACTCCGCTCATAGTAAAATCATTCAGTGCGGTAAAGCTATCAAAGGTAACCATCGAGGGTAAATCCAATCAGCTTTGTGGAATTTTCGCATCACGTGTCTGACCGTCCCGTAATAGTTTTATGCATCGGTATTTTCGAAAAATCATAAATGCATTGTTTGTTTTCTTGTTTTTTTTTTTTTTTTTTTTTTTTTTTACATACGGACAAGGTTATATTTCGGCAGTAAAAAGAAATTATTGTTCGAAATCAAATTTCTCGTGCTCCAGTACAGTGTGACAGCGGGGAATAATTAGAGGGGAGATAATTAAAACTGTGCTTTTAATTGATAGCACTCCACATAGTTATTCGCTCCCGCTTGCCGGCTCCCCTTGCTCATCCGCTTTAGCGCCAAATCACTTTATTACTCACTTCAGCAATCTTTTATTCGGGCCTCAATTATCCCACACATACCAATTAGCTACAGTCATGAGATAGCCCGTTGTGCGGGAGGCCACCCGACATAGATATAATGTCTGCCTGCTTTAACCAAGCCGTACGAGCGTACCTGCGGGGCCTAACTCTAACTCACCTGTGTCAGGATCGAAAGGCCCTGCAAGGCTAGATTAACAAATTGGACACAGATTTCGGTATACTGAAGGGTCTTTTCGCATCCCGATTTCTTTCCTTGGCCTTGCGGTTGACAGCATCGTCCCATGCGGGTAGCATAGGCTGCCCGCGAAATCGGTTGCGGTCAATAACATTATCTGCTTCAGTAATATAAGAGACAGTAGGCAAAACCGCTTGAAAAAGAAAGAGCATGTATGAAGTCCTCACGTTCTTTACAAAACAGGCAGTGATAGCGGGGAAATATTCGCAACAGTTAAACGTCAGTTCTTGCCCTGATTAGGAAAGAGAGTGACGAAACTTCACTTCCCCCCTCCTTTTTATAATTTGCGTTCACTGCCCGAAGGCTTTGTGAAAGGTCAGAGAGAACGGTAAGGTTGAAATAAGCAGAATATCGGAATCACGAATGGCATTTTGGTTCCAAAGACGACCACTGGAGGGTAATTCAAAGAGACTGCTAAGCGGCGGCAAAGGGGTAGGTAGCATTCCTTCTGCATTGCCACGTTGAGAAACAAAGTATTCGCATTAAAATTTTTACAAGCATGCTAACAGCCTTGTGCTAAGATGCGCGCTCATTTATTACCCGCACGAGCATAAATTATCATTTTTTCAGATTTCACAGGCAGCATATAGCACGCCACACACATGACTCAACCAAACATAAGATGACGCTTCTGATTGCGCTGCTCTTTTTTCCCTTCAGTGCAAGAGGGGGGTGTTTTCCCCTCCTCTTCTCCCCGTTTTGCAATAGAATAAAGAGCTTCTCCGAGTCGCTAATGAACACTTTAAGCCCACGTGTTTCGTTCTGTTGGGCAACAGCAGCCCATTGTCTTCGAACAGGCGACAGCTGGGCTCCCGGCGCCGGAGTTTCACTCTTGCTCGTGCGTGGTGGGTGGCTCTGTGTTCTTGATGCGAGGAGGCTGCTCCCATGACGAGAGCTGTCGTCGCGCGCAAAGAGGAACAAGAGAAGGGAGCGCGAGAAGGCAGGATTTGTCATGCGTACCATGCTCCGTTAAGCGCGGTTCCCGCTATTTTAAATGATGTGTTCCCAGTAAAGGAAAGCGCAGCCGAAGCAGACGCCGTACGGAGCAGCAGTTCACAGCTGGATGTGGCCCCCGAAATGGAGCTGGGGAGAAAGAGAATAACTGCAGCGTTTGCGGAATCATGTCAGCCAAGCACTGTGTAATGGTGTGCCGTAGCGGATACTACATTCACGTTTAGTGACACTGTACTGTACCGTAGCGCCCTGTGGTGCGCTGTGGTAATAAAAATAAAGTACGGCGTAACCTATATGTAGAGCAGTGCGGAGTATTATGTCACGTTTGTGGCAACGTGAAACAATCGAGTCTAGTTCTACGCGTTCTCACCGCAGAAAGTGCTTGATAAATTATTAACGAGGCAGCAATTATCAATGCGATAGCAGTGCGAGAATGTGCTGTCACGACTGTGTGCTAGGCTGCTAGGAGATTGCGATGATTTGCCAGTACGAAAACCATGATCGAAAAATGGCGTGCCGTATTACTGTTATAGACTGGTTTCACAAACCGGTGTGTGGATTGGCAGGATAGCAAAAAATATAGATGGCACGGAACACCTCATTACAAAGCAGCGCTGACCAACCTAGTGCTACTAGTGCGCTGACCAACCTAGTGTTGCACTAGTGCAAAGCAGCTAGTGCAACGCAAAGAAAGCAGCATCTCTCAGAATCTTCTACGCTTATTCCGTCTAGGCGCCCAAACTCCATCCTCTACCTCGCCTAGAGTTGCCCGTCAAATAAAGCGGTAGATCTAGGCGTTTGTATTCAAAGCGCTTTCTGCCAGTGTCGAAAGTGTTACCACTTTTTTTCTTCGTTGGTCATTCTCACGCACCCGACACGCGGTGGTACATCCGCTCCGAGAGCGATGTGACACCGACCATTCCGACCCACCGCGGTCTCCATTCATGACCAGCGAGGCTTATCGGTGCCTCTCCCCCGGCGCCACCGCTCCTTTGTGTGCTCAGGCCTGGCCCCGAGTGATCGCAGCCGCGTGACGCTCCTCCGTGCAGAAAAATGCAAACAGTTGCTCCCAGCGAACGAACCCGCGACTCTGCGGACGCGATTTCATCCGAACAGGGCGCGAAAGTGTTGGGACGGGAGCGAAGAGGAATAACAAAAAAACAAAAAAATTACACCGCGAAGAGGGGGATAAAAATGGAGGATGATGAAAGGCCGCGTTAACCGGTCGAGCTGAAGATGGATGATGGAATGAAAAGCTGATATGTTAATCTTCCAGTGGGCTCCGCCCCTTCACTGACAATATCGTACAATACGTCAAAAGCCTTTCTCGCTCATATGTATCGTCGTCGGCGCGCGGAACCCACGCGCGCGAGCTCTCATGTGCAGATTTAACGTGGTTTCGAACCTCTTTAACACGCTTTTTATTTTTTTTTTTCGCTCTACTTTGCATCTCTTCGAGTAACCGCTTTAATAGGGCAAGATAAAATGATTGAAATTTCAGTTAGTCGTACAGTAATGACGAACCTAGTCTAGAATAGCGCAAGCCGCTCGGAAATTGCTGTTTTCCCGGTCCGAAGATATCTAAGCATAAGAAGAGACGGTGAGCAATCAGTGCAGGATAAATTTGAAATGTATTTCAACTTCAAATTAAAATACCCTTGTCTTGTTTCGTGATAATCTAAAAATCGAGCTAGCATCGTGTTTATTGATAAATTTTAGGCGTAGCGAAAACTTTACAACAACCATTGTAGACGATGTCGCTCAAGGAATTTAAATGTTCTGAGTCGAACCAAAGCTGAACGTTACCCGATAATAGGCAGTCACACTGTGATCCGCTGCAACTTAATATGCACTGCACAACTTAACATCTCTAAAATAATAATGGGACGTTATGACGTTAATGCTCAGGTACTAAAGAATGATATTAGGCATAGGTTATCGCAATCAAAAGCTTTTTCATTCATGTAATGCGCCTGCCTGTCTTGGTGCACTAGTATCTTCTGTCGTTTTTTTGACAACGAAAACGTTCACTTCTTCTAATGAAGTTGATGGCAACTACTAGTATGCATATAAAGTTTTGGTACTTTTCTTTTTCATTCGTGTTTGTTTTTGTTTGTTTTCTTTGTGTGTGTCGTGGTTAAAACTTGAACTTTCGCCGTTTTTGTTCTTGTCCGAAAATGGCGAGTGGATGATCCAGTTTTACCAAAAACCCTCGACTGGCCACCTACATAGAAGAGGGGTTTTTGTATGCGTGGCGCTGCCGTAGAAAACGTGACTTACTCTTTCTGTGTTGGCAGCTAGAGCCAATTTGGCCATTGCGTTTTTTTGCGCCCTTCTCCCTCCCCCATAGATTTCTTTATTCGTGCTGAAAACAGTTTTCCAAGTAGATATTGAGCGGTCAACTTAATACGATGTCGAATGAACGTATTCGTAGTTGGCCATTTTTTATTTCATAAACGGTATCTGGAATCATCCAGTGTTCGCCGGTGAGAACCTGTAACTGTTTTGAGCTGCTCTTGCCGATGACTACCTGATGGTTCATGCCAACCTTGTCAGCAGCATTTCCAGAGGGAACTGTGCGAAATCTTAAGCGCTTTTTTACATGTGCTCTTAAATCGTATACTGCCTGCCTCTTCAACGCTCTGAATGATGTCAGTAACAAACATGGAATGAAATCCCGAGTAAGCTAGATTTCTTTGAAGGTTGCCTTGAGACAGTACAGCTTCAGCTTTCGTGTCTGTAAAGCTTTTAGCTTAAAATCCATCTAAAAGGACGCAAAATCATTGATAACATCGAAGTTACAGCAGTAATGTCCGTTAATTGCAGGGCGCAACTTAAAAAGAAAGGTTTCACATGAATAATTAGAACTGTTCGGTTCTCTATTCCACTTTACTCTGCGTGAGCGCTTTAATAATAGTGAGTACAAGTCCGAAAGTTATCGTCTATAGCGGCGTTTACGTGGACCCGACAGGAGCGGGTTGAGTTGAGTTATCGGGACGAAAACCGATTATTGGGTTCATGTAAACGCTGTCGGGTAGGATAGAGAAGTCGAGGTGTCGAATCGAGTCAACTCCTGTGCAGGGGTTGACTTGACTCAACCCTGCTGCAGGAAGCATGTAAACGTGGTCTAGTTGAGTCGGGGCACATTGGAAGAGGAGAACAATACAAAAAACGCTAGAGATGCGCGAAAAAAAAAAAAAAACGGAATATAGGGCATGCCGTCTGATAGTTCTTCGCCTCGACGTTAGACGCCGCCGTAATCGCCGCTTGTCATGTTGGGTTCATGTAAACCTGGTGGGATCGAACCCACTCAACTCGCTCAACTCGACTCTCGTAGTCAGGTCCATGTAAACAGGGCTTGTGCTCCCCAACATGTCACAGTAAGCTCTGGTGGCACGACCTCACGCTGACACTGCCGAAACATGCTCATGGGGTTTACATAAACCCGGGAAAGTCGGGTCGAGTCAGCCTTTCGGGCTTGAAAACTGGCTTTCATGCCCATGTATATGCTAGGGTGTGGAGTTAAACGACCGTCAAGTCGGGTTAAGTCATCTCGACTGCAGGAGGCAAGTTGGTTTGACTCGGCCCGCTGGGCGAGGGGCATGCACATGCAGACGCGTCGGGTCAGAACCTCTTCTCTTGCCTCCTTTCTGATCAGGCAGCAGCAGGGGGGCGGGACCATGAGCTGTTCATCTGCGCATTCCTCCTCTTCCTCCTCTACCGCCTGCGCCTAGTTCTCAGGGTGTAGCCGCCATCTAGGCCCGACAGAAACGGGTTCATGCAAACCGGGACGGATTGGGTTTACTCAATCTGACAGTTGGCTCCTCCGACCCGATTCGCTAGCGTCGGGCTCATATATCCAAGGCTATCGACGGGGGGAATACGCTAATAAGATTAGAATAGGCGTGACTGGCGTAGTTCCTCGCGTCTCAGCAGATCCGAGGTAGTCCATGGACGAAAGACGTCCCATGTAGCATGCTGGGCTCGAGGAGAGGATCGTCTTTATGTATGTAAGCTGCTGCTTGTGTACGAAGCAGCAGAACCTCAATGCGTTACCATGCTCTGGTGGGATACACAAATTTCAGTTGGGCGTTGACGAAGTTCGGGTTGACCATCGCATTTGCTCTCTTCTGACAGGCCTAGAGCATACCGCAAAAGAATTGTTTTCGTTTTTGTTTTTTTGCTCTTTGGTCGGGTGCAAGATTCCCGAAGTTGAGAGAGGAGGCCCCCGGTAACGTCCCTAGTTTCGCCTACAGAGATCCAATTACAAGAGCGATCGAGTGTCCAATTTCATCTCGAATTATTTACTTGCTTCGTACAAGGACTCTGGGTTGTTTCTGCGCAGAAAGAATTGACTCGAACAATACCATATGAATTATTTATTCATTTATTTGTTTGCTTGTTTGTTTATTTATTTATTTGTTCGCTTGTTTGTTTGCTTGCTTGCTTGTTTTGTGAGGGCACAGGGTACATGACCGAGTGGAAGGGCAATTCACAACAATAAAAAGAACACAAAGCATAATTTGCACAAGGATAGAAAACGATATAGGTAAAAATTCTTATGCTTAACAATTTTCTTGAAACAACACGATTTGATGAGGACTGATATACGCGTAAAAAAGTGCAACAAAACAGCATAATAAATCAGTTAGTGGCCACAAATGCAGTACTTAGTTGATTAGCTTGTAAGGACCTTTTTTAAGCTGAATGGGATCATAAATACTCCAGTTAATGATGGGGGTAAGGAATTCCATTCTTTGCAGGTTCTTAGAAAACGAGATTCTGCACATTTCGCTTATGGCAATGGTCCAGTAAGACTTTTCGTCGGTGTGTGTGTGTGTGTGTGTGTGTGTGTGTGTGTGTGTGTGTGTGTGTGTGTGTGTGTGTGTGTGCGTGCGTGCGTGCGTGCGTGCGTGCGTGCGTGCGTGCGTGCGTGCGTGTGTGCGTGTGTGCGTGTGTGTGTGTGTGTGTGTGTGTGTGTGTGTGTGTGTGTGTGTGTGTGTGTGTGTGTGTGTGTGTGTGTGTGTGTGTGTGTGTGTGTGTGTGTGTGTGTGTGTGTGTGTGTGTGTGTGTGTGTGTGTGTGTGTGTGTGTGTGTGTGTGTGTGTGTGTGTGTGTGTGTGTGTGTGTGTGTGTGTGTGTGTGTGTGTGTGTGTGTGTGTGTGTGTGTGTGTGTGTGTGTGTGTGTGTGTGTGTGTGTGTGTGTGTGTGTGTGTGTGTGTGTGTGTGTGTGTGTGTGTGTGTGTGTGTGTGTGTGTGTGTGTGTGTGTGTGTGTGTGTGTGTGTGTGTGTGTGTGTGTGTGTGTGTGTGTGTGTGTGTGTGTGTGTGTGTGTGCGCGCGCGCGCGCGTGCATGCATGCATGCATGCATGCATGCGTGGAGGAAACCAAGGTGGTCTGCGCGTTTGCAAACTTATTTTTCGAAGCCACATTCCCGAGTGTTTGCGACTAATGGCCAGCTCTATCACATTATTGAGCGTTGTCCTATGTTGGTTACCAATTCGTCCAGTTACCCCTTCATTTGTTCTCTCATTTCCGTTATTCTTGTTGTTATTTCCCTTAGTGCCAAGTCTACTACTTGCGCAAGCATCCTAAACCGTATATCGGCAGTCAGCGCGTTTCGAGGACTTGCTTTTGCTCAAGCACGTCCAGTTTCGTTTTGCACATTTGCTGGACCAACGTTTTCGTGCACCACCAGAAGGCGACATTTTGATGCCCACTGGATTATGCGTACTGCAAAGTCGATCCTCCCCTTTCATCCGCACACACACGCTAAGACACGAGTACATTTTTTTTTTCTTCCTTCCAAGTTCTCCCGGAAGGCAACTGTTTTCGGATCAGCGAACTGGGCCGAGCAGTCTTCCTGCAATCTTGGTTCTCCCTAATTAAGGGCTATTCGCCCACTCTGTCTAATTAAGCTGAACTGATTCAGAACGGCCAAGTTGAGCAGCTTTCGCAAAAAGCATTTTCTTTTCGCTATTTTTGTGCCTGCTATAATTATTTTCGCGAAAATGTCTTTTTTCTCTATACGTTTCCGTGCCCTACTTTGTCGACTACAGTCACATAAACGAAAAATGGAGATCGAGACCAGTAAATATCCACACTCACTGCTTTCGAGAAGGGCGGATTTAATTCAAAAGACATGTTTCCGCTCAGGGTACGTGCCTACAAACGTCATATTATATACTGTTAGAGAATATATACACCCGCTACGTCCTCCTCCTTGAAGGCCTTGTTAAAATACCAGTTTGAACGGGAAAATAGTGCGTCTTGTTACACGGCGCCTGTGTTATTGTTGGTACCTGCATCAACGCTCTCAATTTTCACGTTCAGCGCAGCTGTGGTTTTGTTGTCCTCGCCTACGTGTCTTCGTCCGCAATACGGATTCCATTAGACAGAATGAAAACAGCTAGCCCAGCAACATACCTTGCTCCCACTGCTATGCGCGCTTTTATTGTGCTGTTCGAGCAAGTTCAGTTGTGAAATTAAATAAACAAAAGGAATGATGGCAAGCCAAAATACGCAGCAAAGTTATTCCAGGTGATATTCGACAGGCTTAGCATAACCTTTGAGACATTAGGTTATTCTCGGTAGTAGTAGTAATAAGAAGAGAAAAAAAAATTAAAACAGGTGAATTGTTTGCCTGGCCCAATGAAAGTGGTCAGTTGTCTGCCCGTTGCAGTCTGAGGTAATATCTTTAAGGTCTGCCTCTTTCGTGCAGCGCTTTTGGATCATGCCAGTTTCGAAACTCCGCTTCAAAAAGTGACTAGTTTTTGTGTGCCTTTTTTAGGGGCTTGTGAATTGTCGCACCATTTGCAAGCTGTCAAATAGAAGCTTTTTGCTATTGCCGTCATTGCCTTTTGGAAATTGCATTTGTCTCTCCTATTTTCATCTTAATTAACTGTATTGCTGTTATATTAGGAAGTTTTGCTATTGCAAGTCTTCAACTAATTTTATTTTTCATGGTGGTTGTGCATTTCTCAACAACCTGAAAATCTGCAACTTAGACGCAGTTTCCTTTAATGGCCGCCGGCGCCGTCACTATACTTATACACCCGAATTTTGACCGATCATAACAGTAGTGTTTTGATACGAACATGAGCCCTATGGGAAGTTTCGCAACTTTCATGTGCTTCAGTAAAAAAATCTTATCGGGCATTTATACTGCGATAATGCGAATTTCAGTGACAGCTCAGTGGCCTCAATACTAAATTTATTGCGTTCTGCCAAAATGCATTTGATATTCTGTCGAATCAGCGTAGCATGTTATCATGCATGACGTCATTGCACTTTACCTAACTTGCACATTGCGCTGTAATAGTGTTAGGAATGATATCGTTTCAATCATTTCACTCTTACCAATCAAGATCTCCCGCTATATTGGAGTTATATGCGACGTCTTGAACGGCGCGTCGTCATGACGTCACTTCATTCTGACCAATCAGAGTGACCCGTTGCACCGACAACGACGCCACATAATCGAGAAACGTGTCTTTAACAGCTTTCGCTGGAGTCCTCTGCGGACTAGCCTGACCACGCTTTATATGCGGTCCCGTTGGCCGACCGGCTCGCGTTTATACCAGTCGCATAGCGCACCCAAACGCCTCACAGCTCGAAATTTCTAAAATGTTTGGATCCCAGATTCCACGCAAATATTAGTAATAAACTTTATTGTTGATAACAACAAAGAACTACGATCTGTTATACCACCCCATATAAAAATAGTACACAATAGTATAAACCCTAAATTTGTTTAATCAACGCATATTCTAACGTCTAATGCCGCATCTGAAGAAGTAATAACCGAAAGCGAAAGAAGGCTTGGCAGTCAAAAAACAGCTAAACGTTCGAAAATGGCTCTCAGCCAACTGCGCTCCAGCGCTGCAACCATTTGTTTTCCTTGTTGTCCACAGTAGAGCAGATGTACTGCTCACAGCCAACTGAACATGTATGGCCGTGATGGGCCTGCTGGCTGTAGATGGCAGTGTCGCAATCACCGACTGTGCTTGAGAGAGTTGGTAATCACGCGACCGCGTGCTTGATCTGCTGCGATAGAGATATTTTTACCCAGATGAGTCAATTTCAAGAAGTCTTCGGAAAACTTCCGCGTAAAATGAGGCTCACGACCTCTTCGCCACAGTTCATGGCAAAGAACAAATTACCTTGCACCTCTATAACTTCTTTTTTCGTGCATAAAAATGGGTGGTACTTTAAAAATAACGTCCAAAATATGTTCCCGAGCGCAAGCAGGAGTCTCTTCTTTTTAACGATCGCGGAAGCAAAGAGGAGGAAGTCCCAAACTTCTGATCACAAACTGCGACATAGTGTCCAGTGCACCAGGATGAAATTTGAAGCAGAAAAAAATTAACAGGGATCTCAGCGCAGTAGCGCGTCGCACAAAGCTAGCGAAAAGAACGACGATACTAATCACCAGTGAAAGGGCGCTCTGTGTGTGGCAGTGATCAAACAGTGCTAGGCGGTTCACCGCGTAAAGACAAAACGCACGGCCATATAAGGAGAATTTTATAACGCATCCTTGTTTCCATCATCACCACTTACCAGATGTAGTGCAGCCCACGGAGTGTTGTTTAAGCTCAATTTCAACCCCATGAAAACTAAATAATGCTAACTATCTTAATAAGCCGGAAAACAAGCAATGCATAGAGTAAACCAAATTCAGCCATAGCAGCAACGCGTTAGGCAGAAGGGAGATGCTATGAACGATTCTACGAAGCGTCTGGTAGCCCTTTCAGCTGTTCCCCTTAATTTAGTACAATGAGCGCAAACACCTTTAGAGAAGTCCGAACTTATCGGGTCATCCATGGCTCGCGTGACTTCGTTATCCTAGAGCATCTATCACTCTGCAGACATACAGTAGCCGAAGGTGACCAGATGGCTATCGCAGGTTTTATTTTTTCGGTTTCAGACACCTCCCTTCGAACCTGTCACTGTGTCTCTTAAAAATTTACTACGCTTATGTAGCACTGCATTGAACGGCTTCAGAAAAAAAAAAAAACGAACTCACTTCACAATTTTGCAGGTACTACATAAGCCTCCCGCTGGTGCTAGTGCGCTGATAGTATGCCTGAAGAAACAGCAGAGGCAGACAGGTATACAACAACAGTTCTATAAACGTATCCGTAGCAAGCGCAAATACGAAAACCGCTATATACTGCAATTATCCTTGGTGGAAGCTTGATTTGTATGCTGCTGAATATTAAATAGAAAACACATGATGGAGCATATAGAACCAGCAACAGTCTTTTCAAACAGTAGGCGAATTCTGCCAGCAAATATCTGCGCCTAATACATTAAAAACAACAAAAATAAAAGTAGTATAAAAATCGTTGTCTGACGGCCTGTTTATAGTGATTATAAAAGTATACTGTAGTTAGATTAGGCTATTCTCAGACCACTGCATGTTTTATTACGAAAAAGAGGAGATTCATGGCCAGATAAACTAAGTGTTTTTAAAGAACTATGCGGGACACTTAAGCTCCGCCCCTCGTATAAAGCCCCGTTTTAACCAATCCAAATCAATGTGCCTGCGTGGTCTAGGAGTAGCGTGCTTGACTAAGTATCCAAGAGCACTGGAAAAATCATTCTAGTTCCCGCTTTCCACCTCAACCATGAGCACCACGAGTTGGCAGCTACTGCTAAGTTCTGATAATGTTGTCTCGCAAAGTCACGCAAACCATCGAAGAATCAGCGCTCGGTCATGTCAGCTTCCAGCTGCCACCTGTCAGCCCCATGCTCGTGATTTTGCGCTCACAACGCCAATGACAGAGCAGACGTCAGATTTTCTGATGAACAGGGTTTTGAAGCGAAAAGCTTCACTAGACTAGTCAACTCCGAATCTCGCGTGTTCTCCGTCGTTGGCAGGAGCTGCCAACTTGGGTCGCTCCTTTCATACGGGAGGGTGATATTAGAATCAGCCTACCAGAACGCTTTGCATTCACATTACTTCTAGAACGCGCAGCCATGTCCATACGGCTTAGTTAAAGCGGTAGTTTATATGTGGGCTGGTAACTTACGCTCTCGCGTCATACCCTTAAAGGCTGGGGTTGAGTGTACTCAATAACGTAACGCCCTGCACTGATAGGGTGGGATAAGGGAATAATGTAGCAGGCATAAGAAGTTCCATCATGGTTTAACCAGAGCTAAGCCACAGCTAATTTTTTTAGCTGTCACGTTAAATGTTGCAGAATGGTGCAGTAAAAGGAAATGTAAATGGCAAGTAATCTAGAAGAGATGGTCTCATAACTACTACGAGAATAAGGACTAAATTCGATTATGTGTGCTCCTTCCTGCCTTTGCAATTCTCTGCATGAGCTTAAACGCGATATCATTGAAGTCCCGATTCTGCAGAAACTCCGGTCATCATTATGAGAGGAAAATCACTGGCATGGCGCTGGCAGGTTGCAGATGGCAGGTTGCAGCTGGCAGGTGACATGGCCGATCATTGTTTCGTCAATGGTTGGTGTGACGTAATGATTCCAGGTGTCACAAAGTTAGAAAGAGCTTCCAAATTGGATTGCTCATTTGAGATGAAAAGGAGGAACAAGGACCAAGCTTTTAGTGCTCTTGGTGCAGGGACAGGCCACACGTACACGTTCATACGAATTGGTTAAAGCGGAGCCTCATGCCTATTCCTGGTGGTCGCTTACGACCGGTAGCTGCATAACGAGGTAGCTTAGAACTAAATGATAATACGAATGCGCCACTTAAGGAGATTGGTAATGAAGCGAGCAGAAGCTACATGTACGCGAACTCGAAGCCGCAAAGAAAGCCACACACAGGAGCCATTAAAGCTATCGTGTCATACCCTTAAAGAGGGAGCTTAAGCATCCCCACAATTTTTCTAATGGCATCTTACTTATTCTGAATGGCGCCTGAGGAAAATGAAACCAGCACAGCAAAGTCCAAGTTGTTCTTTCCAAAGAGCACTGTCATTTCGCAAGCAATATAGAGCTTCTGGACTATATGACATTTATCTTTCCAATCATCTAATACGCTCGCATTGCTGAGTCTTTATCTAAACATGGATTTTCAATGTAAGAGATGTAAAAGTCATTTGCTTCATCACAACTGCAAAAAACGAATGCACTCTTCCACCCAAACGCTAAGCTCCGCTGGCCTTCCCGCATTGTGTACAAGAGCAAAAGTACAGAGGTTATAACTTTATATTCAATGACAAACAATGCTTTAGAGTATATGTTTGAAGAGTTCGTTAAAGCTTGTCTTAGAAGCGAAACTGGTCACTAGCATGGACTCACAAGTGAAGAATATCTGTTTCACAACTCTATACTTTCCAGAATTCCATTTTTCTCGCTTAAAATCAGAAATTAAACACCTTTCATTTTTCGATGCACACTAACAGGCGAAAAAATGTTTATACCTTGTTGAAGTATCTGCTCTTACATTCGTTTGAGTATGCTAATTTGTTAATTGCATGCCCTCTTGGCTTGGTTTGGTTTAGTTTTGGGGGTTCCCAAAGCGACTCAGGCTATAAGAGATGACGCAGTGGACGGCTCCGTAAATTTCGACCACGTGCGTTTTTGTTTTGTTTTTATCGTGGAGTGTCATCGCACAGCACACGGGCGCCTTGCTTTTCGCCTCCATCAAAAAGCGGCCGCCAGGGCCGGAATCTGATCCCTCATACTTGGGTACAGCAGCCAAGCGCCCTAGTGACTGCAACACTGCGGTGGGGGGCATGTTCTAGTTCTAAATTTACGAATTAAATTTTACGACTAAAAGTGGTGCACCTTTCTTTATTTTTTTTCTTTGACGTCTTTACTTGCTAGTAGTATTGATCGTTCTTTGGTTAGGGCTTCCAAATGAAGCTAGCGAGATCGCCCCAGAACATGTGCTGTCGTTTTTCACTTCTTTCATCATCATCATCAGCCTGATTATACCCACTGCAGGGCGAAGGCCTCTCCCATATTTCTCCACCCTCCCTAAATAAATTGACAGCATTTCCGAACCAACAGAATAACGTTTTGGACTGAAAGCTCAGTTCCAACAAGAACAAATAATATGTAAATACAGAAAACTTCTAGAGTCCTCATATTGCTACACGTGTGAAATTACTTCAACAAAAGCAATGATTATTACGTTATTGTTCATGTTGTGCATTTTCTTCTAGCTTTCTCTTTTCTTTCCATTTGTCTTATTATTCTTGTTGTGAAAAGTTTTTATTTGCCCAAGAAGGAAATATTGAAAGCGGCTTATAGTTTCTGCATCAGCCAAGCATTGTTTTCAAAGTTTTGTTTTGTGAGCATACAAAACTTCCGTCATCATCGCCATAGGATATGTCCGTTTTTAAGTAAAAACGAAATTAGATAAATGAACAAACAGCACCAACTCTCAAACTTCATTGCCGTCGAGAACGCCCGAGACGCCAGTACGTACAGTACTTATTTATGTCCGGAAGACCGGAACACACAGAATGCATAAATCTAGACGGCTCTAGGATCTTGCACCTTTTGAAGGAGGAAAGAAATTTGCAAATGGGCTTCGGGACTTAAGGGGCGGACGACGGGCATTCCCTCTGGGGAGTTATTCGAGCCGACGTGGTCCGAAATATTTAACCGGAGAGCGCAGTTCGAGTTCGGTTTCCTCCTTTTGTGTGGGCCCACCATTTGTATGGTATTTTTTTTTTTTTTATGAAATAAAAAGACACCCCACAACTCCTTTTTTTTTAGTTGTTTGACGTACGTAAATAATGGTTATAGTTTCAACTATCAGTGCTTTGCATTCCCTAGTAAGCTGTGCGAATTGTTTTCTTTTTCTCAGCAGAAAGGGAGAAGACTAGAAGAGCATGGCAAGCACTAAGCTAAGATAAAAACAGCTTTGAAATATGCTGCAGTTATCTTACAACGGTACCAAAACTGTGGAATGGCCAAGTCACTCAGTTTAAAAAAAAAAAAAGAACTGCTTGGAAAGTCCACACGTATAATAATCGGGAACTGCCTAGTAGCCAGTACATAACGGAAATCAGCAAGAAGACCCAGCTATCATCTATGCTACTGCTGTGCCATGCGTCCCAGATAACGTAACCACACTTTTCAAAATGATGGAGTTTCCAAGTCCAATGAAACCAAAATGAGGGCTGTTGAGAGTTGCGTGTCCTAGTTTGCCGCATCTCGTTTTTTGTTTTCGTTTTTTTTTTTGTTAATCGGATGTTAACTAAATTGAAAAGGCCACTTAGTCAACTTAAATTTATTGACTTGCGGTACATAACTCACAAATTAGGTATAGTCTTGCAAAACAACTACCGGCAATGTTTGCACCACACTGTCCTGTGAGAATATTTGCCCACCCTAGCATTCAGTTAAAGTAACTTCCGTGAGACTATCTGCTGCCGTTACTTCATGGCATAGTACAATGCAAAGTCCCATTGGTTAGGATGCTCTACATAAAAAAAAAAGCATATCTTGCTCTCTGCGGTGTGTGACAGATGTTTTATTGCGCAAGTTGTATTTTAAGGCAGTAAAAAAAACCTACATTACTATTTGTGCCAACATTGCATACCGTTGTCTTCCTTTTTTTTTTCATAGCAACCTACAACATCGGAAGTGACACTTATTTGATCGAGCCAATAAATAAAAAGTTAGCTAGTTCGTCTTTAGTATTTTATAAACTTTTTCAGAACAAAAAACCGCTGTACGGTAAACCATGCATGTCCAACAGCTCTCAGATGGTTTCACGTATGTGGCTAGAACAATCAGTATATTTAACAGATTCGTTAAAGTTAGAACACCCGGTAAACGTGTAAGTATGCACTTCGTTGAATTTTTAAATTTCTTAGCGAAATTATAAATTGAGTAATACATATCTGAAGTTGTGTACTCGCACCAAATATTTTAGGATCTTTCTGTGTTACTCCAAATTTTATCTAAATATAATATTGTGTCTATGGAACGCAAAATGAGGGCTATGGAACGAAAAATGGTAGGGGTAACATTAAGAGATAGAAAGCGTGCAGAGTGGGTCAGAGAAATAACTCAAGTTACCGACATTCTAGTGGAAATTAAGAAGAAGAAATGGACATGGGCAGGACATGTAGTGCGAAGAGAGGATAACCGATGGTCGCTGAGGGTAACAAACTGGATTCCAAGGGAAGGAAAGCGTAGCAGGGGGCGGCAGAAAGTTAGGTGGGCAGATGAGGTTAAGCAGTTCGCAGGGGTCAAGTGGATGCAGCTAGCACAGAACCGGGTTAAGTGGAGAAATATGGGAGAGGCCTTCGCCCTGCAGTGGGTATAATCAGGCTGATGATGATGATGATGATGATGAATATTGTGTTAGTGAAGGCTTTCATGACAAAACGGGATCTTAGATACGTCTTTTCCGCTGTCAATCGTCGCACCACAGTGCGCGCTCAACACTCACATTGTCTTTCTCCATAGCGCCTCATCGCCTATGCGCCCCGTGACAATATTATGTACTGTTATAATGTTATGCATTGCTACTAGCCACCAGTAAATCGCCTAATTGCAGCACCACTACATAGAAGAATAGCACGAGCAACTTAAAAGCCCGAATTATGTGAATGCATTTCAAATGTGTAATGTGCAGACTAATGATTTTAGCCTTGTTGTTGTCCATACAAAACTGTACAGATATCAAAAATAACCATCAGACTTCAAAGGCAGTTGACCTTTCAAGATGTATAAATTAGCATAAGCGTAATTAAGTTCTTAAATAATTTTATATAACTAACAAAGGCATCTGCACAACCTCAGCTTTAAAAATGAGCACGCCTAGTTTATTTCGGAACGCAAAAAATATTTAATGCGGTGCAAGGCTGCTTGACATCTTGAATGAGCGCAACGTGGGACGCAGAGAGTTTTAAATATGTCAAAAGAGTGAGTGGTAGTCTGGGTGCTCATAAATGTTCAGCCTTTTGAAAGAAAGCAATATACATAGCACATATCGGAACACTATGACACCGAACACTGTAGAGACATAAATAATAGAAATGTCTATCAAAGCCTCGGCGCTGAATATTAATAACTGAAGGGCTTATTGTATCTGTGGGACCGACTGATTTTACTTCTTTTCCTTACTGAAAAAATATACAAACTACAAATATATTGAGAAACTTTAAGAAATCATAATTTGAGATATTCGGAAGAAATGGTATCCTGTCGTCAAATTGTGGTTATCACAATAATCACTAAGCATGACTCCATGAGATTATAAAAGTATAGGCACATTCTTCATTTACAAACACGTGAGTTTCAGCTCTGTGGTAAAATGGGCGAGTTGATGAAGGTTATGCATCTTAATTAGCGCGAAGAAGCAAGAGACGTACATGAGTTTTTAAAGGAGCGTTTTCTGACTTACACTTTTGATCTGGCTTCGTATTCGGGCCACATTCACAGATACTTTTACGTTGCACGTCAAATTTTGAAGCCCTGTGCAGGTCAGGCGTTTCAATGATTAGGTTCAATGGCAGTTCATTCAAAACTTTTTTTTTCTCAGCGAAAAAAATATACTAGTCTTTTAGCATGTTGCCTATGAGCGTGCACCTGCTAAAAAGAGGACGTATTCCGTTCGGTCAGGATATGTAAAAAGAAGAAATTTGACTGAACACGCTTTTATGGCTCTATATTGTACCTCCATAACAACAGCAGCAGCCCTATAATTTCAAACCCTTGTTTGGTGCCATAAAGCAATTCTGTGCTGATTTTTTTTCTCTTTGTTTCATTTTAAAATCAGCGCGTATGATTAACAGGGACCATAACGAGTTCCGAGCAAAGCACCGCTGCGGGCACAAATCACCCGAGTTTGAGATTCTGAATTTCGATTCGCACCTAGCACAAATTTTACACAGCATATCAGGTGATCTCGTTCGCACGCTGCCTCCTCTCCTTTAGTGGTAGCCTCATTGAAAGAAAAGAATATATCTAGCGAGAGAGGTTCTACTTCACTATAGTGGCTGTCCCGAACAGCCTACTGTCTGCAGCAATTGTCTAGTACCGGAATACTGGAACATTAACTTCTATTTGTCCTAACCTTTACAAGATTCTATGTAATTTGCATATACTTGGATAGCAAGAGCCCCTTGAAAGCTATATTCAGCGGTCCTATTTAATGCACTTTTTTCAAGCTGCAAAATACGGATAGTTATATCTGTACACCGCGAGCTATAGTAGAATAGCGTTAACTTTCCCCCTGCAAAAGCGTAGAAAGCTACACCTTAAGCATAGATGATGCACAAACGGTATTAATCTCATAACACGCCTTTATTTTCCTTTTGTCTTTAATAAGGCCCTTCATCCCAAATTCTTTCATGACCTTGCCACGAAATATGGAATACTGGATGACTTACTAAGCGAGGAGATTCATGGAAGATGAAGTTCATGATACATTTTGATCAAGTTGCAATCTGTTCGCTTTAGAAACACTCTGATCGAGGTTGATGCAAAGTGGACACAAATTGATTGCCTCAAACAAACATGGACATAGAACTCGAATACTCATGTCACAGGCGTTGGCTGCATGTTCAGCACCAAGCAAGAAGAGAGAAATGTAGAGATTAAATGCAAGCTGTGCGTAAATCAATGCGTGCCAGATTATTGCCGCACCATTTCCTTTAATTAAAACAAGTTTGAATATTGGGTGTATTTAAAAGAATGACGGGCACCCTTCGTAACGGCCAGAATTCGCGGTCTACTATTGTAACTGGCATTAGCTATTATAAAATAAACGATCAAGAAGACTATCTTTCTTGGCTGATTTGTGCAATCCTTATGACCTTTTTCACTCGGCAATGCTAACTCTACCGAAAGCTCTTTAAAGTGAATGTATATGCATGATTCACATTTTTTTTTCTTAGGCTACAGGTTTATTGGCATAAAGGTGGGCGTAATTTCCACTGCACCAATTTCAGATTTCAGTGTCTTGGTGCCCCTGAAGTTTAAACGACAGCCAATGCAGGTTGCTGGCAGCCTTCACGAAAGCGCTTCACTCCTTTATTGTAGGGGTGCTTGGAGAAAATACACCTGTTGCAAAATGCGTTTGGAACACACTGATTATAAATGCACGAACTTGGTCCCGCTACGCGAGAATCCGGAGCAATGTCCCTACCCATATTTGGAAAAATCAGAATGTTCTCTTCGAGCAGTATCTCAGACTTGATACAGATTCCTGAGATAAGAATTTCTAGCAAAGCTAGCAATGCCAAAGCTCCTACAGATTTCTCATTTAAAGTTTATTTAAGCTCTCAACAAACTTTTTAGTGCAACCATTTCACACTTTGAAATTGTTTACTGGCCTTCACCAATTACTTTAGTTAGTATGAAGTAACATATTCTCTGTATTGTTCTAAAAAACTGACCAACCAGTTTTTTGTTTTTCTTTTTTTTTTCTTGGGGAAGGGGGGGGGGGGGGGGATTCTTGTTTCTGCAGCATAGGCAGAATCTCCATCCATCGACACTCCTTCGTGACGTTTCAATAGCCTTAACAAAGGAAAAAGCTGGGTTCATTGCCTTAGCAAGGAACACGAAAAAAAAAAAAGATACAGGTGCTGACAGCCACCAGGGCACAGGATTGAGGCATTGACAAATTCGATCGCTCGTGTTGCATTTATTACGCTCAGTATCATGTAACAAGCTCACCAGAAAAAGCAAAATAACCTACAGAAAAGCACTATCTATTACTGCTACCCTATCCCTAGTCCCAGCCCTCACCTACTCTGCCACGGCTACCGAAACGGTATACATCGGCACAGGAATTTCAAGACACCATGAGCCCTCGAAAGAAGGATTCTCGTGTTTTACAACGTCAATCTTGAATGTATCAGGCCGCAGAAGCGTTTATACTGGCCCCCGTTTGCGTTGTCTCGCCCTACTGCCCTTTCTCGACACTACCGTCGGCTCATTTCCTCCTCGAGCTTTCGTCCCAAAAACGCAGTCGAGTTATCAGCCTCTTTTCGTTGGATTCGCTAATTCGCCCCTCCTCTCGCTCCTCGTAATGTGCCGCTCGTGAACACGTGCGTGTTGGCAAAATAACACAAAACGGCAGGAAAGATAGGCTATTTTCGCGGAAGCTGCTCGCAAAAGAACGCTGACAAAAGCAGAACGTCCCTGACCGGTGACGGAAAATAAAGAAAGACTACAAGCAACGAACGCTACGTGAAAAGAAAATCCCGTCTTACAAAAAAAAAAAAAAAAAAGAGGAAAGCCACTCAGACGTCCATTTATCCACTGATGTTCTCCATCAAGTTAGTTATACTCCGTGCGTAGCTTTTCGTTTTCTTTTGATATATGTATATATATATTTTTGCGTGAATGGAAGGGGGAGGCTCACTGTTGTGTTTTCCCGTGATGAGAGAGGAAGAACAAAAAAAAAGGCAGTAAAATAACCAAGAAAAGAGAAACGCAGTCCCGTCTAGAGAGGGGCCTAGAGTACGAAAACGTGGAGCACACGATGCCGGGAAAATGAAGCTGACAAGCTGGACAGAATAAAGATCTCTTGTTCTGAACGACACATGCGTCGGAATGAAGTCATTTCGTAGAAGGCAATTTCTTTCAGCGTTTCTTTTCTTTACTCTTCTCTTTGCTTGACTCTTCTTTTCTTCTTGTTTTCCTGCTTTTTATAGCGCGCACGGACTCGCTAGGTCGAACTACTACGCTTTCTTTTTCCTTTCTTTCTAGCATCTAAAGTTAAGCTATAATAAACGATCTACCATACAAGGCAAAGCAATCCAAATTTTATAAAGAAAAGAAACAGTGTTAGGCTTCACACGTACAGCCTAGCTAGTGCCTCAGAAGTACTGTAGATGCGCATCGCAAACAAGGTACGCGTGGAAAGCGGTGGTACTTAAAAAAAAAATATGTTTTGAAAAGAGAAAAGCAGGAGACTGCAGCTTGCAAGTTGGGACGTAAAAAAAGAAACGACTAATCACAAGAATTTCTCTTCGATTTAGTCTAAATGCTCCAGTGGAAAGAAGAGCACTTGAAGCAGAACGCACAACTATGGTTTATCTTTTGTTTTCTTTGTCTATATACCTATATGTCTATACGTTTGTTGATACTAGCTACAACGTCTGCCGGTTCGAAGCTCCACTACAAACAAAGCCTAGATAACGACGCAAAGTGTAAATAAAACAAGACTAGTAAAGAAACAAGCATCGGCCTCAAGTACGCGGAATTGGGAGATTCCGATGTTTTATCGACAGCAGGTAGAGAACGGATCCGCGATAAAGGAATAAGCCTGATTGTTAGCTTGTATCGATAGGGATTTTGCGCACTAACTTATAATACATATTGCCTCCTTCAGCCTCCAGTTCCACTTTGGAATGCTTATACTGAGCAAAACGTTAACATAGTACGCAAATTGTTAAGCAAATCCTAATTATGAAGCAGTAAACAATGAGGTGGGAGGTGGTCAAACTTGAGCCAATTTAGACTATCCAAGCTACAGCTACAAGATGTATTAAAGCTTAACTTGAAGACGACGAAATGTGTGTAAAGAAAATAAGAGAGATTTGAGCAGATTTCTGCGAACAGTAATTGATCGGCGAACACAGGTTTCATGTGAAACAGTCTTATCTTGTATTTTGTTTATTGAGCCACTTGTTCCTTCGCTTAGCTTTATTGAGCAGCCGCCAGAAGAGCAAATTTTGTGAGCTCAATTTTAAGATAATTACCCTCCCCAGCTTGGTAGTTTTACTTGTTTGCATGAGAAATCCTAAGCACGTAACTATGCAGTAATAATAAAATCTCAATTTATTAGGGAAAGCGCAGCGACAGAAAAGGCTTTACAGAATCATTTTAGTATTACTAGTTTCTATATTTGGGCTGCATTCTACGTTTGTTCAACATAATCTTTTTTTTCCTCTTGTATTACTCCACTTTCGCATATTACAATAGGTGCTCATAACGGTCGGTGGCCTTAAATTAAAATACTTTTTATTTTTACTGACTTCCTGCGTTCGCGTTTTTGAAGTCTGTACTCCAACCACACTCCTCAAGCACTTGGAATAGAAAAAAAAAAAAGTTCCTCGTCTTTTTAAAAAAAAAATCTAAACATGCGTGCAATCAATAAATTAGCACACCGATTACTAGAAAGTTGCTGTGTGGGAAGGAACCATAATACAAATATAGACGAAGATAGATCAGACACTAGCGGAATAAAATGAAGCATCATTAAGGACCCGTTCTCGGTACGTTACTCTTCAATTATCGTATATCATTGCGAATATTCTTGAGGTTATACTTAATGCTGGTTAAGTCAGCATTTATTTTTTTTTTTAATTTGAACCCTCTTGTACTTGAACACCCTGCAAAAGCTTAATAAGGTTCAGACTCGACTCAACACTAATTGATAAAACAAATTATATGCTTCTATATCGTTAATATGAGTCCCTAAATTATTAAATAATATGAGTCCCTAAATTATTAAATATATATATGCGTCTTAATGACCTCTCTCTTCCAATCGAATCTCGCAAATTTCAGGAGGCCGTTTTAGTAATGATCTGGGCTCATCCGTCCTTACTAATATTGCACAAAAGTACAGCAGTCTTCTTGTGTGACCTTTCAGTTCCGTCATTTCGTTTCCTTTTTATGTTACCGATCGATACTTAGCGTGGGGTGCCTGTACCTAGACTCATCCTGGTATAGTGAAAGTTCCGTCGAAAAACGAGCTGCAAATGTGTTAACAATCCGTAAGTGTTTAACGCTGTGGTAAACCTATGGAGAGGGAACGATATGCATGAAGGATGGCAAGGACACGCTTTAATGGCTGTGCGGCCCTATCGCGAGCGTTTCGTCCCGTACCGACGCTCACTTCTTCTTCTAGTCTGAGACATGACCGGGAGCAACGAGAGTAATCGCGAACCACAATGGCGCTGATGATGAGCAAGACATGACGATGAACTTGACAGAATGGTTCCAAGGAGAAAGGAAGCAGGTGAAGGGTTTGCCACCCCGGCGAATGACCCAGCGGTCTGATCAGCGCTGGCCCGCTGCGTCGTCTTCAATTCGCAGGAGCTTCTGGTAACGGCACAAGATGGGCTGAAGGTAAACGACGGAGTCCGACGGCTCTGAGTTCAGTCAGGCGGCGCGAACCAGGAACAAGAATTATACTACTAAGGCAGGCACGGGGTGCCAACCCTCTGGGACCAGGATTACGAGGGTCACCTGCAACTCAACGAAATTTTAGATGACGGCAAGTTGAAGGCAGAACGACACGTCTGTGGGTGATCATCATCATCAGCAGCAGCCTGACTATATCCACTGCAGGGCGAAGGCCTCTCCCATATTTTTCCACTTAACCCGGTTCTGTGCTAGCTGCATCCACTTGACCTGCGAACTTAACCTCATCCGCCCACCTAACTTTCTGCCGCCCCCTGCTAAGCTTTCCTTCCCTTGTAACCCAGTTTGTTACCCTAAGCGACCATCGGTTATCTTCTCTTCGCACTACATGTCCTGCCCATGCCCATTTCTTTTTCTTAATTTCCACTAAAATGTCAGTAACTTGAGTTATTTCTCTGACCCACTCTGCACGCTATCACCCGCTGTGGGTGATAGCAAGATTTAACATTCTTGTTGTTGTTGTCCTCTGTAGATGTGGCTGCGGACCTAGTCTGAATCTCCCCCGCCCCCACGCTCCTGCCCGCTTCGTCATTTCGAATTGAGTGTACCCCACGTGGCCCCTCAGTCCTAAAAGCTGTTCAGATTCTGTAACACGCCTGGCGAACCCACGCTCGTCAATGACTCAGCATCTCAATGTGAATGGCACTAAATATTTTTGCAACAAGAAAAAAGCCCATCCAACGCCGCATACGTGTTCTCGTCCCTCCGTGTAAGCTGCCACTCCTCCATGGTCTTACCAATGCAGAAGAGGTTGCACATCGGAGGATCCTGGTCGGAGTTCCCCTGATCACTCCTGCCATATAACTCCAAAATAGCCTCAATATCGATACTTCCTGTCCACAGTGTAGTGTTCGCGGCGCCGCTCAGGCGCATGTCCCTCGAGGCCACTCGACGCCGCACATTCGGTGCTCCGCGGCGCGCCCAGAAACACGTCTGCTCTCGGCGAGCATTCCTCTCGGGATACATGAGACGGACAGTAACTACACGTGACTCCTGTTGGCTGCCGTACGCAGCACGCATGAAGATGCTCCCAGCACCAACGTTACCCAGCACATCCCCCCCTTTTCCAGCATCTATGGCCACAAAACGGCGCAAGCATACGCGGCACACACTATCGACCACAGAATAGGAGAAAAAATGAGAAGGGTTCAACGCTACTGAACCGAATGTGGAGTGAAAGTATTAGCTGCGGGTGACCGAGCGTTCTTCTTCCTTTTCGTCTTCTTCGTCTTCTTGTTCTACTTTGTCTTCTTGTTCTTCTTCGTCGTCTTGTTCTTCTTCTTCGTCTTCAGCTTCATCTTCTTCGTCTTGTTCTTCTCGCCGCTACGCCTCTTCAGACGTGGCTTCGGCCACCCGATGTCTCGCTTTGGCTGTCGTAGTGTTGCGTTCGCAACAAATACACTTCTCCTCATTAATGCCAAACCTTATTGGTTTCCTCGTTATTCTTCCTGACCTTGTCACGGTCTGACTCTGAGGCATCTGTGTTTCCGCGTTCTCCCCTACAGTCTCTGCGGAAGAACGCTCGCTACGAGAAGCCGAATCGGCGGGATCAGATTCATTTTCGCTGAAGGGAAAATCGTACAAGCCGAGGTCGAGGTCCTCCCTTGACAAGCGACTGAGATTTCCCCGATTTCGCCGCATTATGACCCCATCCTCCGTTTCGACCGAGTATTATCTTGGATTTGGTGCTGACCTCACGACTTTGGCCTTCACATTAAGGTCTGTTACTGCAACTTGATCGCCAGGTTGCAACTGCGGGAGAGCTTTAGCTCTGTGGTGTTGGTTAAAGTACCGCGTCTGTTGTTCTCGTTTAGAACATTCTTTTGTCGTTATGCGTTTCTGGATCTCTTGTCCAGAATTGCTCGCAGCATGTAAACTCGGGAACGGAGGCGTCTGTCCATAAGGATTTCAGTTGAGCTGAACCCGAGAATTCCTGGCGTTGCTCTGTAGGCTAAAAGAGCCAAGTTGGGTCTTCGGAGTTTTGCCCAAGGTGCTTAACTCTCCGTAACATCCTTTCGACCTTTCCGTTGCCTTGGGGATGCCTCGGATTCACAGTGACAGCCATACATGTTTGCAAAATTCTCAAACCCTGTGCATGCGAACTGTTGTCTATTACACGTGACAACACGCAAGGGAATTCCATGACGCGCAAAAATGCTTTTCAGCCGTTCAATTATAGCAGTGGGTCTTGTTGACGACGAGAATGCTACTTCAGGGTATCGCGACAGGTAATCAGCAACCATCAAATTATGTGCGTTTCTCAATCACACACACAAGTCAACCCCAACCTTGTCCTATGGACAACAAAGTGTTTCAGAAGCGATCATTGGTTCCGTAGCGTTTGCTGCATGTTGAGCACATATTTTGCAATTTTTAACCACCTTGACTGCCATGCAGCTTCCAGAGCACTTCATCTATTAGTGAGTGAGGCACGAGAAGCCTAGCTTTTTCCATGAACAACCCATCAACAACTGTAATAAGCGCTCAATCTTGTCAGTACGGTGCAAGAAAACAGGGAACATTTTGTTTTCTAAGCCACCCATCTTTACTCAATTTCCGTAGCACTTTACAAACTTCGTTCCGTGCTTGACATTCTTTCACTCTTGCAAGCAGGTCGTCCCCTGTCTCCAAGCCCATTAAGCAAGCTTTAGAATATGACGTGACTTCAGATACAGTCAAGCAATTGCCGTCATGTTTCGAGAACACGGGAGCACGTGACAGAATGTCAGCGGTGATTAGCGCTTTTCCCGGCACATGCACCACATTGTACTGATAGCGCATCAAACGCAGTCGCAAACGCTGCACTCTCGGTGGCATTACATCGATTCCAACCTTTCCCAGCAACGGAACCAAAGGCTTGTGATCGGTTTCAAAAGTCCCTTCAATTCCGCGTATGTACTCATCACTTCTCTCGGCAGCCGACGTTAATGCTAACGCTTCTTTTTCAATCTGGGAACAGCGCTGCTCGGCTTTGTTGAGCGAATGAGAAGCATAAGCAATTGGTCTTCGTTGCCCGTCCTTTTGCATTTGGAAAAGGACAGCTCCCAAGCCGTACGAGGATGCATCGAAAGAATTGTTTTTATTTTGGGATCATATATTATCATGCAGTGCGTAGAGGATATCAGCGCTTTTAGCTTTTAGAAAGCATTATCTTTATCAAACCCCCAAAGCCATTCAATTTCTTTACACAAAATAGTGCGCAGTGGTGCGGTAGTCTCAGCCATATTAGGCAAGTAGCGGCCCAAGTGGTTGGCCATGCCTAACAGACTTCTCAGTTCAGCCACGTTCATTTCGGCTATGGATGTTTTATTGCTTCCACCTTCTCCGAGTGCGGCTGTATGCCCCTTTCGCTCAGAATATGCCCCAGAAACCGTACTTCTTTTACTCCAAAGATGCATTTGCGTTTGTCCGAAGTTACATCAGCGTCCCGTAGACGTCTCATTATGGCCGACAGTCATTTGTCATGGTCTTTTTTGCTGTCGCCGAACACCAAGATATCATCTATGAGGCTAACAACACCGAGCAGGTCGCAAAGTATTTCCGACATTCTCTTCTGGAAATATTCCGGAGTCGAAGTGATTCCGACTGGAAGCCTGGTAAAACAGTATCTACCAAAAGGGTTATGAATGCCGTCAACTCTTCCGAGTCCATACTTAGTCGAACCTGGTGAAATCCAGAGTTAGCATAAAGTTTTAAGAACCACTTTGTCCCTGAAAGTGACCCAAGAGCCTGATCAAATGTTGGAAGCGGGAAGCGCTTCCGAAGGACACTGATATTCAATTTTGTGAGGTCCACACACACTCTCACTTCTCCCGAGGATTTCACGACTGAGAAAATTTCTGAGCACCACTCGGTAGGGCCATCTACTTTTCTAATGACGCCCATCCGCTCCATTCTTTCTATTTCGAGCTTCAGTGGTTCCCTTAATGGTATGGGGACCTTATGTGGAGCATTTATAGCATGAGGAACAGCATCTGTTCGGATTTTCAAACATTATGGCGTCGCAGCACTGGCAGACAAGGACAAAGGACTAGGGACACACACAACTGCGCAGTTGTGTCTGTCCCTAGTCCTATGTCCTTGTCTGCCAGCGCTGCGACACCATAATGTTTGACAGCCACCACCAACTAGCCCAGCAGTATACCCTACATCTATTCGGAGACTAATTTTTTTATTCTCCTGGCATTGTTCCTAAGCTAGCAAATGCTTTATGATAATATACCTCATAGTGATCTCTCTCAGAGGTGACCGACTCCACGAATGGAAGTACACCAAGTGCTTCGAGTGCTGCTAAGCTGAGAAGTGCTCCCCTGAGTGGGCTGACTACGTAGCACATTTAATTTGAAGTGCTACCCTTCCAGCTGATTTCTGCGACGAGCTTGCCTAGCACATTGAGGCGAGTTCCGCCTGCGCCAGTTAGAACTTCTTGCGCTTTATCGTGTTTTGTGGGAATTCCCGGAAACGTTGCTGCCAAATCGACACTTTAGCACCAAAGTATACCTTCACAAAAGCTGGCACCGAGTTTATCTGGACCTGCACATAACGTGCCTTATTTCCCGTGCCTTCTACAGTGGCCAGGAAAATTTCTTCTCTTCCTTCCCTGACTGCCGACATGAGGACTGCTAAGGTGAATTGAAGCGCAAACGAAACACGGTCCACAAAGAAGAGGCAAACACAAGAACAGGCGCTAACAACTGCTTTATTCTCCATGATAACGCATATACGTATATACCATCAGCCACAACTACACAAGCCGAGCAAAACAAGCAAAATTCGACACTCATTCAATTCAAGATAACAAGTCACTCAATGCAAATCAACAATACCGCGAGCACATGAACTTATGTTAGGCTGCGTAAAATAAAGTGAAAGTATACTTCCACTTCCACTACTTCCGCTTCCAATACTTCCACTTCACTTTACGCAGCCGAATATAAGTTCATGTGCTCACGGCGTTGTTGATTTGCATTGAGTGATTTGTTATCTTGCATTGATTGAGAGTTGAATTTTGTTTGTTTTGCTCTGCTTGTGCAGTGGTGCCTGAGGTTATATATATGCGTTATCATGAAGAATAAAGCAGTTAGTTAGCGCCTGTCCTAGTGCTTGCCTCTTCTTTGTGGACCGTGTTTCGTTTGCGTTTCAATTTACCTTAAGAATAATGCACCAACTAGCCCCAACCGAATTTTTACTGACATGCGTACCTTTTTCGGTGAAAACGCTGCCTTCTTACGGCAGACCTTTCCGAAATGTCTCTTGTTGGCACATTTGTAGCCCTTTTGTGCTCGAGCTGGACACACAGACCGCGAATGAGCGTCTCCGCCACAGAAGTTACACTCTCCGCCAGTATTTGCTGTCTGTTACTGTAGCCGTTCGCCGCCATGCTGCTGTCGCCTGCGTCGGTCCACGGCATCCACGTTGGGACGATTCTGGTCGACGGCATTCACAATGGCAGGATTCTGTCCACTTTGGAAGACCGCTGCACAGGCTTTCACGGAGTCTTCATAAATTCCTGCTTACAGCCTTGACTTCTGTAATGTGAGCTTTGGACTGCTGAACAATTTGTCCACCAGGTTACTGTCACGAAGACCAACAACGAATCTGTCTCGAACAAAACGTTCTTCCACATCGGCAGAGTCGTAGTTGCACTTTTTTGCGAGCTTTCGTTGCGCGGTGTAGAAGTCATCAATCGATTCGCCTTCCTCTTGCACACCCCGGTGGAAACGGACGCTTTCGTAGACCTCGTTGACCGGGTGGATGAAGTGGTCGGTGAGTTTATTTTTGTTTTGTTTTTGTTTTTTTTTCATCGCCTCTAGCGGGCTCCACTCTTCTGTGGTCAGCGCTAGAGTGTCGAGGACGCGGCAGACTTCTTGCGAACCATTGCGTATAGGAACGTCTTGACTTCGCCCGGTGCTTGGTAGATGCCCGAAGCATAGCGATAGTCTTCGAATTGGAACTCCCATACTTTTCATGCGCTGGGATTCGCAAAGTCGAACTTAAGTGGCGGTTAAAGCCCTGCGCCGCTGAGCTTTTTCTTCATCCAACATGGTGGTTTTTGCAGACAACGCCCACTGAGTCTTTGCTGCCGTTTTCACGTGTCGCTCAGGTTAAAAACTGTCTGGCTACCACGATCCCACCTCTGACACTATGTAGTGTTGGCGGCGCCGCTCAGGCGCATGTCCCGCGAGGCCACTCAGCGCCGTATATCCAGTGCTTTGCGGAGCGGCCAGAAACACGTCTGCTCACGGCGAGAGAGGAAAGAAAACTCCTCGTTTATTCATTCCTCTCGGGATACATGAGACGGACAGTAAACATACGGGACTCCTGCTGGCCCCTGTACGCAGCACGCGTGGAGAGGTTCCCAGCACACACAGTTCGCGGAATACTGAGGCTGCCTGTCGTTCACTCTCCATTTCTCTTACCGAGAATAAACGTTTTTCAATCAATCAATCCGCCTATCGTGGGCTTGCTCGGCGCTTAAGCCAACAAGCATTCGCCATGTGGCAGTAGCTGGTATAACAGCGAACAACCCGCGCTAATATAATGCTCGAACGCCGGTGTGACTTCATTAGATCGGCTAACCCCTTCTCTTTCATGCATGGTCTCGATTTTACCAGATAAATGTGAATGTTGACGATGACACAGAACACGTCAGTGTTTTTGGCTTCAATGGCGCCGTAACTGATACTGCCGGTGCACAGGTGCAGATGAAGCGTGTCTAGCGGCAGGGATTGAGAAAGTTCTAAACCGGACGGTGCTTACTAATGAAAAAGCAACTTTGACTCATTCTTGGCGTAGACAGAATGCGTCGACATGATGTGCGACCACAAGATGTGTACAGGAAATAACAACGATCACTAACGATTTGCAGGTAGTTAAACGTAGGTCAATAATGATAATGAGATAAACAGAGCTACACAACGTACGGATCCTAGATAACTATTGTAGTCATGATAATGCGATAAGATAGGTACGAGTAATAGAGTATAAACTCAGTGGAAAATTACGTCAACATTAACAGCAACAATATGACATCGTCAGATTAGATAGACAGTTACTGATTATCGTTTTGGTATATCTGGCTCATTTTGGGAAAAACAAACATTTAATATTTGCTTTGGCAATAAAAATACACCAAGTTGTAGCTTGAATTTATAACGATGAAATTCTTGTTGTTATTATGCGCTAGGTCACAAATAAGCCGAGCTAGGTCTTACCTCCCGAAATGAACGCAGTGGTTTCGTACAGGCGCGCAAAAAAGAACCGTTTTGATTAAAATCAGTTACATAATATAGCCACCGCACATAATCCATACAATATTGAGTCAGAGTGAAATTAGAACATGCTAGCGCATGGCGCTCTCTTCAAAGCTTCAGTGCGTTCGATTTGACCGCACTTCGAAGCATAATGAAAGCCCATACAAAGCATCATCTCCAGCTCCTTCTGAACCTGCACCATTTTTCTTCATGTGCGGCCGTGTCATACGCAACAACACTTAGAAGAGAGGGGGCATCTCCTCGTGTGTTCACGCTAACAGTGAACGACCTTTGCATGTACAACCGTCGCTAGAAATGCCTGCCGCTCTGTGCATGCTATCGATCGCTGTTTCTCGGTTCTTATTATTATTTTATTTTTTAAAAAAGTGGCCAATTAGCACGCATGGCACTGTTGGTGACAACGTTAAGCACTCCAAATCAAATATGAAATGTTTGATTTCGCAGGTTATACCGCCACAGTTACAATTATGAGCATAACTAAGCCCACGGTTGGATTGAGGCCTCTCTCCCTGATCTACATTCAGCCCAGTTCTCTGACTATAAGAGGACGCTCAGCTAGCCAGGGCAATCGACCAGAGGCCCTAGCACTGAACAAACGCATTAACAAACCGACCTGCTCTTTTTTTTTTCTTAGGTTACAAGGTAGTTGTATATATTCCAACTGCCCTGCGCGCCAAAAAAAAAAAAAATTTGCTGATATTCTGGTTTTCCTATCAATTTTTAGCCAGCTTGAGATCACTGGAGAATATAGACTCTTTCTAGAGATCACAAATTGGCCCTGTGACGTCATATCCGCTGTCGTATACTGTCCCTTCAAATATCAATGCATCTCCGCTGCTGACCCTGACACTGCTAGTGCTAGGTAAGTTTCCCCTCTTTTAAAATTTGCGCCCTTACTACACGAGACTAAATATATACTCGGTCTTCTCATTAATGGTCCGCCTACGTCTATTCCTACTCTTGTTTTGACTAAAATATCATTATCGCGTTTATCGCATCTACGCTGCTCTTTGTATCCATTTAATTGTTCTTCCGGTCGCACTCTACAGCTTGAACTAGAAGACTGATGAATTTTATTCGCTCCATGCACCGCACTTAACCCGTCAAACCCTCTAAACATCCTTTCGTTTAGCTCTCCGCACAGACCCTTCTCTCTTTGGTGCATGCTTTTCTTTCTAAATCTTCTTTTCCTTGCAAACACGGGCATTCCTACAAGCGTGCGGGTTTCGTTTCGCCCTCCGAATAATTAGTCGCCTCATTTCTTTCGTGCGCAGTGAGCATTACCCTCACCCTTATCCTTTCCCATCGTGCATTCTGTTTCCTTTTATCGCATCAGTTGCGGCACTGCTCTCTTGAGGTCATTATTCACCGCCGTCTGAAACGGCGCGCATTTGCGGTGGCGCCTCGTCCCGGCCCATTTGTCAGAGCGATCAAAGCGGCCCCGTCGCATTTCGCCCGAGGGCCCTCTCGTCCATTTGAGCGCCGCCGCAGTTCCAGATGCGATGGAGCCGTCCATAGACGCAGCGCCGAGCTGCAATCAGAACTAAGATCCGATCGGCAGACATGCTGCAACCATTCACGCATTCTCCTTAAGTTATTCGGTATCAACACATGAAAGAGTGCTTCTAGTCCACACATGTATTTATAGTAAGAGAAACTGCCTACTAATGTCTGTTTTGCTCTGCTGGCTAATGATCACGGTGGTGTTGCTTATTCTCATTGGTGGGCAACGAACAAGAGTAGATGGTGAGAGAGACAAGTTCTTAGCTGTGTCCACTCGCATCCTTCGCAACCGCAAATACATCATTGAAAGGTTCGTTCAATGGTCGTTGCACTGATGAAAAAACGCCTGCTGTTCGTGATTGATTATGACATGCGCGCAGTTTTGTTTCGATTGGATCTTCTTGAAAGTTCCTTTCAAAAGAAGCACGTGCCATAGATGACACACAGATTTGAAATTCAACTCCGTGCTAACAAAGGCCTAGAATTCGGCTTAAAATCTGAAAGGCAGCAGCATATATTTCATTTCTATAAACTCTGTCTCTACATTTGACATTCATGAGAAATACGTTGTTCGGTACTGCTGCAACTTGACCCTTCCGCAGCCAAAATTCATAAAAAGGGATTCCTATTTAAGGAACAGGAAAATTCTTAAAGGAAAAAGTAATTTGCCGAATGTCACGCCAGTTTTACTACATTGCCAAAATCCACGTTGAAGCTACAAGTACAGAGGTTTGTATCGGTTTTTTAGGCCAATGGTCGACCATTGGCTGGCTTGTGATAGGGAAGAAATAGAGTCGTATTAGGCTCGGCATATTAGAGCGGATTAAACCGATCACTAAGTCGCGTAACGGTGGTCATTGCATACCTGCGTTTATAGTCCGCCATAGAAACACAGGGCAGTCGGGTGAAAGATGCTTAGTGGATGAGGCTGCTTTTGGAGAGTGATTAATATAGAATTTTAATAACGCACATCTTTTTTTTTTTCTAAACGTGCAATATTTTACTGTTGTTTGGCGACGAGCTACAGTGGAGAGGCGCAGGGCGGTTTGCGAGCTGCGCTAATGCTGCTTCCTGTCTTGAGTTACAATCTCGTTTGTTACTCTTTCCTTTTAGAGTGGAGCCCAACCACGCCGCCGGCCTCCATTTTTGCGTTGCACGTAGCAGACGAACGCCTCCGCTAGCATGCTTTTCTAGCGCGACGCATTCAGATTGGCGCTTGGAATTAGCACGAAAGATTCGATGAATAACCAGCGTTAAAGACTAGGGCGAAGAGCAAGAAGCAAACAGGATGGGCGCTGTTCTTTTTTTGTTTTTCCTATAGGCCCGTTTTTGTTTGCTTCTTGCTCTTCATCCTAGATTTTAGAGCTGGTTATGCATCGAATCTTTCGTGCTAATTCCATGTCGCCGTACAAACTTGCCCAGATGACTCTTCTATTACGGAAGATTCGGCCGGCCGCCGCCGAGCGCGACAGCAGCAAAAAGCTACGTCGCAAATAAACGCCACTTCCGACGGGCAGCTGCATGCACTGCTTAACGCTGCTCGAGCCGAGATCGAAAAACGTTTTTTTTTTCTTTTGTTTTTTTACAGAAAGGTGGCTGTTCACTGTCGCAATGGTCACTCAAGGCACCAAACTTGACCAAATGCAACGTGGTGGTTCATTTTTGCACTGTGTGCTGTGAGTGTTGACCATGATCGATATGCGAGTGTGTGGCCGATACTCAGTAGTCCACGCTTCATGGCTGTTGTGTCTGTCTTTCGTGTTGACTTCTAGCTATAAACACAGTGCGCGTACGGTTCAGTGACCTAGTTGAAGTGGCAGTTTGCAGATCTAGGCGGCGACCTTGCATTATCGCCCTGACGCAAGCATAGATTTCCAATAGTGCACGATTAAAAAAAAAAAAAAAAAAAAAGAGAAGAAGAAGAAGAAGAAGGTCTTCTCCAGGGTAGTCCCGACACATCCCGTCAACAGAGCGCATGCCCCAAGGAATCATTTCGAGATCCGAAACAGGACGAGGTCACACCTTTTCATGCGTACAGCTGCTAGGAAAGTTTAATTGGCGCCCCTCCTGCGCTTATTCTGGATGCACAGCTTCCAAAACTTTCGCAGTTGACCCCGAGGTTAAACTCTGAAGCGCTATGTTCATTTCACATATGCGAAAGAAGTGAAATTCTAAAGTTCTGCGCAGATACGTCGTCCAGAGTAACGCAAGATTGGCGCCCCTCCTGCGCTTATTCTGGATGCACAGCTTCCAAAACGTTCGCAGTTGACCCCGAGGTTAAACTCTGAAGCGCTATGTTCATTTCACATATGCTAAAGAAGTGAAATTCTAAAGTTCTGCGCAGATACGTCGTCCAGAGTAACGCAAGACAATCGTAGATCCACGGCAGTCACCTGGTCGCGTCCTCATAATTCTCATTTACTGTGCGTGAACCACATCCGGCTTGCCGATTTCTCGGAAGGGCGCTTTCATTCCAATATAAAAATAAACCGAAATGATGAACCACATTCACTGCTGCGCGCTTTTCGCTCAGCTCCGCTCTAGCAGCGCTAACTAGCGCTGCTGGTTTACGACGAATTTTCATGCGCATTTGTATGACAATTACAGGCCCGATTTCCGATGAATGCGGACTCTAACAAACGACATGAATGTGACACGCGAGCCTTGCCGTAATTGACACGGCGAAAGCCCACTTTCGGAGCAAGACAGGCAGGACTTCGTCTACTACGTCCACTGCAAAAATGGCGTCCGGCAGCGTGGTTGGGCGCCATGTGGACGCCAGTGCATTCCACCTATATTTTCACCTAAACTAAGAACAAAGCAAGTATATATTGCCCGAATCAGTAATTCGCGCATGTATCTTGATTTACGCATGCGTCGCCTGCGGTAGAAAAATCTAGCAGATTTCGTACCGAATGTGTGTATTGTACAAACAACCAAAGCTCCGCGCCGCAAATTCCCGCTCAAATGTCGGCAGCGGCGAACAAAAGTTACGCCTGCATCAGCAGTGTTAAAGGCATGTCGGTATCGGCGAAGCCCGCAATTCATCATCTGACCCGGAGAAGGTTCCCGGACAAAGAACAGAGAAACGCGCGAGCTGCTCTGATTCGAAGGAAGCAAAGACGACAGCCGACAGCGGCAACCGCAGTGAGCGTGTCCCATACCTCCCACTCATCGAGGACGAGGCACCACGGAGGAAGAAGTCACAATGACGCGACGTGACGGTCGTTAGCGGCTCCCGCGTCACGGCAACGTGCCCCCGCGATCATAGGCGACGTGCGCGAGAATCCCTCGCCCCTGACTCTGGCACCGCGTGG
Source organism: Amblyomma maculatum (assembly GCF_055883805.1). Taxonomy (NCBI): domain Eukaryota; kingdom Metazoa; phylum Arthropoda; class Arachnida; order Ixodida; family Ixodidae; genus Amblyomma; species Amblyomma maculatum. Next base: position 43,013,521 of record NC_139345.1, on the reverse strand, counting down.
CAAACAAAACGGCGGCCCACTCCAGCGGGAGGAAAAACGCCCTCTCGCGCGGTCCCTCGAGTGGCGGTGCTTACAAGGTTGGTTTGTTCTTCGTGTGCGTGTTTTTTCTGCGATGCGAACGGTCAGCGAAAGCGCGGCCATCGCTGGCAGACAAGCCGGCGCGATACCGCACCAAGTACGTGCGTAGCGGAGCTGACTGCGGAAGCCTGCCCCTTCGTCACCACCACCTGCCTCCACTTCCACCGATACACCGAGCGGTGACCGTGTCTCGCCGACTCTGGTGTGTCTGCAATGGCGTCTCGTGCCTTGCAGCCAATGCCTTCCCCTCTTCCCCCTGTGTCCAAGGACAGGTGCAACACGTGTTACCGCGCGCTCGACAGACACCACCGACACAGGGTGGCGTACGTCAGGACCGAGGTCGAGGCACGTTTCTTCGTGACGCTACCAAAACACATTAGTGCACTGAGAAAGAGAGAGAGATAGAGAGAAAGAGAGGCATAGGCTGTACGTTGCCTGGGAAAGGTAATTACGCAGAAAATTTCCAAAACTCTAGAAAATACGAGACATATGATATATTTCTTGCGCGGTTTCTTGTTTCATGTAGCCTGTACGTGTGCGTCCGGTACGAAAAGGAACGAAAGTGACAGCGAGGTACGCTTGCGTGCATTTCTAACCTGCTGAACTAAATAGCATAAATAAACTTAATAAGCTCTCGGCGTGGTCGGTCCTAACCCCTCTAGAAAAAACTCGGCACTTTGGAGCGAAATGTATCCTGGTGTGCGTTTATTATATATATAATTCTAACCGAAGCTAAAAGTTTTGTCTTGCAATATTTTATCCGGGTCATGGATCACCCAGAAGAACACGAACAAGATTGCAAGATGCTAAGCGCTCCCCTGGTACTACATCCAAACTGCGCTACTGGAGGGCCACACCTGACAATGTCGTCTTCAACCACGCTGTTCATCCTGTGTCTTTTCCTTGCATCTTTCTCTGCTCTACATTAGTTATGCCATCACAAAAGTTGGGGACGTCCCAAATAAACATATTTTTTCTCTAATTAAGCATGCTCTAACTCGTGTATGCTTTCCACGGAGGCGGGTGCGCTGTAATGCGACGTGACGTGGCATCATGCTGTCTTTTTATTTCCTTTCTCTTTTTTTGTTAATCTGATTTCAAACTGGAGTAGACCTTACCTGGCTTTCAAATATTTTTCCCCTCTTTATCTCCCGAGACCAGGGTCAGTGACCTTCTCCATTAAAGGAGCAGCACTCCTGCCCGCATCCTCGAAAATAGCCGATATGCCTTGTGACTGTGAAGCCGCTTTGACCTTTCATCTTCGCGAGTACCGACGGAATAAAAATTGGTAAGGTTTCCATGTAGACGAACCGAGTAGGATGTGCGGAAGCTTTTGCGCGCAGGTGGAATTTGATGAAGACGACGACGTGCAATGCGCAGCGCCAGAGAGTGTGTAGTAGTCTGCACGCTGGGCGACCTGATGCGGCGATAGCTAAGTACAGCGATCCGTACTCGCTTCCCCCGAGAAATTCGCGCGTTCGAAGTCACCGCCGTCGCAATTTGGCTTTAGGTGCGGCGCGAGGGGGAGACGGCGCAGCGCTCGTTCTTCCCACGTGTGGAGTACGGTGCCGGCGGCGCTTGCTTCTTCTGCTGCTGATTCTCCGGTTCTTCTACTCCATTCCCTTGCTTCTGCTTCTTCACACACCTGGCAAACTTTATTCATACCGGTAATATTCCCACAAATACACAACACTGCCTGACATCATGCCACACGACCTTCCAGTCCTCTGCTTACCCTTTCCATCAACCTTCACCGCTGCCCATCTGACACGCCTCCTGAGACCGCTCTGACCAGCAACATCAGCGAAGGCTGCTCTGGCGAGCCTGCAGGATTGTTCTCCTACTACCAATAAAATCTCTCTCTTTCTCTCTCTCTCTCTCTCTCTCTCTCTCTCTCTCTCTCTCTCTCTCTCTCTCTCTCTCTCTCTCTCTCTCTCTCTCTCTCTCTTCAGGATTATTTCGACACATGGAGGCCTGCACTGAGGGTTCCACTCAGGATTAAATGAAAATAGGCAATAAAAGATTTTCCTCATCCTCCTCATCGTGGGAATTCCCCCTTTAATATGACCTCGACGCCTTCATGTCGTCTAGACCCGGCTGTGGTGTTCTTGAGGTCCGCAGACAGCCACAGAGGAGTCGTGCCCTGGAACCAATGCTTCGGCTGCGTTTTCTGGAAGTTCGCAAACAGCCATGTAGGAGTTAAACCACACCAAACCGTGTCTGACGCCTAATCAAGATTCCGCTATGTAAACTAGGTTACCTGTATGAGTCTAGCCTGGCATAACAACACAATGTGACTAAGTTTAATAAAGCTTTCGCTTCCATAGCCGGGCATAGATGAGCTTAACCGAAGCAATTCTCTTCCTAAACTCGGCAGAGCCTTCACGCAGGATACTTGTTAGGCTTTGAGCGTGTTAAGTAGTGCTTTCACGTTAGAAACTTCTTCGCCGCCAGTAGGTTTCAAGCCCGGGCAGAGGCACAGCGTTTGATCACTGCACCGTTGCGATGGCTTTTATTCTTTTATGAATGGGGAATTGGCACGTAGATAATCCGCAGGCTTACCCGCATCTCAAATATCCGCATTGGTTTGGTTTGGCAAAACTTTATTTCCCACAGTAGGGGTCCTGGAGGACACTCGGCTAGGCGCCAGGTGTAGAGGGCAGCTCCCACGTCGGAACAGAGAGCCCAAAGCTCTCCGCCTGTTCAATTAAATGCATCGCCTGTACCCCCAAACTTCCCCACCATCCCCGATATCACAGTTCTTGGGAGGCATGCATATGCTGCGACATCGGGCAGCAAGCCAGGAGGTTGATTCACCGCAACAAATACTCTCTGCCCAAACTCGCAATGCTCTCGAAACTTCCGCTCTGATGATTGTGATGTTTGGGCGTATCGGTCGATCCTACGACCATTCAAGAGGCTGCAAAGTCTCATCAACACGAAGAGACCCCAAGCCGCAAAAAAAGCTTTCCCTCAAAAAGTACGAATTTAATAGCGTCACATGTCATTTGTATCACTTCAGTCTCATTTTTAAGCGTTCGCTGCAGTATGTACGAGAAGAAAATAATGTCACGACACTAGATAGATAGATGTGTTTATTGAATGGAAAAGCAGAGGGGTCAGCCGGAAAACTGAGCATCTATGGCCAGCTGATTTGACCAGGTAAGGGGACAAGGAAAAAAAAGAGGATCGTGGTTGGTGACTATATGATGAGAATAAGTATGAAAAAAGAATTCACAGACGCAGTAATTCGTCTGATAAGCGCGATTCCACTCCCATGTCGCTCAAGAAACTGCAAAAAGCCTGCATTACATGTAAAGCTTTCCACTTTGCACGTTGTAAATCCTACGACAATGGCTTACTGTCCAAACGCTTCAAGAAAGCAACTAGTGTTATCTTTTCGCATTCATACACTGGGCACACCACTAATATATGCTCCGCGGTCTCCATAATTTCGCAATTTGAACATTCCAAGAAGTCCGCCTGTTCAATTAAATGCAAGTATTGACACGTGAAAGCCATGTTTAAACGCTGTCAATGGATCAAACATGCATGATGGCGCTGAATATCACGCTGAAAATAAAATAAATGTCTAATGTAGTCTTCTGAGAAGGATATTTCTGGTGTTTGACTACACCCAATAAGATGCTGTCGCATCCCTCATACGGCTTGAAAGAAGGAGCATGGTATCCGCTCTTGAAAAGGACACAGCTGTTCGGAGGCCACTGCGGTGGGCATGCTTTGCTTCAGTAAATCTGCCTGCTCATTTCCATCAAGCCTGCAGTGTGCAGGGATCTATTTAAATAGTATCCTGTTGTAGTGGGAATGGGCAGATGTAAGGAGTTTCGTGTTTTTCAGTGCAAGAGAATGATAAGCGATTTGGCACAGGAAATTCTTCAAAATTTGTAATGACGACTTTGAGTCTGTGTATATAAACCACGTTTTATGGGTTTCCCCACAAATGTAGCAAATCGATTTCCGAATTGCCACAAGCTAAGCAGCGGTCGATGAAGAATATGTCCTGAAAGGAACCGGAGAGTCATTTTCTAACTCGGTATCACCACGGCTGCAGTCGGTACTTGTGCTGACACAGATCCGTCAATATGGACGTGAATATAATTCTGACCTGACCAGATGTATGCCAGAGTTAATCTCTCTAGTCCACTAACTGACGCCGTCAGTTTCTTCAGTATACCGAGGACATGCAGGCGCAAAGAAGGTTTACCCATCATCCATGATGGTTGGGCGTGATTATACGGGGGAGCATAACCTGATGGCAGTTGCGACTGATGGCATTGGTGTACATTCCTAAAACTGCTATCCAGACGCTCATTCATATTCTTCATGAATGGATGGTTATGGTGTCGAGTAGGTACGTGTGGCTCGTGTCACAAATATATCGATTTTTTCCGAGCACGTGCCTCTTCAATCGTGCCTTTGTTAGAGGTGTGCGGTGGAAAGCCAATGCTTATCTTGAGCACCTTAGCTTGGATGCTCTTTAAAGTCCGCAAGCAGGAAATGCACATATTACAAAGTGTGGGGAGGCTGTACCAGATGTAGTCTACAAGCAGTCTCATAAAGTCGTAGCAGAGAGTGCTCAGCTGGGTCCCTATTGATGACAACCATAAAGCGAAAAACATGGCAAACATTGCTAAGCTTTTTCTTCAGCATGCTGATATGCTTCGTTCACGTGAGTCTACGGTCAATAATAATAACCAAGAATCTGTTGTTGGAGACACAAGGTATTGCCATTCTATTAAGAGATATCGGGTAAAGGCTGATACATTTATCCGTAAATGCGATCACTGCACACTTTTCTGCCGCTAAGAGCAAACCTTGACGCCGTAGGTAAATTGATGTCGACGATACTGCTTGTTGCAATCTCGCACGTAATTTTGGGCGCATCGAACTGGAAGTACAGATGCAGAAGTCGTCAGCATATAGACTGATATGAATATTATCGAGCAGTTTACTGATCAGACCAATTATCACAACATTAAATAAAACGTTGGGCTGAGGAACCCTCTCTGTAGAACCTTGCGGCAGGCCTTATGGCGAGCAGTGTCTCCATCAGGCGTAGTCATGTAGCGGCTGCTGAGATAACTCACAATCCACTCGTACAGCCGGCCACCAACTCCCAAGTCGTCGAGTCTACCAACAATGGCTTCACGAAAGACGTTGTCGTAGGCCCCTTTTAAGTCTAAAAGGACAGCAGCTACTACTCGGCGGTGGTGACATTTTTCACGTTCCACTGTCGTCACAAGCTCGATGACGCTGTCAATGAATAAGCATTCTCGACGAAGCCCAGTCATCATGTCCGGATAAATATCATTCACTTCTAGAAGCCATTCTCGTCTTTCCAGCACCATTCTGTCCATACCTTTTACAACGCAGCTTGCTAGGGCAACTGGCCGATATGACTTATAAGCTCGTAGGGAGGCTTTTAGGCTTCAAAAGGGCGATAAAGTAGCTGATCTTCCAGCGTTCTGGAATAATACTAGGCACCCATCAGTCGTTGAAGTAATACGCAACACAGTTTGCCCATCCTAGCCTAGTTTCGATAGAGTGGAATAAGAAATTCCGTCAGGCCAAGGTGCAGATGAATGCCTACAAGAGGCAAGAGCGGCGTCTAATTCGGGCATTAAAAAGGCAAGTTATATTCGGAGTTCGGAGGTGACGCTAAACATTCTGAACTAGATTGACTTTGTGATGGTGCCTGGATGTATTCACAACCACAACTTAACTGTGGCGTTGGCAAAGAGCCAGGGCACAGAAAGGGTGCCCTTCTTGTGGAAGTGAGCGCAAGCTCCTGACCACATGCCAAATCCGCGACAGTGGGTTGTGAGAATCCAGTGATAAAGAGAAAATTTGCCAGCATCGTCGTCGTAACCTTTCAAGGTGGCGCAAAATTATCTGTCATTGAGTTCACCGAAAGAGGGCGAGATCGTAAGCAGATTTTGTATTTCTGTACTTCGTTTCGGCATGTCCACGGACAGCGCGTAGCCTCTCGAATTCCACGTCAATTACAGACACTGGACACCGAAGGAGGACGTGATTAGGCCCTCTATTTCAGATGATGACTACTGGAGGTCTACACTGGAAGTCTCCACTAATGTCCTGAAGGCCGAACAATCTGTACATCACTCACGAGACTAATTGTTTGATGCGAGCGACTTGATACACACGCACGTTGGTATGATATCACCCCCATGTATTTCCAAGCTTCTTGAAACAAACGCCAGATCCAAGCACCTATATAGGATGCCCCACGGAGATACGTCGGTGAACCGTCGTTAATACTGACGAAATCTTGTGTATGCATAAAATGGTCCAGGTCTCTTCCTCTATTGCGGCAATACCCTTCTGAGGGTGATGAGCATTAAAGTCGCCTACAATAATACGAGGAGCTGCGCAACACTGGATCATTGAACGTCGATAAGATTGGTCAAAGCCATTTTTTGGTGGAATATAAGCGCCACTTACAAAAAATGTTCGTCCCTTTATCGTTAATATCAAGCAAATGTAGTGATTCGTGTTGTGGGGTGTAGAGCATGGTGTACGTGCACAATGTGTACGTGTGTACGTGCACAATGTGTACGTGCACACTAACGATTTGCTTGGTTCGTCGGCTTCCCGAGACCATAGCAAAATATATCCAGAAACGAAAACTGGGCGAGTTGGTGAGCGTTCAACATTATGTCCAGCGCGAAAAACGAAGACAGGGGGCGTGTTTTTTCCCCTGTCTTCGTTTTCGCGCTGTACATGATGTTGAATATCCAGAAAGGCGGAATGAAGACGCCATGTTGGGCTAACAGATCACAATCAAAGGAAAGCGGTACTTCTGCACCCGCTGTCAGAAGTCAATCACACGCCCACGCAGGCCTCGGGCATTCCACTGCATTACTACGCTTCGGCGGATGTGCATGAATACAGGAGAAATTAGTTGCTCCGCCATAGCGAATTACTGCAGTGCTGCCAAGAGCGGATCAAATGCGTCCAAAAACTGTCCACCGATCCTTGCTGTTTGCGCGTTGATGACAGAAAGCAGCACTCGCATTGAACGCAAAAGCTGTTTCAGCATCGTGACCGGACCAAAGCAATGTTATATCAAGGAAACTGCGGTGCTACTGCACAATAATCTGCACTTAGCAAGACTAGACCACCTGCCAGTTCTTTATTTTAGTCCGTATCCAGCCACCACTTCCTGCAGTGACACATTTGTTTCGATATTGCCCTGGAATCGTGTATGCATAATTGTCCTCCGAAAATACTTTCGTCTTTTATCCTTTCCGTGTTGCTTTTCAGGTACAATTATAAGTAGCTGTCTTTACTACTGAACAAATGCCTTAAAATGTACATTGCACTTTTATGCCAACATATTGGCTTTACCAGCTTTTCGATAAACTGTCGTCTGATCATGCATACGTGGGTCTTCCCAGCTCTCTCCAAGCAATCTTCGCCTGCTTTTTCGCTAAGGTGCCGCCAAACCTTAGAGTCGGGAAATAAACTACTCTCATTATAATTTTTATTGTCATATACGTCACTAACTTATATTGGTTGTCATTAATGCATTTCAACAAACCAGCTCGCTTTTCTCTTTTTCTTCAAGTAAGGGTTCTGCGGACGTTTCCGAAATGCGTTTAATTCTGGTGATAACGCACCGTGTAGATTGATTTATTTTCCTATTCGTACGTTTAGATAGTGCATCGCAATACAGTTAATCCCGCCACACTATAAAAGTAAATTACCCCGCTAATAAAGCCAATGGGTTTCCAAGGTGTTCTATTTTCCGCTCGAACTAAAGGCGGCAAGATCTGCTCCAATACTGAACCCCCGCACACAACATTTCATCTGTGGATCTCGGTATGAAAAGAAAAAATAACTAAAAAATTATACAATTTCGTGATCTAGCGACGGCAGATGTCACAGCATGCAGCGATATACTCCGCGTGCATGAAAAATCCAAAGGCTCACGTGTCAGGGCTTATTTTTTTTCCTCCGAGAATGTTTGTCTTCATTCCCATCGGTGCCTCAGTGAGCCGAGGCAGACCTAAAAGCTTCCTCGAAAGAAATATGCATCGGCAGAAAGCTCGCCAGAAAAAGGAAAAAGGAGACTAAGCAAAACATTTTGTCGCCGCTTTTACAGGCGTTTACGGTAGCACACACGCGAGCTTCGATCGCGGGTGCATTAAGAGGTATGCATTAGGAGATAGGCACGAAAACAAAAAGTGTACTCAGCATCTTCTCGAATATACGGAACCGTGAATAAGACATGATGAAACGCGTTGCATGTTTAAATGCCCCAGATGGCCCGTTAGGTTCGTTAAAAGCGATGAAAGACAACGCAAATAACTAAGGTGCACGTGTTCGATATGCATGACCCGTTTCTTCTGAAAACATGTCATTAAAAACGATGTCACCCGATAGTGCAGCGTGGATTAACTTACACGACCCCTTCCAGCGTGCGCTGTCGAACAGGAGGAATGAGCGGGAAAGAAGTTCGCAAGACCCTTTTAGTTCAAATATCTTTTTTTCAAAAAAAAAAGAGAGTCAAGAAAAAGAGAAAAGGCGTATGCGATCTTATTTTCCGGACGTTAGTGGCAATTTTCTTGAAGTCTTCAGAATTTAAATCCTATCAAACTTCTTCAGCCAAATGTTGTGCACTCATCTGCATCTTCTTCTAGTGACATTTTGTTTCTTTACAGCGTACAACAAGCAAGCTTTTTGGAAAAGGTTTGCGGGTAGCTGCTCAAGGGTGGAATGGCGGAAAATCAAATTTTTGCTGGTTCTCAATTACCACTCGGTCAGTGCCATTATCGTACACACAGTAATAATTAGTGTGCTTGTCATCAGCGTTCGGATTACCGGCTGATGCGGGCTTGAAGCGACCGGTTTTAAACATCAGCTGACACAGTAGATGACAAACCCCGCAGAAAGAACGTTAACCTCATATCAGTAAAAAACCGTAACACTTTAGGGGTCTTCGATAGCTGGCTCGTGAAACATCGCAAAGTCGCTAGCAAGTACAAGAGCAGCCAAATTTCAAACGGCTTATCGAAGCACGTTTTCTGCATTTCAATGTTTTCTTACCTGTCCTTCAAACTCTTCCGGCCCTTTTGAGTTCGTGAAATCTCGACAATATACTAATACCATGTTTCATAGCATTTTGTAACGTAACCCGAAAACACAGTACAGTAAGCAACGTTGACCTGTGCAACTTTCGTCCTTTACGTAAAAGATTTGTCGCCATCTTTCACGGTCATTTCACGCCAAATGACTTCTCTCGACAATCTCATATCTCCTTTGAAGAAATCGTCGTGTATAGTATGATGTTACTGTGGTAAACCTGTATTCTTCCAACTTTTAATTAGTTGGTAAATCTTTTTTTTTTTTTTTTTTGCCGTGGTAGGAAAATTCAGCTAGACAGGGCGATGTTGAATTCCTCAACAACACGATGTTTGAAGCTGTTTCAGTGACTTCCCCGGACCAGCTGAGGTACCAGGTTCGATTCCAGGACCAGGACAGAGCTTGTTTCAACTGCGAAGTTTCTGTGAAATATGTTTAGCTTGTTTTCTTTTGTGGCCTTATGGCTGCACTTTCTTTGAAGGTATTCAGCAAATCTATTTTATTAGAAACTTCCACGGGGGAGTATTGCAACGGCCGCCCCAGGACACTGGACCCTGGACTGCGCCTTCGCCTTTTTCATAAGACAGCGCGTCGAGAAGCAACGTTGCTGTGCCGTTTATTGCTCGATGTTGCTTTCACGAACAAATGGGCTTTCAAGATTGGAACGGCCTGTGAAAATTGTGGTTGTGAAGAGAACGTCGAACAACTCCTGTGTTAATGCACTGCATTTGTGAATGAAAGACATGAGTTGCATTGTGCACTGGACCGCCTCGATCCTCGCCCTTTAATGGCGGATAAAATTCTTGGTCCGTATGGCCATGACAGTCGACTGCCTTCAAGTCATGCAGGGCACTGTTTAGTTACCTGACAGCCACCGGCTTGCGTGACAAAGTGTGACAAAGTGTGACTACACACCACGTCCCTTCTCTCTTCCCCTCTTTAATCTCTTTCACCTTTTTCCCCAGTGCAGGGTAGCCAACCGGAGACCTTTCTGGTTAAGATCCCTGCCTTCCCTCCTCCTCCATATCGATGTTTCCACATTAAGGGATCCCACAAAAAAAACATTGTTGTGGTTTAGCTCTGGTTAACCCTAGTTGAATTCCGAAATAAACGGCGGAAGCTTCTTCTGCCTGCTACATTATTTCCCTACCACGCCCTATCAGTGCAAGGTGCTACATTATTGGGGACACTTAAGCTCATCCTTTAAGGGTATGACGCGAGAGCGTAAGCTACCAGCCCACATATAAAGTCACGCTTCAGCCTAGCCGTATGAACGTGCCTGCGTGTCGTAGGGGTAAGGAGAATGCAAACGGTTCTGGCAGGCTGATTCTGATATCACCCTCCCATATGAAAGGAGCGACCCGAGTTGGCAGCTCCTGCCCGTGGCATAGGGGTAACGTGAATTCGAATGTCATGGCAGGCTGATTTGTTTTTATGAGGAGATCGTAGCTACGCCTCTTCACGGCGTAACTGCGGCCACACGAGGTCTCGAAAACCTACCGCAGAGTAGCTTTCACTACAGAGCTATCCGGGATACTTCAGCTCCGCCTTTAAGAGTATATGGCGGGATAGCGTAGGCTACCAACACATACATAAAGCCCCGTTTTAACCATGCCGTATGAAAGTGCCTGCATGGCCTAGGGGTAACGTGAATGCAAGGGTCCTGGCAGGTTGATACTGATATCGCCCTCCCTTGTGAAAGGAGAGACCCGCGTTGACAGCTCCTGCCAAACGTAATGTCAGGCAGCACTACGACCTGTTAGTGCTCAGCCATGTCAGCTGCCAGTTACATCATGTCTGTGCCATGCTCGCGATTTTTCGTTCACAACGCCAACGACGGCCGCCGACGCCGCATTTCAGGCGAATGAGGTCTTTAGGGTATCGCGTTAATATGGGGGCGCTTAACCTATTTTAAATGTGGAAAATGAAAGCAATAATTGTATCGTTGCGGCTACAGAATTCTGTCGAAGCAACCCGACATGATTATTTTCGCTGCACTGCTACAGATACTCCTTCAATGATGATGAAATACTTCTTCGGCTTTCCTAGTCGTCTGGGTGGAGCCGCTACTGCTGTAGATAAACTTGGATGTGAGTCTGTATTCCTCACGGCTGTACCGACACTTATTGGTAGTTGTAGATCCAACCTCGTGACTTCGGGTTGTGTCCCAATCTTGGATTCTTGCGCGTATTCACGTAATTACTTTGTCACGTTGTTGCTACTGTATATTTCTGTTACTTCGGCCCGTTTGCAAGTTGTGATTTCCCACTCTCACGCTTCACCAATGTTCGTTTCTTTGTTTGTCCCCCTCACGAGCATGCCTCTAGTTTTAGGTAGTTAACAGTTGACATTACTGAGCACTGATTGGAAGGTGGTGTTATGTGACGTCGCGAGATCAGATGTCACGGCCGAATTGGCAAGAACTGCTAGGCCAGCACTTTTGAATTGGGCATCAAACCGCCGGGACCCTCGCCATACTGGTGCGCTCGAAACAGTTTGTCTAAAGCGGGGCTTCAAATCAATGTCGGGTTGTCTGTCACAAGAATCTTGTGCATTACGACTGTATGCTAATGGGTAACAGCGACCCGAAACCGAAGTGCTAACGTGCCTAATTCGCATTAAGACTAACCACGCTAATCTAGCCGCCATTTTTTTTTTCTTTTTGTTCACCACATATAGCAGGTTCTGCAACTCAGCGACTTCGTGTTGTTTTGCAGTATGGTACACACTCGCGGCGTGGATACCGGCTCCCTTCCAACTTGTCGACACGTCTGCACGTAGCCAAGCGCAGCTACTGACTGCCTCCGAGCTCGCCACAGCACTCGTCGATGTCACGCGACCAGCGCACCTGCGAACTCGGCTGTGTCATGTGGACTCATGACATCACACACCCCAGCAATCAATGGATGTTTTTGCCACCTACCAACCGAAAGCTGCTACCTCAGCGATGTTAGGCTGTCTCGCGACATCACCCTGTCCGCCTACCAGACAACGCTCGGCCAAGTCAAGGGACCCTGTGATGTCATCGCCCCCGCGAACTATCAGCTACTTTTGTAATAAACGCTGAAGGCGACTGCAGGAAGCCAAATGCTACTGCACTAGAATATTAGACAAACATCGTTCCCACTTCTAGTTGTTGATCGATTCGCTCTCGCCCTACCGTCTGCTAGCCGTCCTGGTTAGATCGGCTGAAAGAGCCACTGCCTCGTCGTCTCTGCACCTCAGCACAATTGCAAGGGTCTGGCGTCGGAGCTATCGCAGAACGCATAATCTGCTATGTGAGCATGGCAGTTGAAAAGTTGGGCAGTTGAATCGGCGGACGACGTACGTCATATGACCAGCTTGCCGATCAAAGCCGTCACCATCGATAATCTAACAAGGTTCATGCATGACCCTCTCTAACAGCAGCGAACGTCAGGACAACGCATTAGTGATAAAGTGTCAGCCAATCAATCTGCGCGCACGGGCTTGAGTAAAGTTGCGAAGCGACCCCACGTTATTCGAATCAAATCTGCGCTCGCAGCTTCAATTGCTCGCCCTTTATCCCTTATCCGCAGTCGTCATGTGGGCTACTGGAGGGCTTTGGCCTTGGCGTTGCACGCCCCCCCCTCCCCCCCCTCTTTGTTGCAAAAATGAAAACGGCCCGATAGGAATGCCTGCGAACCGCAGTGCCGCGTGGTGAGATATCACAGCACTGCGCACTCGTCATTTGTGCTGATATTTTTACTCGTGACGTTATGCTGACGATTGCTCGTTTTGCTTGGTACGCAGTGTCATTGCCCTAATACGGTTTATGGTAGTAGCACTACCTTTAATCGCAATAAGCCAATGTTCGATATAACTGTGGCTGTTATGAGTCCGCTAGATTACACCTGATAAATTGTTCCATAAAAGTAAACCCATTTTTAGCGCAATTACCCGCATACTTCCGATACAAGTGGTAGTATTCCTGACCTTCTTATTATTTGTTTGCAGGGCAAAAAAAAAAATGAACGCAACATAAAACATTACTTTATTCAAGGTGTTCTGTCGAATGCTACATTTATTTAAATAATGTTGGCTCCATATACCGGGGCATTCTAATATGGCCAGTATATCTATGCCGCATATGCCTAGCAGATAAAGTGATCCCACTTTCAGCCAAATGGGTCTTGGGTAGAAACGTTCCGTACTCACGATTTTAACTGAGCGCCGGAAGACGCAGGCAAGTATGGGGTCCTATTTACTATTGCAACAGCTAACAATAAAGGGTGCCGATAGGCGAGATAAATTTGTCCTTTTACAGAGACAGTCGGTAAAATTATCAATGTCACTTTCCCACATTCTAATCGAATGCGCGCAATATCCAATATTACCAACACATTATCCAATACAACACAATATCCAGATAACGTCGTCGGAAATCTGAAGTAATGCACAAAGCGAATTCATATCAGGCACGAGTTCGGTTCATTCCGGGTTTTTCGCTTCTGAACTATCTCAGCCAAGTGGAGCAAATCAAACGAGAATCGGAAGGGTAGTCAATGTTTCGACAGGAGAATTTTCCTTTGTGTGGGAAAGCGTTGCCGTTAATGGCGGGAGCTGAAATATGGTCTTCACTCCAAGCAGGCAACAGATCTGAATGGGTGATGATGGGGAGTGGGGAGATCAGTAATGTGCGGAGGGAACGTGAACTTGAAAAAAAAAAAATCCTTTGTTAACCATGTGTACTTGAATAGTGAACAGCAACGGAAGTGACGTGCCATTAGAATAGAGGGCCATTCTCCATTCTCGAAGACTAAGTGCATTGCAGTACCCGCCAGCAGACAGAAAAAGGTGACAAAAAATACAATAATGGAGAACGCGCACGTAGAAAGGGAGAATAAGGGAAAGGAGAAAGGTGAGAATATCCTAGCGATATAAAGGGCCAGCATTTTTCGTTTGGCCGAGCCTTGGATTGGGATAAATAAGTGCTTCCTAGTTATTTAGTTCATGTAGTAAAAATTACCTGTCGCTGTCAGCCCTAGATAGATGTTCTCTGGACGCTTCCAGGGTGTCACTATATACCTATCGCGAACTGTTGTTCGATTTCGAAGTTGGTGTATATTACTTCAGTTTTCTCTATATCAACTTTTATAACTCCAGCTTTGCTGCGTTAATCAACGTTATTGATCACGATTTGCAATTATGTCTCCTGATTTACTTAGCAAGCCAATGGATGTCAAAACGAATAACATTATACTGAGATGACTATCAACTTTTGCCCCTAACTGTTCTCAAACTTTTTGCGTGATGTCTGATCAAATGGCCTTCAGAGCAAAATGAGTGACGACAGTGGTGGTTTCCGCTGAATAGCATTTACTCTTTTTGCAAATTATCTCCCTCGCTTCGGCGTTCGCGCTTCGAAAAGCCAGCTGAGGCATCGGATGGCAAAGTACATGGAAAAAAGATAAAATAAAATTTCAGACAGACCATCTCCCATGTGCGGGCGCCTCAAGATATCGCTGTCATTCTAAAATGCGTCACGTTGTACTTCGCGCGCTTACTCTTTTTGAGAGCCCAGAAAGCCACGAACGCCGTCTTACGAAACTTCGCTCACGACACACGCCAGACCGTTAACCTCGGCATCATACAGTCAGCTCAGAATGTTAGAACCTGCGCAACGCAGGCTGACATGACGCGTGTAAACGTAGAAGAGGCTTTTGAACTTTCGTCAGTTTGCAACAATGCGTCCCTCTTTATTGCTGCTCCAGCTCGCCCATTTCTTCGTTGATGTTTTTTCTTCGTGTCTTCTAACTCCCTGAACTTTCCCCAAAGACAGCTCCCATTTTGACTGCGTAGCGTCCTTTCACGGCTGTAATGCGAACCTTTCTTTCCCAAGCAGATGACGGCGAGGACTTGCCCCTTGATTAGGCGTCATCCTTTTGCTTGTTTTTAAGGAACTTTAAGCGACTGTCGTGGCCTCATTCTTGCCGGTTCATTGCAGCGGAGTCAAGGCTAATGCTATCGCGTTACGTCATGTACCTCAATAAGGCGGCGCTTCGAGAGTTCGAGCATCAAGCTCACGTCTCGTAGGGAAGTGTTCGATAGAAGCGTTTTCTCCCTGCATATATATATTTTTTTTATCTTCTAAGTCACTGCTGGCAAAATAGGTCCGCTGTGGTAGCGATGAAAACTTAAAGGTACCTCTTGTGTTGGTGTACTTCATCGTGAAGATATTGGTAAAACATATACACATCCCCCCCCCCCCCCCCCCCCCCCCCCCCCCCCCCAAAGAATAAGAAATTTTCAAAAAAGAAGGCCTTTTGAGTTAGGTGAGCGCCTTTTGGCATAGCACTATCAGCGGTGCAATGCATGAGAATGCAGCTAATACGTGCAAACTACCAGGTAGATAACGTTGCATAGTTACCTTTTCATACTCAAAAATTTTCAGCGTTTTCGAGGAAAGCATTTCTCAGCGCAGGTTTTACAGCAGCCTAATGATAAGAATAAATATATTGCCACACACTTCCTGCGGTCCTCTACTGAAGGAAGTTGAGGTTTGGCGGGATAAGCAGAAGACGAGGAAGCTGGTTCTGTCCGCTCTGGTGTGCTAATCTCCAGCGCATCCTAGCATCTGTGTAAATAAACCTCGTAACAAGTATGGTGGAGGTGCTGGGTACAATATCATCAGATCTTTTCTCAGGAGGCTTCTCGTTTTTTGCATTTAAATTTAAAAGACGCTCCCCGTAGGTTTTATATGGCAGTCACTCGTTGTGAGCGCGGGACAGATTAGGAGAAGCAAAATTTCGCTACACATGGGAAGTTTATACCATATCTCACAATACATTTATAATGTATCTTACAATGTTCAACAGTTGCCTCATAATTATATAAACACGCCCTTCGGTTTGCATTGCCAGTTTTATCTACTCTTGAGAAGTGTGCAAATTTTTTCCACGCATCAGAAGCTTATACCACTCCTATCAGCATGTGCATAAAGATATCCTACAGCTGCCTTACGATTAAAGGGTGTACTGAAATCCTGAACTTGCACCTGTTATCGTTAGGCTCATTGTTAAATAAAAGGCTTGCAGAACACTGCTAGTAAGTAGCCGTTTTAGGTTTTACAATTTACAAACATTTTTGAGACACTTAAGACTCCTTAACAACGATAAGGTTAAAGCCTATGGGGCTGATTCTACTGTAGTGTTTATTTGCCAGAACACCGCCGATCACACATTGCGTCTTCCGCGCCGGGTTCGAGGTGGCATGCTCCACTCGGCGACAATAGCGCGTACTCGTTTGGACTCTTGGTCTTCATAGATGGCGGCAGGTAAGACGTGCGCCACGCGCCCTTCTGAGGTCGGGTTGAAGGCGTCGTCGTTGCGCCCCCACGTTGCCATGGAGACGGCAGGAGCGCAAGACAATGAGAACTAAGATACCTTTCTTACGTGCCACAATGATGCAATAAACAAAAAAAAAGTCCGACGGGGTGTAGTTGGTAAAGGAGCTCGTCTGATGATCGGAGTTGTAAGAGATCGATTCCCGATTGAAGGTGTTTTTTTTTCTTAAAATTTAAACAGAGCGTCACTAGTTGGTTTATGATGACGTCATTTTATTAACAGGTTGAACGTGACACGTTATGCGGACGGACGAGCGCAAGCACGCACGGACGGACGGACGCACACTCATGAGTTATGGCTCCCGCCTTAATATCAATTTTGTCGCCGCTGCAACACAAGCGATTCCGGGGCCGCACACGGAAGAAAGTAAAACCTGGCGGCCGAGGCGTTCGTGACACCGCAGTGCGACGTGTCACGTGCTCCTTTTTCCTCTACTCGCTTTCTGCTCCCAGCCGCAAAGTGCGAAAAGACCGCATGATATCGCGATCCTGTCGACCAATCAATGTTTCGCTCGCGGGCAACGACGCTGACGCCAGTTTTTTCGCAACATACATAACACGGTCGCGTTAATATGTTTCACTGACAACCGAAGGGCATTGAGCGCATTATTACTAGATGGTTTCCTCCGTCTCGACAGCTTTTCCTTTATGGGAGCCACGAACGCTTTTAGACCTGTTTAAATTTTTGTTTCGTTGAAAAAGAGCTTAGAAGCGATGGCTGATTCACGTTATGCCATAAGCCATGGCAGTGAAGCCTACATCGACAACTAAGCGAATATAAGCGGCATATTTCTGGCCTTCTTAATTTTCATGAATGATTATTTGCTGCCTACCATTAGCCACCAAACATACCATAATGTTAGCATTCTGCTAGCATCTCAGGTTTATTAAAAAGGAAGGAATTTTGATAACGTGATGAGTTGCGAAGTACTCGTCACAGCATTTTGTGTTATTTTCTTTTGATTTCGTGCATTTACTCTTTACTCTTCCTTGATAGTTCACTGCTTCTCGTAATTGCGCTTTCATCTAAAAGTAAAGCCCCGTTCACCCTTACTATTCTTTTTCCGTTTAATTTCCCAAAATGAAATTTTGCATTACAAGAAAAATTCTTATTTGATAAACAGTTATCCACTCTTTCATTTATCGATCTAGTCAACTATTCCGCGTCGTGCGTAATATTTAAATATTGAGATGAAAGCCTGAAACAAGCATTAAACGGGGAGGCGACCTGACCTTACAACAGGGCGCTCCCTTACAAGACCATCAACGCTGCGGGCTCTTTGCAGTGCCGGCTTAATCGCGCGCCTTCCGGGCAGCACCGTTCACGCCGGTTCCATTTCTTAATCAGACTGGTGTGCCGTCCGCTTATTCCGTGAGATCGTTGGATCAGCCTGCGCTTAGCGTGGCGAGCTACGGCGCGAGTCCGTCTGGCAGTGCGCCGGAGGGAGGGGGATGCATAAAAAAAAAAAAGTCTTCAGAAAGAAAAAAGTGCGGGGCCAACTAAAGAACAGACGCAGCTTTAGCTAGCTCTAGCTGTGGTAGGGAGCATGAAGGGGAAAACACAAGCAGCAGTGGCGGCAGGAAGATCCTCCCTTATTTTCCCCCGATCGGGAAACTGGACCCCGGAGAACCTAATGGAATCAAGCCCATGCCGCAAATGGCCACTGCGGCCCTCCCAAAGCCCTCATAATCATCACTAGGAACGAGTACGGCCGCGACCACTCTAAAGAAGGCAGGAAGAAAGACTGGGAGAAAGGGTAGAAAAAATGGAGGCAAGAGAAAATAATGCAAGAAGGGGACCGGTGGTGGTTAGGGTGCATACGCCGGAGGCGTCGGTGAGCACGTGCTGGAATGGAAATGGGGAAGAAAAGATGCGGCTCCCTAACTGCTGCGTCGTCGTCGGTGGCAGTGGAAAGGCGTCGTTAAATGGCGCCTTTGACGAGCGCGCAGATTAAATGGGAGTAGCACGGACGAGAGCCCCTGCTTTCTGCAGTGCCTTGGAGAATATGCACTCCAACGACGCTACCGTCGAACCTCGACGTGCCACCATCGATGACGATGCCGACGGTGACACGACGAGCTCCGCGCGAAGGCGATGGGACGATGGAACGTCCGTGGTGCTGTAGTTTTGAAGTGGCGCGCGCCGTCAATGCGGAAAAAGGAACGCCCGAGCGAGGCGAGCATCTGTGACGTAAACGATCAAAGTGTATTCTGCGGTGGCCTTAGCTAGAATATTTTCATCTGGAGGCCTACACCTCCGCTTCCCTGGTGTAACGGCGGCTTCCATATTTCCCGAACAGAGCGTAGCGCAAGGGTTAGACATTGCGTCTTCAACGACAAAACACACGCGCGAACATGCGACCAAGAGAAGGAAAGGGGTGAAAAAATATAAACAAATAAGAAACTTCACAGAAAAGCCTAAAACCTTCGCGTTCCCGACGAAAAACTTTCCACTTCGAGCTCATTGCGAAGCAGCGTGTCGTCTCTTTATGCCGGCTGTGTTGTCTTCAACAACGCGACCGGAATTGAGAACGCCCCGCCAGATCGCCCAGGATGCCCCGAGCTTCCACGAAGTGAGTATATACGAAGAACAGAAGTGTGCTTCCAGTCTTTGTTGCTCCTTTCCGTTCCGTGCCTCCTCTTATTTTTCTTATCTGTTTCTATGCCGGTATGTGAGTGTGCGCGTGTTTAGCTTTTCTGTGTCGAGCCAATTTAGCGCCTACGTTTCCGTTCTCTTTTTCTTACAAGCGTCGGGGACCTTTATAAAATGAAACAGAGAAGCGAAAAAGAAGCATGGCCTGCAAAGATTGTCGCTTCGAATGCTCTCCACTGGCAGCCACTGATCGTGACCGAGTTATTGAAAGGCGTTTGTGTAACTTAACAGAAGCTATATCGCTTCCTCCGAGCTGCCTCTGGTTGAGAAACCCCGTCTCCGCCAGCTTTCGCGACAAAAAGCTTGAAATGTATGAGCGTGCACGTATCGAAGAGGGAAGACAAGCTAGCTCGGCGACTGCTCCGTTCGCGCGGAGCGGAGATTTCGAGTCTAACAATCCTGATGGAAAAAAAAAGAAGAAAGAGAGGGAACCCTTATCGCTGTAAGCACTAATGAATATATAATGCATATAAGCGAACATTACCGCCTCGTGTGAAGTGCTTCTTGGAATTCTTATCATACCATCACTCTTAGTGCTGCCATTTACATCACTGTTCGTTGTTTTACTTTGTCTTCAAAGAATAAAAAGGAATACAAGGGTTTATGTTCCCCAATTCCTTATTCAGGTCGCAAGTATACTAGTTCTCAAGGTCTGTAAAACAATCTCGCATGAGTTTAAACTATACAAGAAAAAAGTTTTTCCTGAGTATTTGGAGAAAATGCACGGCGAATTCGCATTCAGCGACCGCCAGCAGTTTCCTTTGAATGGTAATAATTCTAGTCAAACCGATAACTGTGGTATACATACGTAAGCAGCACGCTTCCGCAGTTCCGGTGTGGCATTACGTAGAACAGGCCTGGAGACATCGAAGAGCTTGTAGCTTCCATAAAGTTGCTTTCTTCGTACTGTAGGGGGGAATTTCGTAGGAAATATACGAAGAAAAATAAATCGATTCGACACCAGAAATTTTAAGAAAAAGGAGTGAATAAAAAAAAAACCTTCAGCATTAATCACTGCGCAGTACATCCCATCCATGCTGACATGGGCCTGATATGACTAACTTTCTTTGCCCATGCACCGTACACTTATGCACATCTATGCTCACTCGACAAGCGGAGTGGAAATATTACCATGTAATATTACATAAATATCACATGGTTTGTGGGGTTTAACGTCCCAAAGCGACTCAGGCTATGAGAGACGCCATAGTGGAGGACTCCGGAAACTTCGACCTCCTGGGGTTCTTTAACGTGAACTGACATCGCACAATTACATAATGATAAGTGTACAAGTTATGTGAAGGCACACTGAACGCGAGGTATCTTTCTATGTAATGCTTCTTGTGGGCCTTTGAGGCACTAAAATATTAAATAGCACTGCAGAATCTGCATTGGAGCAATGCGAAAGCACAGATACTACTGTTGGTTGCTTCTGGTTGCTTTTAGCTGGTTAATTAATTTCTTGTTTGCCCATTTTAGTCTCTGGTACTTTCAAATTGCGCGCCAATTCCTTCCTATGCCCTTTTACGGCTCTACTTCCGGTTGCGTGGCGTCACATCCTCTACCTGACATTAATTCACTTGTTTACCCATTTTAGTCTTTGGTATTTTCAAATTGCGCGCTAATCCCTTCCTATGCCCTTTTTTCGGCTTTACTTCCGGTTGCGTGATGTCACATCCTTGACGTCATATTCACTACGGCACTCCTTTCTCTCTTTCCGCTTTCACTCCAACCTTCCTCCCTTCCCTTACGCGTGGTTCAGGTGTCCACAGAACAAGTGTGGCAGATACTTCGCCTTTCCTTTCCTGTGAACCAGTTATTCTAATTAATTACCTAATTACCTTTTTGGCCTAGTTATGTTTTCGGAAACATTACGTCGCCCTCTATCGATTGACACCACTCATTTACCTCTAACACTTCTCAATTATTCACAACTGCTGCGGACACGATTTTGCGGACACGGCCTGCGGACAGAAATCTGTGAACATAGCGAAGTAATGCTTTCGTGTTAATAAAGAAAGTCTTGAGTACACTCATTCCGAAAATACGATGATTTACTTGGCGCAGCGCCACAAGATTATACCGGTGCGGGCAAAAGTAAACGGATCATGGTTTTTCCTTCTGCTATTTTTCACGGGTGCGACCAAGTAGTAGACGCCATTCTTATCTCCAGTGCACAAGGCGTGACTTTAATTTGAACGAAAAAGCATGCTCCGCTTACTTATTATGTCCGCACCTGTACTTCACTGAGCCTAGCGCAGTAAAGTGAGTTCAACTCGATATCACAAGACCATCTTAGACGCTTAGTGAACGGAATTGTAGTCACTCTCGTTGCCTGAAGCTAACTTGTTTTGTCAGCGAACATCACATGCATAGAGATGAAACTCGGGCGTTTTTGACCTCCACAATACCTCCGGAAGATTGACAGACATTTAAGTGCTGCAGTTAATTATCGGACCAGATTCATACTTTAGGGCCCTTTAATTCACCCGGTGTTGATCGGGATGCACTCGTTACGGGGCCTATGAACAGGTCTCATGGCGACACCATACCAGAGATTATGACGGAGTACGGCCTTATTCAGGAGGTTCAGAAACCCACCCGAGCTCAACCAAACTCTAATTCATTGTTGGATCTAATTATTTTGTTAGGAGAAATTTTTGATTATAAAATTTATATTTACGATAAAATTTCAGACTATAAAATTTTACTTGTTACTATTAATATTAACAAGAGAACCGCCTCTAAACAGAAGATGGTGATCATCTACAATTTCAACGCAGCTGATCACACCTAAGTTATATTAACCATTTGTCTGCCTTAGATGTTATATCGCAAGATGATAGCGTCGAGAGCATGTGCAACATTTCATCTCATCTGTGAGGCCCTGTTTGAATCCGTTTGTACCACTGAAATGAAAGTCAGTACGAAAGCAAAATTCGTAGATTACTCTAAAGATTGTTTACTTAAAATCCCGTCTGCAACGTGCTGGTAAAAAGAAACCCAAATATGCCAGTTTAGTTGCCGCTCTCAGCGCGCAAGTGCTAAAGGAATTGAAGAAAGCCAAAGCGCATTTCCTTTCTACCCCACTGGCCCAGTTCATACAGAACGCTCCTCAGAACATTTGGAGCTACCTTTCAGGCTCTAACGCAGAAATGAACGGAGAATATTATTTTATGACTTCAGTAACAGCGCAGGTAGAAAAAAGGGACGGGACAGAACACAAGAGAATAGAGCGCCACTTTCAACTATTTATTTCACCAAACGTGCCAGGAATATATGTACACCAGCAAGAGTGAAATGAGAGAAAGAAAAAAAAATGGGAAAAAGAGCAAAGGGAAAACAACACTCGTCATGGTGCGACAGCATAGCATCGGGAGCCATCTAAAAACCTGAGGCATAATCGAGGCGGTGAAGATTTCGCGTGCGGGAGTAAGTGTGTGAGCATGCCATCGATTTTTTTGACCCAGAAAGAACTCAGATTTTTAGATGGTTGAAATTGGGCTCCTGGTGCTATGCTGTAGCATCATGACAAGTGTTGTTTTCCTTTTCTCTTTCTCCCACTTTTTCTCTCGTTTCACTCTTACTATATATATATATATATACGTGGCACGTTCGGTGAAATAAATAGTAAGAAGCCAACGCTCTATCGCTTAGTTCTATCCCGTTCATTCTTTCCACCTGCGCTGTTACTGAAGTCATGTTTAACCAGCTACCTCCACAAGCATCCATCTTGGTATTCTAAGCTGTGAACCGAAAGCAGTCGTTGAAGCCTTAAAATCTTTAGTTTTTTGTATGGGTATATACCCCAAAAAACACGAACCCTCAATAAAAGCGTTCGGCGGTCAGCAAGATGATGGCATTGTCATATCACGAGAGGGTATGGTATCATTACTCTTAAAACTGTATTCTAACAAGTCATTGGGCCTTAATATGATACCAAATGAGTTATTGAGGTGTTACTGCGAACGGATTTTCTATTTCATTGGAAAGATATCCGTAGCATCGTTACATGACTGCATTGTATCGAGTGATTAGCTATTAGCAAGAGCTAATAAAGAGCTAGCTTCAAAGAGAAGTTGTCGTGGTGTCTTATGAATTATGCTCATAAATAATCAAATCTGACCCGACCTAAGACTTTCGTATCTCGCGTTCTTATGGAAACATTAGCTTAAATTCGAATAAATGCTGTACATCCGTACATTTTGTTTTGTTGCTAACAGCTCTCGCTCTTCGAAAAAGGGCTCAAATGTCATTTGGCGTTATTAGTGGCGCAAGTGCAATATCTATATTTTTGTCCCTGGCACTGTGCTCTTCCTTTCAACTTGCGTTTTTTGTTTTTTTTCGTCACGAGCTTTCGATGCGTATTACATATTTTCCAATCTGATAACGAGCACTGCCGACATGGCGCTGTATCTTCCAAAACACTGAGTGCTTCAATTCCTAAAATGATTTATTCATATTTTGCGATCAATCTCCTTGCATCTACGTACATGCTAAACGAGGAATAGAAGATACGAAACTCATATAGAATATTTCATTTTCGTTCAAAAAGCAGCAAAGCATAACGAGAAGTGCGCACGCAGAATTCCCTTTTCAATTCCATGAGGCCGTGCGCGTACCACTGCCGATCTCCCTTTCAGGTACTTCGTCATTAACGATTGCCATTTGCAAATGAAAGCATAACACAATCATCGTTTTCTGTACGAACGTGCGGATCCAGTCATTCAATATGCTATAGGACGGAACAGCCCGTGAGCGCAGTGTCACCATTTGCACATACATCGCTGTACTCTCAATTAGCATGTTGTGAGCTCATTGACGTTGCTTTGTAGAACCAATTGATATGTCATCTTTCAATTTACAAATGGGTTCCTGCATAACACGAGTTTACCGACCAGTATACCGGTTCAAATGAGACGTAGTCGTGTCTCATGGGGACCAAAGAAAGCCGAAGCATATTAAGAGCTGAATACGAGACTACTGGGAGAGTCGATGGATTATTTCCGACATGAGAAACGTCATTGATTTCGGAACGTTACATACGCTTTGGTTTCATTCTTAGGAACAGCTCGTACTCAGGAACCAGACACGATTCGATTTATTCCTATCTTCCAAGCGTGAGCCGATGTATCGCGTACTGTGGCGATGTATCTGCTGGAAGAAGCTAGTTCAATGGCTCCCACATCGAGCGAAAAATGAGTGATGTCTCCTAAGAACGTTGAGCTTCCTTTTTACGTGGTATCGCGCAGAACCATACCAGGAAAGCACGAAATCAGGAGCCGATTCTGCCAACTCAATAAATGTGACACCGACAAAACAAGACACATTTCGGGCTGGCAAAATCTCTAAAGGAATGAAGCATACGTCTAAGAATAAGAATAGGTATATGATATGAAAGTCAAGGGGACCACGAGACTGATGTCTCGATGGAAGTCAGGAGGTGTCTAAATATCTTACGAAAATCAAGGGGACCACAAAACTGGTGACCCGATGGAAGTCAGGAGGTGACTAAATATCTTTTTTGAAGTAGAGCAACACGAGTTAGACAAGTACGGAAGGAAGGCGCACACAGACAGACCCTGGCTTGCAAATGATATTTATTGCTTGAAACGTGAAAATAAATCTATCCGGCTTCAAGCATCAAAAAGTAAAACATGAGGGGGATACAAACTTGTTCATGTACGTGAAAAAAAATACACAAATGGTGCAGAATCACCACTTCTCTGCAGCTAGAAATTGTATTTATTTTGCTGACAAAGCTGAGAAAGGGCGGCTGGCACAGGCGTCCTTTGACTGGGTGATTAGTGTGGCTTCAATAATTTCTCGAGTTAACTAATTTCGATGCGTAAGCATCGAAATAAATTAACTCGAAATTGAAGCCACGCACGTCACCCGGTCTAAAGACGCCTCAGCAGCCTCTCCCTAGCTTTTGCATCAAAATAATTACGATTTCTAGCTGCAGGGAAGTGATGATGCTGCACCCTTTGTGTATTTTTTCACGTGCATGAACTAGTATGTATCGTCTTTATGTTCTTCTTTTGTTGTTTTCAGCTGGATCTATTTATTTCCAGGTTAATAAATATCAGTTGCAAGTCGGCGCCTGCCTGTGTGTGTCTTCCTTCCGTCCTTGTCTAAGTCGCGTTGCTCTTCTTGAAAATGACATATCGAATCCCCCCGCTACTACGGAACATGCCTGCGGAGCATCACAAGAAAAGAAGAAAGAAAGGGGCAGAAACCCTGCAAAATAAATATCAACGAAGAACAGGGCCGGCATGTTATGGTTGCGATAATAACAGGTGATCTACAACATTGAAGAATAGGCGGCTCGGTTAGGATGAGCGTAGCTGACATGGCTGAAAAGGTGACAGGGTCAGTGGCTACGACAATCATAAGCGATTAACAAACAGCGACAGGAAATTTTATAAGGAGAACGTTCTCTCCACAAGCGAAAGGAATACTGGAAAGATGTCTGGATGAAAGAATAATCCAGCTAATATTGACACCAGTCCACTCCCAGCTCCAGGGCATTGAGGGAGCCCACGAACTCACCCGCGGTCACACCTTCCGGGTAGGCTCTGGTCCTCAATACCCTCTGAGCAGGGACAGGCTAGCAAGCTATACATTACTGAGCAATGTGGTGCAAATAGGGTGAATACCTACACCAGATAGGCCACTAAGAGCCAAGAAAGTCTGGAGGCGCTTACAAGCAAACAGAACTTTTTTTTAACTAATCCGGCTAATTTCCGCCAGTGGCACCAGGAACAATTCTCAGGTGGATACAAACTATGTAAGGATAGGGCATATCTTATACGTATGGTATAGACTTGTCCAGAGATCCAAGATATAGATAAAGGGGAAAACAAAGGAATTTCGCGAGACTCTTCCTAAGTCCAAACTCCGAAATTCAGCTAGGTTTAATCTCGCTGGCCAAACATGCCGTCCGGGTCTAAGGACTCGAGGCCGCTGTTTATAGGCGGATAGTCTGACGCCTACCCTGTATTTGTTAGCAAATAAAGTTTAACCACCACCACATGAAGAACGCTGCCGTCCCATCTGCCCTTCTGAAGCTCGTGAATTGTTCGTCATGTATGTTACGCGTTAGCCTAAAAAGTTGCCCCCAAATTATCCAACATTTATGGCCCCAAATAATCTTTATTTTTTATCTCTTGGTAGATACTGTGAGTGGATGTTGAGATGTAAATTCATTTGTACTGCTGCTAAAATATATAGCGCCCGTTTTTTAAACGCACTTTTAAATCCCGGTTCCTGGCACCAAAAACGCTCTTTTTTTTTTCAGCGCCTGACCATCTGGTATGAGTCGTGATTGATTGCCTTTCCCGACATATGCTTCTTAATCAGAGAAACCTGTGCCCGTTTATATGTACTCATATAAAAGTAGTGATCTACTCCTAATCTTTGACAGCCAGTACCTACTTTGTGAACGCAACACTTTTGCACCAAACTCCAGCCTCTAACTGATCATAACGGCTGACGTGGTTAAGAACTGCATACTAAACCAAGGACCGACGCAAAAAACGTAGTTTCAGCTTTACAAACGTTGTAGAGGTTTCCAGAAGAGAAGATATAAGGCTACGACCATTCTCTAATGGTTTTTACTGTGTCGCGTTAGACTGCGAAACAAACTGCCTCAACTCCTGGTCTAAACTGTCTCAATGGGGTCATTTAAGCGATCATTGCCCTTGAGCCACGATGGTCGTACGCTAACTGCAGGGGGTTATAACGTAGTCAGTGTACACTTTGCGACGCGCTTTCGACAAAATGTTGAGCCATGCGGGCTCGAAGGCTCTCAGTGCGGAGAGAGACACGCGGTATATCAAGTTTGTGAAGCTAAATGTTCTCAAAAATGACTTCGTATAGACTATCTTTTTCGTCACCATTGCAACACAACCGCTGCTAGAAGAAAGCGAGCAGGTTGCCTCAAAGTTGGCAACGAAATGGCGCCGTTGCGAAGAATTCTACTGTCTCGTATGATTGCGCACAAAGCTTCATTGCTACTAGTTGTTTCTAGTGACCCGAACGCGGCCTCCGCGAGCCAATAGTTTTTCTTCTTCATTTTGTCACTGGCGAATAAAACTGAAACAACCGGAATGCGCTTCTTCTTGCTTTAGATTCAGAGGCTTGAGCCGCCGATTCACCCATGGCGCAACACGGAGCTCGCGGTCCACTCTTTCTGTTTATCGTTAAAATACGTCCGCGAAGCATAGCGAGCAGGTGGTACAACGGACGCAGTTGTCGCTTCTTATAAAATATGAACATTCCGGAAAGCGGCCCTCTGCGCGGTGGTCAATGACCGATGATGCCGCGAACGATATGATGGCGAGATAGATAGATGGAACGTACCCTAAGGCAGGAAACAAAAATACGAAGCATACGAGCCATCCCGCTCGCAGAAATATATCTGCCTTGCACCTTCGGCGTTAGATCCACCCCGCCTCCTAGATGTGTGCTGCGTTCCTCCGACATAGCCACATGTTCGGTAGCTGCTGCGGAATTATTCACCTCTCGTGCCGCCAATGCGTTGAATAATTGAGTCCGAGAATGCGCGACATTTCGCTGCTTCCCCATCGCTCAAAGCGCTGAGCGCTGTTTACGGAGCTGTTAGGATGCGAAAACTGCTTCTTAGCCTTGATGTTCATTTTTCCATCCACAACTCAATACCTTGCACGCTTTTCTTTGCCGAATCTAGTCTCGTTCGAGCATAGCAGGTCTGGAGTTGACGCACTGCCTTGCCTCTCCTTGAGATCATGTCGCTGATATATGCTCTGCCGGAAATTGCGGAGCCGTTTGTGACAACCTGTTTCATCGCTGAGTGAGTAATGCTTAGCGCAGCAATGAAGAGCGCTATGTGAGCGGAATGTTACCAAGTAGCAATTCAGTGTGACCTCGGAGCAAGAGAGAGTGGATGATGTGCCCCAATTTAGACGCCACGTTGAACTCCAAGCAAAGAACGTATATACGGAAAATTTTGGGCGACATTTGAACTGTGTCCGCACGCAAGAATAACACGCGTGATGACGATAGCAGGACAACACTGGAAGCTCTTGGTCCTAAAGATGAAGCTAAAAGTTTTGGATTTATTTCAGTTTTCTCCTACTTTTGGTATTCTTTTTCTTCTAGAAAATAATTCCTGGAGTCTAAAGACCTGTTCAGAACAAACATACTTTTTATTCATAATTTGGTTTACTTTTTTATTTATGAATTAGCGATTTTACAAACCAACCACATTTCTTGAATCGCAATAAAAATTCCTTACAGCTGCAATTAACAGTTCCGAGCTAAATACAGGCGACATTAGTTTTCAAAAATATTAGAATAACATATCAGAACACCTTATACGTTTGGGCTACAATCGTTTTTGATTCTACCAACTTTAGGCTTAATCCTTCAAGCGGTACATGTTTATCCCTGTTGCTCCCTTCGACTTCGAGATACTTCACACGGTCTAGAAAAATAAATAGGTCAGGTAGGCACTTACTTAACTGTGGCACCACGTTGTCCAGCTCTGTCGGCGAACGGCCTTTCCCTCGTATTTTCAAATGATAATAAAAAGCGGTGCGACTGCCAATGCAGCAGTCACGGATGATTGCGGAGGTCTTAGCTATACTTGAGACAGGAGAAAAGTACTAAATGCAACAAACACGAACGTTAAAGAACGTTTATTTTCAAAATCACAAGGATTATCATCTATTCGAAAGTCAAATCATGCAGGTCACTTAAAATTTCGTGCTTTTCATCTTTTTTCCATGCACATAAACACACATGCACATGTGTGCACACGAAGACGCAAAGTCTGAGAGACCAAGCTGCTTTCTTCATTTTAGCTATACGATCAGCGCGGTAGATGGTGCTTCCGCAGGCACGTTAATTTTGGCTCAATGAATTTTGTATATGTGCACCCGACAAGAAGACTGTGGTAACTGGCGACGCACAGATGCAGCTTCTAATAGATTTTGATTAGTGCCATCATTTCACGGTATTGCATTCGATGTCCACAATATTGTTATCGTCACAATTGCTACTAGTTAAAATGCATCCTAATAAGCAAAAAACGAAAACTTTGAGCAAGGTGGCAGAACTCACAAGGAAGCGCATTGTTTAACGCGACTGCATTAAAAATCATTCTTGTAAAAACTGATTTTTTTTTTTCTTTAACTTTGAAATCGACTGCTTTACAGACAAGAGTAGCCTGTCTGAAACTGGTTTGCGGAAACGACCAGACAGCCCAACAGAACAAAGAAGAAGCGGCGTTTTGCCACCCATTAATAGAGTCTCTTATTGGGAGTTGGAGCGCTGCTTCTTTCTTCTATTTTGTTTTGTTTGGTCGGCGTCTTTCTTATATAAATTTGTTTTAATGTTCGTGGCCTTAATTTATGCGACTTGATAAGTGCTGCGATTTCCGCGTAGCAACCATAAACTTTTTACAGTATTTTTCTTTTGCTCAGTGTGCAGCCAGAAAAATATAAAGGAAAATATGTCGGGCAGCGTGGGCGCAGACCACCGCGAAACTATTTTCACGCGCATAATGTCGATATCTCGAGACCACATGCCACACAGCGAACTATGCTAACCGAAGCCAAAGGCACCTTACCCGAACTCCCCTGCGGCTCGTCCTGTTTCGCAAGCCAGACAATAACAGCCGCTTAAAGCGTCCAGCGTGGGCGCAGAAGCCCTGAAGGATGCCACGTTAATAAATATTCACACCCAGTGGAGTGCCCAGGCGTGTTAATCTCTCGCAGTCTCGTGCTGTTCTTGCGTTGCACAAGCGAGCGTTTTTCAGAGCTTCGCAGTTCGTCCCGGCGGAGCTGTATAACGCTTTCCACGTCAGTGATCCCGCAATCAGTTTCTTCGCTCGAGGAGAAAACGCAGTCCAGGGGCGTTGGGTGCGACAGCGCTCGTGGTTTGGTGCGCTTGGTTTTTCTGTTGGGTTCCGATGGTCGGGCCTGCAGCCGCTACAAGACGCAAAGTATGCGCGTCACTGCGATGTCGAGACGGTGTAAAAGAGAGGAAACGGCTTCTGTGCGTTCCACCGTCTGGCACAAAGGTAGCGTTCCCGCGCGGAGATGAAATGAGTCTTAGCTCGGAAGACACGATGACCGTCTAACTCGGCGCTGATATGGCATTTCGCCGTTGCCATCAAACCCTCGCGGCTAGTTGTGTCCATTGTCGGTTGAAGTTCGTCTAACCTTGCTGAGAATGATAGCGGAAAGAGACAGACAGGGGATTTTGTCGTAAAAGAGTGCAAAAATGGTGTTTAAATTATTTTGGTTTGGTTAGTGGGGTTCAACGTCCCAAAGCGATTCAGGCTGTGAGATGCCGTAGTGGAGGACTCCAGAAATTTCGACCGCTTGGGGTTCTTTGACGTGCACTGACATCGCACAGCACACGGGCGACTTGCCTTTCGCCTGCATCGAAAAGCGGCCGCCGAGGCCGGGATTCCATCCCGCAATCCTTGGGAACAGTAGTCGAGCGCCGTAACCACTGCGCCACCCCGGCGTACTGATATTGTGCACAGGTGTCTCCAACATGATATGGAACAATTTGCGCACAAGAACAAATTTCATTAGTCTTCTGCCATGGGTTTGAAAACGTCTCGTAGCTATTATTAATCCAATAACGTAAAGGTCCCGTTATTGAGAAAATTAGACTTAGGCATAGGTGTCTTACAGCGTTCCGAACATAAAATCGCGAGTATAGCGCCGATAGATGGGAGCTAGCGGCTGGCATAGCCGGGCACTGATCTTTCAACGATGTGGAAAACTTCACGAGGCAACATAAATTAAAGAAGCCAAGTTTGTGAGACCTAGGAAAACGTAGGGGATTTTTTTGCTTTGTTTTGCTGTTTATCTGAAATAGTGAAATAGATAATTAAACTCAAAGTAGAAGAAAAACAAGAAATGCGCCGATGGTGGGAACCGAACCCACGACCTCTAAATATCGCATCCGGTGCTCTTCCAACTGAGCTACAGCGACTGCTGTCCAGCCTTGTACTTTTTGGGGTATTAATGTCGCCTACTACAAGAAAGCAGAAAGTTGGACAGCAGTCGCTGTAGCTCAGTTGGGAGAGCACCGGATGCGATATTCGGAGGTCATGGGTTCGGTTCCCACCATCGGCGCATTTCTTGTTTTCTTTCTATTTTGCATTTAATTATCTTTCTATCTCCAATGATTACAGTACTATTTCATGTCAACAGTAAAAGTTATAAAAAAAATCCCCTAGGCTTCCTTTGGTGTCGCCGACTGCTTGGCTTCTTTCATATGTATCGTAATAGCCCTTCACTTCCCCTTCTATTTTCTGCTTCACAAGACATGATACTGTGGCTTTGTGGTGCCAATTTTGTAGGAGACAAACGGACAGTTATAACTTGTAGCCCTGAAATCAGTTCCTTATCGATCTCACTTGCACCCTCAAAAAAACTGTGTAACCAGGCGGCAATGGCAGCAAAAGCAATCGCTGGTCGTCGAACTACGAGTGCCCATTTCATTCTTCGGCATGCTTTAAATTTGTAGTATGCAAAGAAACGTCGAGGTAGAGCCGTAAAAGATGACTAGCGCAACCTGCAACGCTGTCGGTCGAAACAGACACCAATGGCTGCAATCACTCAAGATGCATTATGGCGCATATGGCGCGGCATAAAATGATAATGCAGCGCCTTGGCGACACTGAGCGTGAGTAAACAAAGAACACGAGATCTTTCTGGGCAGTACGTGCAAAATAAGAAGGCCGCACACCAGCGGCTTGCAGCAGCAACAAAGAAAGATTAAAAGGGTTCGCGGCCATATCAGAAAGTTGCGAGGAGCTGGTAACTCAAGTTGCTCATTTGGGGTGGAGTAAGAATTAACCTTCCATACTCTGGAATACCGAGTCAGGCACGGTACTTCTAGACCACTCAGGCAAATTCAAACGGATTGGTTAAAAGCAGTACTTTATATGCCGGAGCTTAAGTGTCCCCCATAATTTTTCAGCAATATAGAACAAATAACAAACCGAAGACACAAAGGAAGAAAAAGTATTTTTTGCTCACACTGATGCCGCAACCATTGGCCCAAAGTATTCCCTTTTAAATTATTACTGCCTATTCCAAAAAGGCTCCGATGGAAAG
Organism: Amblyomma maculatum; assembly: GCF_055883805.1. Lineage (NCBI taxonomy): Eukaryota > Metazoa > Arthropoda > Arachnida > Ixodida > Ixodidae > Amblyomma > Amblyomma maculatum. The sequence continues at coordinate 42,981,177 of NC_139345.1, read as the reverse complement.
AGCTTCCATCAAAGCGCCGGAAAGTTAAATACTTTCTGGTATCCTTTCTTGCCAATGAACGACTCTCGTCATACTTCAGTGCAAAAGGTAAACCTAGTGACAATTCTAGGCCCCGCTCATAGGGCAAGTCATAGCTTCTGGCCACGGCGTAATCAACGAGCGACGATGAATGGCGAAGAAGGCGAGCGGTTACCAATGTTGCAATCATTTTCGATCCCTGTACCATGAGAGACACGGTACTTGCGGACCACGTCTTGGTAACATCGCGGAACACACAAAGAATGAGCGCATGCGCTCCTCCGGTCATTTCGCGGCTTCCACTTTAATCCTGCGCAAGTTTTGTAAAATCTTGTCAATTAGGCCCTCGGTTATTCGGAATAGGATTGCATTCTAACCCCATGTAGGTCAGGCATTGGACACTCGTCATTCCGTAAATGGTCAGGCTCGCACCGCTTAATTCGGACATCCAATGATTACCAATATAGTCGTCTCTAATCTGAACTTAATGCAGTCCCACGTATTATGGCTAGGCACAACAACGACGGAAGTCACCCACATGCAAAGTACAACTCAGTGGCAGAGTTTCGCCTTCTTAACTTCACGCGATCCCACGGCTGCGATCAGGCGTGCGCTTCGGCCAGTCGCGCCATTTCGAACGCTGCTTTGTGCACCACCAGTCTTGTAGTTTTATTTCAGGATGGCTTCACATGTTCTAACGCTTATGCAAATTGCCCTCATTTGCATCCATGTGCTTCTTCCAGTACGCTGAGACTGCGCACTGGTCACATTCTGTTCACATACCGTGCGGTAAAGTGAAGTGAAGTCAAATTTTATTTGGTTTCTTTACAGCGAGTAAAAGAAAAAAAAAGGGGGGGGGGGGGGGGAAACTCCTGGGCAGAACAAGTTTGCTTACTTACGAAAGGGTCGTTTGTGAGAAGGTACCACTCCTAGAGCGTGGTATAGCGAAGAGAGTAGCGCAAGCCTTTACGATTTTCAAATCAAATCAAATTGAATCAAAATTTTATGTTCTTTGGGTAAAGTACAAGGATGAAGCAGCCGCAAAAAGCTACTGCTAACGGCAGCTTGACGAAGCGACTGCCCCACCTCATAAAAGCAGCAGAGGCAAAATATGGATAATCTTATTCCCAAAATAACAAAGGAGCGTTACAAATATACCGTCATACGATATAACAAATAGTGTCACAAGAAGAAAGCATGGGATTAACAGGAGGAAGAAAAACATCACGCTAAGTTCACATGTCACGTTGTTACACTATATACAACCAAAGAACACCTGCTTTAAACATTTCTTAAACAGCCTGGTAATATCGATGAACTGATAAACATAACTATTGAGGAAAACTAGCAGACTGAAGGACATATAGTTGTTCGACGAGGTTGGCATATAGAACACATCTGGATGAATTGCGTTATATTTCTGAACAGTTTGCTTCAATGTGGCAATGCTGTTGTGGAGACGATTATTGTTTTACAGCTGTGGGGTGCGATACAGTAAGACGCTAATTATTCACAAATCTTAATAACTGCAAATCGTTTTAAAAATTTTGTGTCGGAATCATACCCCCTTTATTTTAGCTATAATTATCGTTACTTCCTTCTGTAACAATAATAGTTCAGTTTAAGTTTGTTTTGTTTGTAGTTCCCCATACAAAATGAGCATACGTCGGTTTAAAAAGGATTGGGGAGTTATATAGCAATAGGTTAATTTTCTGAAGCGACACATGCCTACATTTGTTTATTATGTGGATAACTCTGTAACCTTTCTTGTAGGTGCCATCACGATATTGGTCACAAGTTAGGTTACTGAAAAAGTGAACATCCAAAACCTTCATTCTCTCTACAATTTCAATCGGACTGTTGCCAAGCGCTATTTTAAGTGTTGAAACGCATATATTTTTGTAACAAAAAAGGCCAACCTTTGGTTGTTTCTTTGTATTTACATATAGTAAATTTGGCTTCGTCCATGCTGCGAACAGCCATAGCGACTCATTACTAACTGCTTCTATGTCTTGGGTTGTTTTTCCTGTGATTAATAAACTTGTGTCATCGGCATAACAAATCAAAGGAACCTTTAGGTTAGGAAACAAGCAATTCAACTTAATTACATATATGCAGAATAAAAGTGCCCCTAAAATACTTCCCTGAGGAACTTCTGTTTTCATGTCATTAAGGTCTAAAACAAAATTGTCAATTGATACAAACTACTTACGTTGACTTAATAAAACACTAGTAGCTGATAAGAAAAGTCAAGGACACCGTATCATCTTAGTTTAAGTAGGAGGTTTGTTTTCATGTCGCAAAGAATTGAAAGCTATAAAGAGGTCTATGTATATTCGAAGTGTTTATTTTCTAAACCGGTTTTTAATAGTCTTCCCTTGTGGATCAATAGGGCTGTTTTGGTTGAGTGATACTTGCGAAGCCTATGCTAGAAATCATGAAGCACTGAATGTTAAGTGAGGCAGCTGGATAATCTCGAGTGTATGAGGTTTTCCAGCGCCTTGAGAAAACAGGCAAGATCGAGAGAGGCATGTAGTTTTTCATTATAATTTTATCCCCATCTTTGAAGACTAGAGTCACTTTGGCAGTTCGCACTGACTTAAAAAAAAAAAAAAAAAAACACTGGTGGAGAAGACTAAGTTGAAAGTATGCGTTAACAGGGCAATTACAATTCCAACCACAAACTTAACAGGCTTTATTTGTAAATTGCCAGCGTCGCAGACGCTGCTGTTATTTGAATTCATTATTATGGAATCGTATAAATCCTCCTCTTCCGTTGGACACATGGACATGGTATTTTCATTTGGTGAAGTATCTGGTAGTGTCGGGTCTGCTTCTCCCAGAGAAGGACTTAAAGTTAAATATTGGATGCGAAGAAATGATTAAAGAGGTTTGCTTGACTGGAATTTTGGAGCATTTATACTGTGGCGAAAGATCGCTTCAATTTCATTACAGCCACGGGTACGATAAACACAGCGCCTAATTTCTTCCAAGTTAAATCAGAGCGCTATTATGCAGAAATAAAAGTAATAAGGAGTAATTACTTATTGACATCACCCAAACGCAGCCGTATGCCTACTAAGTAAAGCTATGCAGTTTTCACAGAAACCTCGCAGCTAAATTAAATTTCTCCTGGCCCGGGAATCGAACCCGGGACCACCGCCTTTCCGGGAAAATCACTATCAACTGAGCTAGCCAGGACGGTCAAATTACAAATCTACTTCTCCTTGGAAGATTCCCTTAAGTATTCGATCAAAAATTAAAGTAGTAGGCTGATTTAGCTTTTAGGAGTATGTTGACAGCCTTATTTTGAAGAGTTTAATATCAGTAAAAATCTTTTGATCTTTTCTTTTAAAAAAACTGTTCAAAAAGGCAATTTTTGTGATAATATTTTCCAGAACATCCTTCGTTATCCAAGGCTTTCGGAATCGATTTTACTGTTTGGGAGACTTAAGGGGAAAACTTAATGAAGATCTGACCGCATCTTCGCAATCCGCTCCAAAATTCAGATATTTCTGCTACAAAATGACTACATTTCTGCTCCTAGCTGCTCTAAAACGCATTTTCCGTCTCTAATTGATTCCCCAAAATTTGTTTTGATCGTCCCACCCTTGTTATCCACAAGTTATGTGAAGTTTGATCGATGTCCTCTGAATATCAACTGGAACGTGCATTAAATGTCCCAATTGATACTCAGAGAATGAAACTGAGCAAACTTCACATACACCGGAGAAGGTTCAGCCATAACATGCATGTTTTCATCAATGGCCATTATCTCTAGCTACACTTCCTTGGTGTTGGAAAAATGTGTGCTAAAAAGGAGTGCCATCTGCTTCATTTCACCGTTCAAGTACGTTAAAAACTTAAAAAGAAAAAAAGAAAAAGAAGTCCGAAGTTTTAGTTGCGTTGTGTGTACACGCACCAGTATATGTTAGGATTTTGCGTGATATGTTTCGTATGTGTCAATTGTTGTGAGATGCGCCGCTGTATGTAAAGATGTCTCCTGAACAAATCGGTTTCACATATCTGTTTCACATATCTTCGCGAAGGATTACTTTGGCAGTAATATAGCCTTGTATTTATTCCGGCGTTATGTTCATTTTACCACGACAGCCTTAAGGGTCTCGTTCAACGTAAACCTCGGTGTCAGCGCAGTAAGCGAAAAATCACGACCATGCATCTGGCAAGTAGCAGATGGCAAGTGGCATGGTCGACGGTATATGCGAATTTACGAGGCCACAAGAAATGGCCAAGTACGAAAGAGCTGCCAACGCAGTCAGCTCCTCTGAGACGAAAGGGGGACGAGAATCGAAGAGTAAGACACGCTACGCCTATAGGCCGCACAGAAGCATTCGTACGATTTGGTTAAAACGAGGCTTTACATCTATGTCCGCTGGTCTTGCACACAATGTGGTAACTCACGAATTTATTTATTTATTTTTTTATTTATTTAGAACATACTACAGTAGGCCCAAGCAGGAGGGGCGAATACATAATATATGCAAATAGAACAAGATTAGCAAAATTGAAAAATGTTAAATACAAGTTGTAACACAAAATACAACAATAAATACAAGGCTCAGATGCAAAATACAAAAAGTAAACGTAGAAATAAATGGCTCTCAAATTAAATGCTGTGAAGAAAACATTGAGTCAAAAGAATCAGCTCTGGTTAACAAATCTGGCGGACACCTGTTCCACTCCTCAATGGTGCGTGGAAAAAATGAGTATTTAAAGGCGTTAATCCTTACACTGTAAGGGGTTAATGATTGTGCATGATGATTTCGTGTCTGGCGCATAGTGTTAGGTTTAAGGAAGGGGTCTGCATTCATAGACAGTTTATGGTTTTTTAGTAAGAAAAGTAGTTTCAGTCTTTGAATTTTCCGGCGCAGCTGTAATGTTTCAATACCGTGAGTTCTCATGAGGGTCGTTGGTGAGTCAGTTACACGATATTTTGAAAAAATAAAACGGACGGCTTTGAGTTGAGTCATTTCAAGGGCCTCGATGTTACGTTTAGTGTAGGGATCCCAGACGGCGCATGCATATTCTAGTGATGGCCTTATTATTGAAAAGTAGGTTAATTTTTTAAGTTCAGGTGGGGCAAGTTTTAGTTTATGTCTAAGAAAGCAGAGTTTACGAAAGGCTGAGGAGCATACGTTTGATACATGTTTATTCCAGCTAAGGTTTTTCGTTATTGTAACCCCTAAATACTTGTACTCGCTGACTTCGGTCAGAAGGTGAGATGAAATATTGTAAGATGGTCATTCACGAATGAACGTGAATGGCCAGCTTTATTATAACAAAAGCACAGATTAAGGGATTGTAGTTACACAAGTTACAAAGTGCACGTGCGGGTATGAGGATCTGTCGGGGGCGCCGGCAGATCAAAGCCTTCGACGCTACCGTGTATCGGAAACTTTTTATACGGACCTTCGTTTTTTGTGCGTGAAAATCAGATTTTCATTTTTGATGTCGTGACCGTTTTCTAAAATTAATAAATGTGTTGCAGAAAAATAAATTGCCTCTATTATCTGTGTTCAAATGTTGTGGGTAGATTTTTTTTTTTTTCCGCCATCTTTGCACCAGCTTAATCTGTTCAATTCTATAGACAGGACTTGTGCCCGGTCGGTCCTAATAGTGGGTGCACGTTAAACAGAGCGAAAACACACGACACAGTACCCTACATGTATAAACAGGAGGGTCTTCACAATTGCATCTGTACTGAAGATGAAGATACCCCTGATCAGATTAATATTTATTCAAGCACCTGCAGAGGAGACACCAAAATATCAGCGAATATTTTCATGTGATGATTCCGGGGGAGCTCCTAAAGATGCCCATCTGCGCTTGCTTATTTTCTTTTTCGGAATTCTGTAACGTTGTGCATCGCTTCAGTGATGGAAATAAAAGCAAAGCAGATATCTTGATGCAAATACAAGTTGAGTCTGGCAACCACATCCCAGTACCTTGCGTCAACAGGGACTGTCAACTTGTCAACAAGGCATAGCATGGGTCAACTGGTAACGAAAAGAAAATTTCAAAAAGGAAAACGCGCTGGAAAACGAGCAACAGATGCCTGTGACTTCACTTTCAGCCATATATGACTTCGCACACAAGTCACTAGGACAACTACAACTTTTTTCTTTGTTCTTCTCAACAGTTCATTATTTGATTTTCTTCGTTGAGCAAACATTTGTAACTTTTTAAAACCCAAACATATTTAATTGATACTTGGTATACTTTCTTCTTACACATTAAGGTGTGCACAGAACTGGGATATTTGAAGAACAATTGATGCGTTTATTATATTAGGGTCATTGAGCTGAAATCTTCCGCTCAAAAGGATTCAATTGTTCTGTTCCTTGGCTATAACTCGTTTCCAAAATCACAGCAACGCAAATATCCTCATAAATTGCACGTGCTGATAACAACTTACATTATTACCATGCAGTTCCCCATTCGCATGCTACAGGCAAGAGTTGACTGTTCGCCTCATACATAGATTTCGGTCATTTCGTTGCTACGAAGAATTCTTCAATATTTCTAATGATTACCATACTTTAACGACCTCCTTTCGCAAGGCCGATATGAAAAAAAAAGTTTTATCTTTTTCATCTAGTTTACAAGGTGGCGATTAGGAAGTGGTGACATCCCTTAAGTGTTCCACAAAACGTTTTATGCACAGCACTAGAGCATGCAGAGCACTATCTTCAATTCAGTTACCACCGGCGGCCCGTTATTTTTTCTTCTATTTCTTCCGCCTGCCCCACGTATATATTTATTACTGAGCTAATTAATTTGCCTAAATGAGAAAATATAGCTTGTACTTCAGGCTCTCACTAATTTCAAAAAAAAATTTTTTTTTCGTACAACCTTAACGAACCGGTCATTTTTCTCAATCCCGTAAGCTCCAGAAGCAGTGGTAATAGCGGTGAGGGGTTCTTTCTTAGATAAAATTTTGAATGCTTACTAACATAACTGCTAATGAAATATTGTAACTGTTGTGAAGCAAAGTTTATCGGCCAAGGTGTAAATACAAAACAAAAACATTCCACAAGTTTACTGCAATGCGTAGCAGTGTACGCAAATTATATAAACTGCTATGAAAAGAAAAAATGCGTTCTTCTAGTTGTTTACGTGTGCATATTTTGCTTGGGTATGTCTAGCAGGCAGCGTTTATTAAGTGCTGAACTTGCATTGCCGAAGGACCACAATTCTTGAAAAAGTTTTGTATTCAAAGATGGCAGTACCACAGTATGCCAGATTGAAATTTGTTTCGATGCTGGCGACTATAGGAATTTCATTGCAGTGCGTTCACGTTCATCAGCTATCGTTACAACTTCAAAATGCATTAACTCACTTCTTGTTCCCGTGTTCTTCGTTCATATCGAAGCGTGGCGCCCTCTTGAGACTAATCTTAGCGAAATGAAGTAGTCTAAATTTCCGGAGCTCTTCACTGCTGTACCCTTCAGAGCCGATCTCGCCTAGGGATGCTAAACCTTGCAAACCAGCCAAACCAAGCCGAAGTTGTATTTGACTCATCTCAATGAACCAAGACCTTCGTATTGGGTGTGCCATTTTTACGACCCGCTGCTCTTGCGAAAGAAGTAATATCCACGCAGGTTATGAATCGTGCGAGACAGATGTCGTAAAGGCAGTCTTAGATTTCTTATCTGTATATATATATATATATATATATATATATATATATATATATATATATATATATATATATATATATATATATATATATATATATATATATATATATATATATACATGTGTGTGTGTGTGTGTGTGTGTGTGTGTGTGTGTGTGTGTGTGTGTGTGTGTGTGTGTGTGTGTGTGTGTGTGTGTGTGTGTGTGTGTGTGTGTGTGTGTGTGTGTGTGTGTGTGTGTGTGTGTGTGTGTGTGTGTGTGTGTGTGTGTGTGTGTGTGTGTGTGTGTGTGTGTGTGTGTGTGTGTGTGTGTGTGTGTGTGTGTGTGTGTGTGTGTGTGTGTGTGTGTGTGTGTGTGTGTGTGTGTGTGTGTGTGGTGTGTGTGTGTGTGTGTGTGTGTGTGTGTGTGTGTGTGTGTGTGTGTGTGTGTGTGTGTGTGTGTGTGTGTGTGTGTGTGTGTGTGTGTGTGTGTGTGTGTGTGTGTGTGTGTGTGTGTTGTGTGTGTGTGTGTGTGTGTGTGTGTGTGTGTGTGTGTGTGTGTGTGTGTGTGTGTGTGTGTGTGTGTGTGTGTGTGTGTGTGTGTGTGTGTGTGTGTGTGTGTGTGTGTGTGTGTGTGTGTGTGTGTGTGTGTGTGTGTGTGTGTGTGTGTGTGTGTGTGTGTGTGTGTGTGTGTGTGTGTGTGTGTGTGTGTGTGTGTGTGTGTGTGTGTGTGGTGTGTGTGTGTGTGTGTGTGTGTGTGTGTGTGTGTGTGTGTGTGTGTGTGTGTGTGTGTGTGTGTGTGTGTGTGTGTGTGTGTGTGTGTGTGTGTGTGTGTGTGTGTGTGTGTGTGTGTGTGTGTGTGTGTGTGTGTGTGTGTGTGTGTGTGTGTGTGTGTGTGTGTGTGTGTGTGTGTGTGTGTGTGTGTGTGTGTGTGTGTGTGTGTGTGTTTTTCTTCTGCCGATGCGCCAACGTCGAAATTTTCTGTCTACATTTCGCATCGTAGTGGGAGCGTGCCTTAACTATACCCGTTATGGCACGCATCACACTATCATCTACGTCAATAACTTTAGTAGTTTCTTTGCGATCTTTGCGCGTCATTTAGTAGTTTCTTTGTGTGAGCCTCCCGTTTACAAATCCAGCCAAACCTGCACGGACTCGTTTGCTAAACAATGAACTGCACTTGTGTGCAATCTATAGAGGCGCTTACATAAGTTGATCTCTTTTCCTTTTCTCTTCTTTTTCCATTTTACGTTTTCAGTGCTAGCTGGTAGAGCAATACGCCATGCCTCAACAACGCGTCTGGCTATGCTCGGGAAGACATGGTACCATAAATGTGCTCAAGAATTGCCTGTTAATATACCATTTCGTCAACTCCTTGGTTACTCTCCACCCTATTCCTCGCTCGGTAATCAAAGGAAGCGACTCTTTCCCTGCCTAGCAAGTGGCGAACTCGTTGTCATGGCAGAAAGAGCTTATGGAGCATACGCAGCACAATCTTCTAACCCTTCTAACTGCTTTCTTTCATTTCGAGCAGTGCACGTAAAGCCTCATTCGATATAATTATCTCCTCCTAGAACCGCCGCGGTGACTGAGGGATTAGGGCGCTCGACTTCAGAACCCGAGGATGCAGGATCGAATCCCGGTCGGTCGCAGCAGCCGCATTTCCATGGAGGCGAATTGCAAAGCACCAGTGTAATTTCTGATGTCCTCCACTGCGGCATCTCTCATAGTCTGAGTCGCTTTGGGAAGTTAAACAGCTGTATACTGAACCAAAATATTTATCTCTTTCTCACCCGTGCACAAATGATGCCTTACTGCAGCGTAGCGGTGCGGACAAAAGTAAATGGAGCACGCTTTTTTCTTCTACCATTTTTCGCGCGTTTCATAATTGACACTGGAAGTATGCGCGAACCGGTAGTAGACGCCAGCGCCCTTTCATTTGGGCAATATTATTTTCTTAACTCACCGCAGAAAGCGTGATTTTATTTTGAACAGAAAAGCGTGCTCTGTTTACCTATGTCCGCACTTGGACGTCCACCTCCGGTTAACAGCCAGAATAAATACGCTTTGTTATCAGCTTATCAGTATATAGCGAAGTTTTGAAACATTAAATAAAAACCTCGGACACCGCTTAAAAACGGACAACGTAAGGTATCACATACACTTCTGTTACCCTCACCTTCCAAGTCTCATTGGCTACCTACAGTTTATACTGTTGCGGTTAGCACCGTCTCAACACTGCTAAAGAGCTAACGCGCCCACTTTGCTCCAGGGACAAACAGCCAGCTCGGACAAGCGGCGGCGGTGGCCAGTGCCAGCGTCGTTCCGTTTCGTAGGATCGCCACGCGATGGCGGGAAAGGCGCTCTCTTGCCGACGCTCCCCATCCGGCACCCTTTCCACGTGAAACAGGAGGCCGGCGCGCGCCAACTCCAGTTCCCGCACATCCCGACCGGATCCGCTCGTCCCTCGACGCTCCGCCGCTGCCGCTGCCGTCACGCCGCAAGAACGGGCAGAGCTGCCAAACCGAGTTTTCCCTGCTCTCCGGGCAACCCGTCCACTGCGAGCCCGAGTGCAAACTGTTGCGCGCGCGCGCGCCCTGGTGACCGGAAGTCACGCACTGCGAGCTACTTCACTGAGTTAGCATTGGTAATGTCGTGTGTGTCAGATGAAAGCGCGCCGCAGATTGCAAGGAAAGAGTAGTCCAAGTCCTGCAAACGGAAATCCGAGAGTATTCGAGCTTGCTTCCTCTTAGAAGTATCGCAGCATTTTTATTTTGTCACGTCCTAATGTAACTCATTTGGAAGCAACGCATGGCTCCAAGACGTAGGTGTTTCGCTAGCACGCCACAGAGAGAACTGCAAGCAACTTTGTCTTCCCTTCTCATCATCTTCTACATCGCAGGCAAGTAAAACGTGCACATACTAACTTTTCCCTTTATTTTATTGTTGCTATTTTCTTTCTCTTCCTTTTATCGCAAAAAAAAATGTTGTGATGACACATAATCAAAGTGCAATAAACTGTTAAAGAGTCTCAACAAAGACTGCGCTTAGAAGTAAATTTCCTTCGTTGTTCGGCGCTGCCCCAGCGTTACTTAAGGCTTCTAGCTAAAGCAAACATGTGATATCATTTTAGTTTGAATGAGAAGAGGCTTGCAGGAAGGAATTAGTAGCCAGTTACTAGTTCTGCTGCTGTATCATAATTCCAAGCAACAGTACAGGTACCTCAAAAGTAAATCGGAGCTCGTGAGTGGAGAGAGACTCGCACAGAGACGCCATCTAGCGGTGAATGCCCATGTATGCAGTTAAGGCGCGCGTGATGCGCATCCGGCAGGTGAGTGCAATACTTCTGACGTGTACCAAATCAGCGTCACGAACCAATCAGCGTGTTTTTTCCATCAGACACGCGCTCCACTTTACATTTGGGTATATGTAGATGAAAAACACAATAATAAAGCTGACATTAGATTTGGAGTGATGTTTCTACTTCGCTGTATGCACATAATGGTTTTCACTTGCCACGGCCAATCGCAAATGCTGGCGATAATCTATAGCAAGCGGTAAGTTACAAAATAGCAGTTGGTAACTATGTGTCCATAGTACGTAGCAGCAGAGTAATTTCTGCTGAACAGTAAACAAAACCAGTCTTTAATATTTAGCTGTGCCAGACGTGATAGATGGAGAGAATGGCTTGATCTTATATTCTGTCCTGAGTGTTACCTTTTAAACGCGTTAGCGTTTAACGCACTGTTCTTTAATAAATCCGGCAACGCCGCACAACAAGGTGGCAACAAGGTGGCAACAAGGTGCACTCACTCGTCTTAAGGTTGTGTGACATCACGAGACCACGTGACACGGCCGAGTTGGCAGGCGCTGCAAACTCGAACTTCGCTTTTGAGATGGGAGGGTTAGATTGAAACCCAGCCTTCCAGGACACTTAATACCGAGTTGGTAGACGTGCAGCCGCCTATAGGCCACGCAGGCACATTTGGACAGCTTGGTTAAAACGAGGATTTATATCTATGTAAGGTGGTTTATGATATGTGGTACCGTACCACTGTATGTTAATGAGTATGTGTGGGATAATAGAGAAGGAAATAAAAGCACTATTCAATAACAGAGTAGCAAAGCGTATGTACGCGAACAAGGATCCGCAAGTGGAGCCTGCAAATGAGAGTTAATAAAGCTCTCGCGTCATATAGTGTCCTACCAAATTTTAAAGGGCTGTAATAGCGGACTGTTTTTGTCGCGTGGGGAATTTTTCGCGGCGGTTTCTGCAGACTTGAGTTGTATCCGACTATGATTAGGAAAGGCGCTATGAATACCCTTTGCGCTGACAAGTGACGGGTGCCAATGGGACCATAATCAAAGCTGTGACGTACGAAAACCGGGTTATATATACTGTTTTATATCACACGTTGCTCACACATCGGCAGTAGAAAGTGTATTAATTGCCCAACAATCAAGTGATCTTCTGTTTAGAGGCATCATGGATGCACGAAAAAGGATGGCACCAAGGTAAAACCTGAGAAGACATGGGCAAAGTACCAGATAAGGGATATTTTCGAAAATCCAGAGGAAAAGTAAAAGCAGTTTCGTCGCCAACTTTGACTTATTGTGAATTTCTTTTAAACTTATACCTTCAGACTGCACACTGTGGACGCAGTATGCAGTGTGCAAACAAATCTCATCGTGCGCAAAATAACGAAGAATCACTGCTTCCTCTTCAAAAAAAGGTTGCCTCCGTCGCGACAAGTTTCAAGCAGCAGCATCATCAGTAAACTGCTTCCCAGTCGCAAACTTGAACGGTCGTCTTCCGTGGAGATCCACAAACCAAACTTAACTATGCTCTCTGCTTACATCGGTGTGGAAGAACCAGACGCGTAAAACGACATGAGGGAACGGAACGCTGAGGAGACGAAGCAGCCAAACAAGATTCCGAGGAAAAGTCCCCAATGGTAGAGGTGCATAGAACCCGGAAATTCAGAAGCAATTCGAGAGCTCATCCATCTTGTGTGATTCGCAGATAAAATATGCATCCTGGGAGACTAGATGCGGCCGAAATCTAGCCTGGGGCTCGATCGCGTTTGCGCCGTGATCTCCGGTTGGGCGGCGCAAGTGAGGCTGGACGGTGGAAAAAAAAGGAGGGCAGAACACGGCTCGTTTCTGTTCAAGCGACCACCGCCGGAAATCACCGAGTACGGCTGGCAGGCGCGTCTACACGCGAAGCCACCTACGTGACAACACGGTTGGCTACTACAGCTAATCAAAGAGGGAGGTCACGTGATTCGTCAAGGTTGCGCGCCGTTTCAGTGACTGCCGAAAGCATAAAACTAAAGCAAGAAGTACAGGAGCGCTACGCCGAGTAAAGGGGATGGGACAGGTCGATGGTTTCCAGCCAAGGGTGTGCCTAGCTTTGTGCCAGTCATTTCTAGCCCACTGGGAACAGTGATGGTTCTTTAATCGCAAGCCGATGGCTTTGCACATCGGAAGTACGCTGTAAATGGCCCATTGACGTCAGTGGCTGCTATAGTATAGGGCTGTATAGACCAGCAAACCGTTTTCGCTCTTGTTTCGATGCCTCACATATTGATTTAACACGCCATTGAGTGGAGCTAGTTATAGCCCCGCCCTTCTTGCTTTCGTTCTGCGCGATGTGCTCCCACTACTTTTTCCCTCCGAACGTCCATTGTGGAGCAGCGGAAAAAATGGCAAACGTGAACGCTTTGCGGCGGTGGCGTATAAGCCAACGATCGAACCGCTGAGGAGGTCCTCTTCGTGCTAGGTAACCCCCTCTCCCCCCCCCCCCCCCCCCCCCCCCCGCCAACTCGAGTACTGTATCCATGAAAGGTAGTTTACAGAAAGCAAATGTCAGTACTTTATTAAAGTCCCCGAACAGTTATTCTTATTTCTCTTACTGTCCTCTCAAATCTCATTTAAAAAAAAACGAACAAACAATCTCAAATAACCCTTACCAACATTGACTGCGTCTAGAGCCGTTAAAGGGTTGTAAGAGCAAGGAATTCGATTCCATTAATTTCCCGTAATGACAGCAACTTAAGACTTAGAGAGAGAGAGAGAAATAGCGCACAAAATGGTTTAAGAGGCAGAACGACTCACGCATGCAGGACTGGTAGTGTTCGCTCTTTATTGCTCTTCAAAGCGAGCACTCAATCGATCGCATACATTGAAAAATGCGTTGGAGGGCGCTCAGGACGTGCGAACCAACTCCCACATCTGTCACAGCCGTACGTGACGAAGGAAGCACTGCACGAGCTTGGCGTGATTACAACTACTTGACACTCGAAGCGCAGCGACAAACGCACTCTCTCTCTCTCTCTCTCTCTCTCTCTCTCTCTCTCTCTCTCTCTCTCTCTCTCTCTCTCTCTCTCTCTCTCTCTCTCTCTCTCTCTCTCTATCTCTCTCTCTCTCTCTCTCTCTCTCTCTCTCTCAGCGCGCTACAAGCGATGTCTCTTTACTACTGCATTGTTCAAGTAGAAGTACTTGTTGTAGAGCTAGCTGGTTCGTACTAAACATTGTAATGGCGCAAAGGACACGAACACAGGAGAGAAGAGGGACAGAAAGAGCATCTACTGCAGAGTTTATTGCGGAATGCACCACGTTTTATACGCCGGTGCATATCTGGATAAGAGCATTGCAGCGTGCAAACAATGACAGGCGTATGCAAGAGTGGTGAATAGAGAAGAGGGCCCAGAGTAGAAGAAATACGCTGTATAACTACTTGCTGTCATCACTTGCACACTGCAATTCTCTAATCAAGATATGCACCGGCTCATAAAAGGTGGTATATTCGGCAGTAAACTAAGTTGGCAGTATGCGCTCTATCTGTCCGTCCTTTTTTCCTGCGTTCGTGTCTTATGCGCCGTTCAAATGTATTGCACTGTTGAGTATATGTTATTTTCTGTTTGGCTATCAGTGAACTGGTGTTTATCTAATGTGACTATTTCTCGCAATCACTAGCATTTTGCGCGATATAGCTGGCGTTTACGAAGATGTCACAACTCTATCTAAAAATAGGTTGCCTTACGTGTTTTCTTGCGGGAACATTAGCATATCTGACAAGGTTGGTATATGTTACCAGGGGGTTTGACGTCGGAGCGCTGCACAGGTCCAGAAGGCAGGGAGCTCAACCAGTTAGTTTAGTTTAGTTTGTGAGGTTTAACATCCCAAAGCGACACAGGCTATGAGTGACGCCGTAGTGGAGGACTCCGGAAATTTCGACCACCTGGGGTTCTTTAACGGGCACTGACATCGCACAGCATACGGGCGCCTAGCTTTTCGCCCCCATTGAAAAGCGGCCGCCGAGGCCGGGATTCAATCCCGCGTCCTTGGGCACAGTAGTCGAGCGCCCTAACCACTGTGCCACCCCGGCAGGGCACAGGGAGCTCAACTGGTCAACGGCTGCGCGTCCGGCACGAGTCTTTGATGATCATCATCATCCTCCTCAGTCTGACTATACCCACTGCAGGGCGAAGGCCTCTCCCATTTTCCTCCAATTATCGCGGTTCTGTGCGAGCTGCATGCACTTGACCCCTGCGAACTTCTTGACCTCATCCGCCCACCTAATTTTCTGCCACCCCCTACTACGCTTTCCTTCCCTTGGAATCCAGCTTGTTGCCCTAAGCGACCATAGGTTATCCTTTCTTCCCACTACATGTCCTGCCCATGCCCATTTCTTCTTCTTGATTTGCATTAGAATATCAGTGACTTGAGTTATTTCTCTAACCCACTCTGCACGTTTCCTATCTCTTAACGTTATCCCTACCATTTTTCTTTCTATAGCCCTCTGCGTTGTCCTCAACTTAAGTAGAACCCTCTTTGTTAGCTTCCACGTTTCAGCCCCATAGGTAAGTATAGGTAAGATACAACTGCTGTATACCTTTCTCTTGAGTGATATCGGTAAGCTGCTAGTCATAATCTGAGAGTGCTAGCCAAATGTGCTCTATCCTAGTCTTATTCTCCTTGTTATTTCCTTTTCATGGTCCGAATCTGCGGTTACTACCTGTCCTAAGTAGCATTATCGACTACTACTTCCAGTACTTCGCTACCTAATGTAAACTGCTGTTCCTTCCTATATATATATATATATATATATATATATATATATATATATATAGTCTACACCGATAGTTCAGTGAATGCCGTGAGTTCTTCAGGCTCCATGGTCATACCCGCAATTAATACAGAAATATAAGTTAGGACAATTCACCAGACTTCTTCAATAGCTGCAGAGCTAACCGCTCTTCGTGTCGCAATTAGGCATATCAGTCAGCAGAGCTCTCAGCGGTGGTCTATTTTCACAGATTCAAATGCAGCCCTGCAAGCCTTAAAAGCGGCTCTTCGCCATGGAGCCCATAAGCAACTCGTTGCGGAAACACGACAAATTCGTCACTATGCAATTAATGGAGGACATGACATCATCTACCAATGGTTCCTAGGACACAGCAGCATAGCGGGCAATCTCCGGGTGGACGAGGTCGCACAAACAGCCCACCAAGACGGCGATTGTGTGTTGATTCCATTTTGCAAAGCAGACGCAGCGGGCAGGCTTCGCGCACTTGCGTGGGAACACAGGCTCGCCTTGTGGAATTCTGATCAGTTTGCGAACTACCGCTTAAAATCTCTGGACCCTGACCTGAAGCTCCGGCTTCCACCTGGCCTACCCCGACTTGAAACCTTGCTGTGCCGCCTGTGGGTTGGTGTAGCATTCACGAACTCTTATCCTTTTACGATAGGTATGGCAAACAGCCCTGCATGTACAAACTGTGGGTGCGACGAGACTATAGGCCACATTCTTTGTGAGTGCCCCATATGCAGTGAGGAAAGAGTGTTTATTCTGTGCGCTGGAGTGTCTAGATGGACGCCCATTGACTGAAATTAAGATTTTAGGTCCCTGGCCACGGCGATCGTCTGCGGTGAAGGCCTCCCAGGCACTGCTCCGCTTTATGAAAAGCACAGGCCTAATCGAAAAGCTATGATTCTGCTGTTACGTTACGTGATATGGCTGTGACGTGATGTGATGCGACTGTACTAATTTCACCCATCCCTCTCTTACAGCTTTTATATCCACTCACCCCTTTCCCCCAGTGCAGGGTAGCAAACCGGTTCCTTTTAAGGGTTAAGCTCCCTGCCTTTCCTCCTCCTCCTCTGTATAACCATTGAGAATTCTACTGAGTCAAATGCTTTTTCGTAATCAATGAATGCTATGTATAAGGGCTCATAATATTCCGAGCAGTTTTCTATCACGTGGTTTATGGTATAGATATGATGGATAGTAGAGTATCCTTTCCGAAAACCTGCTTGATCTTTTGCTTGGTTGCAGTCTCAAGTTGCCCTGATTCTAGTTAATGCCTTGTCTTCTGCTATAACCTTCACCTTCTTCAGGACTGCTACATTTTCCCCACGGGCAGCCTAAGCCCATCGGGCAAAGTAGTTATTCGTTCCCATGGGAGTGACACGGCTTCATGCGGCCGACATGGCTGACTTCAATTGTGGCTGAGCGACGAACACTTGCTGCCATGCGTGCTATTCGGTAGGTCAAGTTGCTGACGCAGTCGAGGACAACATAAGGGTCAACATAATGAGCCAACATTATCTGGTCTAAACCACGCTTCCGGAGAAAACGCCAAGCCACACTAAGCCTCCAGGGGCGTAATACACATGGTGATGCTGGCTGTCGTACCGAGCTTTGACGCGCTCTTGCGAAGCGAGAATTTGCAAACAGGCGAGACGGCGAGCTTCTTGGTCCGATAAAGAGTTTCGGCGATGCATGGTTCGTCATGGAAGGAGTAAGAAATAATGGTGTCTAGACAATACCGATGAGCACGGGCATATAGCACCGCATATGTAGCCGGTCGTCTCATGTGTTGCAGCGTTGAAGTCAAACGTTATAAACGGCAGCACGGTATCCCATTTGTTGAGGTCATATGCGATGTACATAGAGAGCATGCTGACGAGTGTGCGGTTTGTGCGCTTCTTCAAGCCGTTGGTTTGAGGGTGATATGGTCAGGAACGTCCAAAATGCGACGCGCATAAACGGAAAAGCTCTTCCACAACATCTACCATAAATTGGCGACCTCGGTCACTGATGATCACTCACGGTGGTCCATGGCGCAGGATGACGGAACGGAACAAGAGCAGGAACGCGTGGTGAGTGGTGGCTGAAAGAAGAGCAGCCGTTTCGCAGTAACGGGTAAGACAGTCGGCACAAACCACGATCCAAGATTTCCATCGGAATACTTCGGAAAGGCACCCACAAAGTCGACTCGGACTTTCTCGAATGCACCACGTGGTGGAGTCACAGGATGCATCAGGCACTAGTGGCTTGGATGTAGGGCGTATGTGGCGCTGGCACGAACGCTCGCCATATATCGCTCAGTCGTCTGGCGCTTCTTCGGCCAATAAAACCGGTCTCGGGCACGGTGGAGAAATCGTGCAGAGCCCAGGTGATCGGAAGTGGAATCGTTGTGCATGGCACGCAGTGTGCACGACCGGTGGCTCTTGGGAACCAAGAGTAGAAGAAAATTCGTGCCAGTGTTTGAGTAAGCCTTTTTGTACAGAAGGCCATCACGGAGACAAAAAGCGATGAGAAATGTGGAATCCCGCGTAGCCGCAAGGCTCATGTCGGTCTCTTGCACTGTCCACAGAACCGAGGCGTCGGGAAACTCGAGTACGACGGAGACAATATAGTGATCCAAGTCGGCATAGTCACATTAGGTCGTAGGAAGGGGAGACGTGAAAGAAAGTCTGCATCGGCGTGTTTGCGTCCATTCTTGTACGAAACAGTGAAATCGTGCTCCTGCATACGAAAGGACCAGCGTACTAGACTACCAGAGGATCACGAAGGTTGACGAGCCAACACAGGGCATGAATGTCTATCACAACTGTGAAATGGCGTCCATAGAGGTATAGCATCGAAATCGCTGAACGGCGAAAACTACATCGAGGAACTCCTGCTCCGTAACAGTGTAGTTACGCTCAGGTTTGATGAGGGAACAGCTAGCATACGCAATATACGTTCACCGGTTTCCGAATGTTTTGCAAGCACAGCACTGACACTAATCTCACCTGCATTAGTGTGGACTTCCGTTGGCGCGGAAAAGCTGAAGTGCCGTAATATGGGATGTGACGTAAGTAGAATCTTCAGCTGGTGGAAAGCCTAGTCACAATCTGTGGTCCAGTCGAAAGGTGCATCCTTTTGTAGAAAGGACGTCAAAGAGTAAGCGACGTCGGCAAATTTTGGGATGAATCGTCGAAATTTGATCACCGCCCCAGAAAACTTCAGAGCTCCTTTTGAGTCCGGGGTCATTGGAATGCTGCAACTGCTGCAGTCTTCTGTGGATCTTCTGTGGAACTTCATCGCCGTCGAAGGGATGTCAAAGTACCAGCGCTTGATGCTCGCCAAAACGGCACTTTTTAGAATTCAGGACAAGGCCAGCCTTCGGCAGGCAATCTAAAACAATAGCGAGTCGTGTTTTCAGTAATATTCCGGCCAAAAATAGCGTCGTCTAAATAATACATGCAGATTTTCCACTTGAGAATACAAAGTATTTTGTTCATAAATCCTTCAAATGAGGCCAGCGGATTACAGAGGCTGAAGTGCATCACATTAAATTCAAATAGGCCGTCCGGCGTAACAAATACAGTTATTTTCTTCGTCAGCAGGGTCCATCAGAATCTGCCAGTACCCCTATCGGAATCAATCAAAGAGAATAAGACGTGGAGAAAGGGCAATCTTAGCATCGTCGATGCGCGGGAGAGGATACACATCCTTTTTAGTGATGGAGTAGAGGCGACGGTAGTCGATGCATAACCTCCATGTTCCGTTTTTTTTTTTTTTTCTTTGCCAATATTACGGGAGCAGCCCAAGGACTGCAGTACTCCTGAATTAGCCCCGCCACGGTGGTGCAGTGGTTACGATGCCCGACTACTGTGCCGGAGTGCCCGGGTTAGATCCCGACCGCCAGCGGCTGCGTTTCGGTGGAGGCGAAACGGAGTGACATGAGTGTGCTGTGTGTTCTCAGTGCACATTAAAGAACCTCAGGAGGTCGAAATTTCCGGAGTCCTCCACTACGGCGTATCTCATAGCCTGAGTCGCTTTGTGATGTTAACCCTACAAATCTAAATCAAACCGACTTCTGAATTACGCCCCAGTTCAACGTCTCATAGACTTGCTCGCTGATGACCTCACGCTGTGACGGCGACACGCGGTACGGCTTTTGGCGGATCGGATGGGAAGATCCAGTTTCAATCCTATGGCGTACACGAGACACGGGGAATCGTGGCGTGCCGTCTGACTGCGCGAAATCGAAGACAGAGGCGTTGTGGGACAAAAGGTTCTTCAAGATCTGGCGTTGCGAGAGGTTCAACGATGCGCTGATCATCGGAAGAAGCTTCTGGTCAGCGGGCGAATGAGAAGCGGCGTTTTCAGGGGAAGGAGTTATGAGAGTTACATAATTCGGGATAGTTTCCCCATATGAGGTTAGTTTCAAGCAGGCTAGAAAAACAACCGGTTCTGGTAAGCAATTTATAGTCCACAGTCCCGTACGGCCCTCATGCACAGAAACCACGCAATACGGTATGAACACATTTTTCTTCATGCACTGTAAATGAATAGGCGCCGCAGTAGCCTCAAAGGAGTCAACGACACGGGCGCAGGACACCTGGGCGTACACTGCAGGTTGGGGCGATACGATGACTTCACCCCAAACGCACACAGAACGTCTTCATAATTTGACTCTTCCAAAAGTTCACGACGAAGAGAACCACTAAGGCTTAGCGCTCCCGTCCGACAATCAACTGTAGCGCCGCACATACGCAGAAAGTCAATTCCCAATATTACGTCGTTTGTAGATCGGGGCAGTATTGAACACTCCGCCGAAAATATTGTGCCCCCTAAAGAAACTTTAACGCTACACACCCAAACCGAACACAATAACTCTCCAATCACTCCATAAAGATTAGCAGTTTTGTCCCAAGCCAGCATAACTTTGTTCTTAAAAACTCATCACCGAAACAGTAGCGCCAGTGTTTACTAATGTGATTGTAGACAAACCGTCAACAAGCACATTAACATAATTAACATAACTTTGTTCTTCAACATGTACGCATATAGAGAAATGTTAGGCTACAGCGCACATTTTCCAGCGATCTCACTCCATCGGCCGCGGTAGCTAGTTTTCCTGCAAGATTGGCGGGAATCAGAGCCGTGATGACGGAGAGCGCTGAACTCCAACTCCGGCGAGGCTCCAGCGGCTGCGGATGCGTCGTGAGGGTAGGCGCTCCCAGCACCTCCACCAATTTGTTAGCTGAACAGGTCGAGAAGGCAGAGAGCTCAGCTGGTCAACTGCTCCGCGTCCGGCACGAGAGTCTTTCCCCAATGTATTTCTCCTTGTCTTCTGCTATCCTCATCTTCTTCAGGACTGCTACAATATGTATAAGGCTAGTAAAATCGTTTGCCTTTGGTAAGAGAACGGAAGTGTAACGGAACCTTTTTATAATAATTGTTACAAGAAACAATAGTTTATTTATTTACTTGGACACGAGAGCATACTAAATTTCGAGAACTCCGCACCTCGGGTTGGAAATGATGCGGCTAGGTACTTCAGCAGGAACTTTAGGGATGAGATAATGAGCATTTATTAAAGGTGACAGATGGTGTGGTATGGCGTGAAACAGTAAACTTTGAAATATTTATTTAAATTTCTACGGGCGATGCACCCAAAAGCCAGGCAAAACAATTTAGAATATCCTACCTATCTTTTACATGGATCATTGCAATTTGTGTGAAGACACGGCTTCAAAGACGAATCTCAGCATGTTACTCCGGCTGCAGAGAAAACCAGTCCCGTTGAAGTAGATCTCCCACTGAACGCTATAGGTTTAATGTGGTGACTTTTCCTTCCGGAGTAACTCTGTGTTATGTTAAAAAGTTTTGTCATCTGGCAAAATTCTTACACTTAACGGCTGCATTGAGGTGGGGAATTTTTCTCAATACTGCGATGTCATCGAGATTTATAGTTATGTACGTCTCTTCACCAAGCTATATCAATGTACGTTTCTATACCCCAAATGTATATACTCCACGGTGCTTCTGTGTGTGAGTGCGTGCAGGCATGCGGGTGTACGTCTGAAATGAAATGCGGTGAAATACACGACACAGAAAAGAAGTTCCTTTAATATGTGTCCTTCTCTTGTAAGTGGTATTTCTTAGCTCATTTTTCCATGGCTTCAGCAGATATACATCGTATCCCACATAATGTGATCCAAAGATTAAAAAAAAAAGGTGCAGCGCAGCTTGGCGAAACCAACGGCGTATTGCTTGCCGCAGTGTAGAGCTCATTGTAATATTTTTAAATTCCCCTTATTTAGTTATTTAACTAAGATGGTGGTTTGGTTTGTTTTTTTTTTTGTTCGTTTGTTTTGTTTTGTTTTGGGATTTAATTTCCCAAAGCCACTAGGGCTCGGAGAGACGCTGTATTCGAGGGCTTCAGAAATTTCAACCACCTCGTGTTCTTTAACGTACACTGACATCACACAGCACAGGCGCGCCTGTCTTTTCGCCTCCCCCGAAAAGCAGCCGCCGAGGCCCGAATTCGTTCCTGCATGCTTGGGTACAGTAGCCGAGCGCCCTAACCACTACGACACCTCGGCTAGGGGGAACTAAGATGAATTATGCAAAATCTTTAATGTACAGTTGAGCCAAGCGCCCTTCATTAAGTTGCAGAGGGCGTTCAGAAGCTACGTAGTCGCTTTTTCCCGCATATATATAGCGGTGTTTACCTCGTGTTCGAACATTTCTATCGCATCCTTCTGGTTTGCTTACATTTTATCTGCTTCCTTTGATATCTCTTGATTTTATCAGAAGCTTTGAATTTGTTTGCACGCTTCTTAGATAAAGAACGGTCTATGATTACTCTTTGAATTCACTAAAAACGAGGGGAGGGGGGGGGGGGAGGATTCACTGTGACACCTTTGTCTGCGCTTCATGCACAAGAGAACCAGGGTAACTATTAACCAACCTACGACAGAATGCAAGCCAGGATCACGGAAGAGCCTTTCATTGTCATTACCATTTTCGTCATTTCTAGGGTAATGGCTGTGCTTATACGATGGCTCTGTTGCAATTCCGTTTGTCCCTCCGTGTTTCAATGTGCGCGTGTGCTCTCTGCATTCGCGTACAGATTCCTCTCTACTATCGCGCAGCCCTTGCAGCCAGGTCACGGCAAAAGTCGCCATGGCGCAGACGGAGGCACTTTGTCCCGCCATGCGCCACTTATATCGCACGTCAATAAGCTGGTTTCTCTGGTCCCAAATAGCGCAATCGTTAACGCGGTTCTCTTCGCTAAGTTATCGCCCCTACCGTCCGCCCAGGTGCGCTCGCAAACTTATCAGCTTACACGACGGAGCGTTTATCGACACGAGTGTAGGCGTGTAACTCATTTTGTGTCGGGAACTGGAAAGGAAACCATTAGTGTGCCCTCGAACCCAAACGCTTGTGAATCCCTAATGAAAGCTCGCGTGTAATCGTCTCGGCACGCGCGGCAGACAGAACACAGACCCGATAAGGCCCGGCACAGCAGGTAGCCCATCGAAGCTCTATGACCAGTCAAGCCTCCCACTAGCTCACTAATTTGGCCGTTCACCTCTGTTGACGAACCTATCTTAATTCACGGCTCCGACATGCTCAGTGACGAAATCTTGCGAACATTTCGTATCAGAAAATAATTTGCCTGGCGGTAGGAGGTGGCTCCCCACTGGTGAACACGCGCCAAGAATCGCGCTTCAAATTTGGGCTGAAGCTTTGACCAACACTCCCGCTTCGCACAGTTTCTTGGTCAGTACTGGAAGAGACTCTATAAACACGTACAGTGATGCAAAATGGAGAGCTCGCCACAACTAATTCGCAGAAAAGTACAGGAACTATATTCGCACAAGCAACAAGGGCTAAAAAGGCAGCGTCCGAGTACATCGACTGCAGCGGTAGCCGACAATGCGGCATTTAAGGCGCTTAGGCCCGTAAACTTTAGTTTACAGATCTTTACACGGTTTGGAAACTCGAGCTAGCTGGCATACTGCATACTGAAAAACTTTATCACAAAAAAAAGAAAAGAAAGGGAAGATGAAGGCGAGGGCAAGAACATAACCGCAGTGTCTATATGATCGATTTTAGCCACGGAATAATGTCACGGCCTATTACTACAGCTGCTTGTCTCTCAAGATTCCAGGCAAGCGAACGGACACGACACAAAGTCATGGTTGACGAAAATGGAGGTTTGTACAAGTTAACATGTAAATGGGCCAGTATATTTAATAATGCGTCCCTGGTTTTATTTCTGTGTTCGTCCATGCCTCTTGTGAGCTGTGAGGTTCCCAACGTCAATACAAAGCCCCTATTGAAGCAAAAGGACCTGCTATCATAATTGAATGATTTTAAAGGCTCCCGAGAGAACATCGGGCAATGAACACTGTGCAGAAGATCGCTTATGAGCAACTTTCCATACGTGCGTTTTATTACGAATATCAACGGAGAAGAAGAAGGTGTTTGTGAAGCAAGGAATGGCAAATTAATTTCCGTAATATATATGGACACCCAAAGTAGGTCGTGGGGGAAGCGAAGGAAGCAGAAATAAGCGACAGCTATGCAAGCTATGGAGCGGAAAAGGTAAAAAAAAAAATAAACAATGTAAAAGTCTTCCTGGCCTGCTTCCCACAGGTTCGGCACTGTCTTCTTAAACGAACAACGCCACGGACGAAACAGCAGCAGCAGACCCAGCCACACAGCGCTTGACTGTCCTCGAAGCGTCAGCGACATGCGGTCGAACGAAAGAACGCACTCACGTCGCCTGTAATTGCGACGAGAACAGCTGCACTGCGCGCGTGGAGGACTTCCCTCACGCGCGTTTTTTCGCGGCGCCGTTTTCCTGTTATCCCGTTTTTACTCTCTATTAAACTTTTTTCTCGAGAGTTTATAATGGCGGGACCGGGTTTCGCGGGTGCCCATTAAATACCACTGATTAATGGAGCGAGGCGGGTCGGCGCTCTGAACGCCGGACGAATGTCCGAAGCCCGAAAAGAAGCGCCTGACCACCGCCATAAAGCGTTCGGGCCACGTGCGTAAAGAAAAATCAGAAAGCATGGCTGGACAAACTAGAAACTCTGGTGGTATGTGCTTTTGTTCTTCCAAGCCGATCTTTAGTAAGAAGCGGAAATAAAGAGAAAATTCCTTCAGTATAGAGTCAATTAGGCGTCGCGGTGACTGCACCTATTTCGAATGACGCTGTAATTCTGCGCAAATGCGCTTCCTTCTTTCTTCCCATCTCTTCCCCTGTACTTTTTTCTCTTTTCTTTTTTTTTTTTTATTTCCAATTCGCCCCCAACACACGTGCCTTCGGAGTCTTCATTTTCATAACCGTTCGTTCTTTTTTTTTTATATATACAAGGGACCCCAGAGACCACAGAACATAATTCGTTAACTGTTTTTAGCTCGCTTAAAGAACGGCGCACCATAGCGCTTATCGCAGCGAAGCTTGGTTCATGGGTGCCATGATCTTACGCGAAGTATTTATTCTTTTTTGGCTGGTAAGTACGGTGGTTTTAGTGCAAAACAATTGCTGCCCGCATTCTCGAAGTAACTCTGTGAGGTGAAGCAGTATTGCCGCAGAAAACCTTGCGAGTGTGAATTCATGGGATGGTGTATGGGTAGATGCATGGGCTGAGACCGAGGGTATTTGTGTCTGCCCTGGCCTATCATCATGTTTAGCAATTTTGCTGTACGGAGCACTCCGACACCAGAACATGCTCCGACGACAACTAAATGAAAACAATTAAACAGTAACTATAGTTACTTTGAAGCACTGAGTATTTGTTTCCTTTTTTGCAAGCAGCGCCCCTTCCCCCCGTCCCCCCTCGCTTCCAATGTGCTCTTGAGACGGGGGGATAAGATCGGAATCTGCATCAAGGTCACGAACGCATGTTCATATGGCTTGGTTAAAGCGGCGATTTATATCTATTTTGGATGGTCTTTCTTGTAATGGGGTATGTTACGACTCTATGCTGATGAGTATGTGTGGTATAATAGAGGTACCAATTGAATGATTCCGCGCACGAGCACGTGCATGAGAGTCAGCATGTGATAGCCAGCAAATCTGTCTTGTCATGCTACATAAGACGAAGCTTTAGCGTCCCCCGATAGTCATTTATGTAAATCTAATTCCTCAGTAAGGTAATACGTCTAAATTATTTGTCTTCTGGTTATGTTATTATTTGCCTTCTGCTACACAGTTACTAATAATAATATCTGTGAGTAACAATGTTTTGATGTAACTTGAATCAGAGAAGAGTTCTGTTGTCGAATGTGCCATGTGCACATGCCCAACATGCCTTCTCTCTGCGGATGGTCAGCAGCTCAAATCTCATTCTTCCACACACGGTGTGGAGTAGATTGTCGATCTATCCCTTTCGAATGAAATGGAGAGAAGGTTTGTCCTTCTAATTGCGGCAGCATCTATTTTTGCTTCTTGTGGCAGTCGCCAGTGACTGGCACTTGGGGTGTTGTGACAATTCATTTTTTTCTTTTTCTTTTTTTTATATTTTAACGGCCCCTGGTTTCCCGGCGCACTGCGTTTTACCGGCTGCCGAGACACGTAGCAGACTTTCAAGGCTGTTGCCAGTGATCTACTACATCACGAACACCGTCAGCCTCCTTCCTTTGTTAGCGTCGAGACATTCGGAGTGCTATATATATAAGCTTAAAATACGAACGCAGCTTGGCACAGCCGAAAGAAGAGGCATTCGCTTCCAGATTGACTCGGCAACATTGGCATATATCGAAAGTAAGGGGAAAATATCACCGAAACGTTAAAACTGTTGATCGTGAGATTAAAGGTGAGGGCAAGCCGACGAAGAGTGAGGCGAATGTGTACAAGGTAGGGAGGTGAGCGTGAGGGAGGAAAGCCAAAAATGAGGGCATTTGCTCATCTCTGCTCGTTGGAAGCTTTTTGCACAGTTACAACTTCCCGTCTAATCACAGCCTGACTTGTGTCTTGTAAGTCCCACTAACTCAAAGGATATATCTAGTTAGGGAGCATATGAAGTTCTGTATATAGGCTAGTTACGCATGCACAGAGGTCAACCGTGTTATTCGACTCCGGGAAATGCAAACCGGGTCTGGAAGACCGACGAGAAAAGAAATAAAATTTTCATTGCAAGAAGTCATATACTATAGCGATACCACTGGCTGCCCCATAACCACGAGACAGGCATGGGACAGGAAGGTGCACTAAAATCAAGAGGCAACAAACAGGCTTCCAACAACACTACCTAATGGCCGCTCAAGTCCACACTTGTTTGCATACGCCGTGCGTGGCAGTGATAAATGGGGAAGCGCAACAGTAGCCCCAACTATCTGCGCATAATGCGACAGCATTTGGGCATGACCATTTTCGTTTTATGACTGTCCACCTCGGCTCTGCGTTTTCGGAGTTTGGTTTGGACGAAATCTCGATGTGTATTTGGGGCCTTTCATTCGAGATACACCTAAACTAGCCAGTGTCTAAGTTTATAGCGGCACAGGTTTTAGGCATTTATATCCAGCCAATGTCTAAGCAGGTGTTTGCACAGCAAAGTAGACAATGAGCTCTTTAGAGCTCAGCCACGACCCCGGCCGCAAAAGCAACATTTAGATATGGATGCGAGAAGCTAAAATTGTCATCCACCGCGACTGGCGAGTTGGACGAACTGGTCGCTTCTCATATTTAGAAGGAAGTACGAAGAGTGGCGACGTCAGAAGCGCTTTTTTACAACGGCATCGTTTTACTGGAAGACATGCACTTTTATATATTCAAAACAAATTGCGCACTTCAGTTCCCTGTTTTGCGTATATGAATGTGGATATTGTTCAAAAATGAGTTTTATTGTAACTAAGTGCTTGCGTCGTCTTCTAACTTTGAGTACACTACTAAAACCCGAAGTTTGTCAACATTATTCACGTAGGTATAGCCCTCCAATAATGTGTGATTACTGCGCCGTAACACACGAAAATTCAAACACCAATCATCCTTTTTGTAACAGATGATTGCATAACTTCTATTTAATCCTGGTAAAAATAAAAGATCGTTTACCTCAGAGAAGTTCATGATATCAACGTTTTCGGGTGACATTCAAATCTACTAAATTTTTCTTAATGAGCTTTTTTTACATATTTGTTTTCTTTTTTCATTTCATCAAAATTACCCCCCCCACACACACACACACACAGACACACAAACGCACACAAAAAAAAAAGTCCTGTCTAGGTTCTTTCCTTCGACATGCGCACCGTTGGCAGCGTAAGAGATTTAAAACAGAAAACAAATGTCAGATATAAGCACCAGAAGAGATATCAAATATCAATTTTATCTAAAGTTTCTCAAGCGCAAGCAATCTTTTGTTATATTATACCATGAGTAGAATATTCTAATATTACAAGAATAACTGGGACTGTTAACGAAATTGCTGGCCTTTTCTGCTTTTTTCTGGTTTGTTTGACAGCGTGATATCAGCTTTCCCGTCAAGGGCATTCCAAGGAAATTCCACTTTCTGAGTTGAACCAAACGGGGCACACTAGAAAGCGTATGAAGATAATTAAAGAAAGACGAACCACGAAAGTAGGAGCCCTCTGGCGCAAGTCTAAAAGGTAGAAATACACGTCATGTCGACTTAATAAGCAGGCGTTACACAGCAAATTAAATATACTGCCCAAAAGGGAAATAAGGCTTTTTTTTTTTTTTATCACATTACCCAATTCCTGTCACCTAAGTGCTGTGCTCAGTCTCCACTGAAGGTTTTGAAAAAATATTAACTTTATTTCTTGGTCTCACTGTAATTATATAGAACCGCTGCGTTGTTAAAAGCTTGCATGACTGTGTAAAAGCCTTGCACGAGATCGAACGCCATAAGTTTGAACAGCTTTCTGCGTATGCTATGACGCAACATTTGGATGTTGCATGCTGGGAAGCACTGTGGTTGATGACGTCAGCGGCGCGCCAATCTGTGTTATAATTTGCACTTGCTTCCTATTCTCCGACTAAAAGACTGTGCCCGTCAAAACTTAAGATCGATACAAACGGCAGGAAGCAAATGTATACGGATGCGACGTTTCGAAGGCGGTCGTGAGAAAATGTTGAAACGACATCTATAAATGCTGAGCGATGCCTGTGCTGGCAATTCCTAGGGATTACCTGAGTTTTAGTGCGCGTGAGCGGAGCAGCCTGTGAAACATTAATATGCATCACAAAATGCACTTCTTCTAGTCGGAGGCACTAACATAACGCCTTTTAATACATAAAAGAAGCCAGACGCAGCAGATGTCTCACCACTTCGGTCATAAAATCACGCAGTAGAAAGCGCAGCGGAAAGTGTTTTGTGCAGAAACCTGAAAGGTCAAGCAGCCGAAATAGAAAAGAGCACATGCCAGCCAAAGTGTTGAGTGGCGTCCTTGTCGCATTTACTCTCCTGCGAGGTCCGCCGAAACCATAAATAAGCAATCGTTGAAAGAGCCTGTACTATGGTATTATGGTCAATTATTTCTTCGATGGGAGGTCACTTATTCTCTCGTCCATGGCGACATCTTTGGCGACCCGCCAGAAACATGCACTGATTAGTCTTTGAGTGCTTTCTGCCTCAGCTGGATTCTAGAGCGTTCCCAAAAGTAGTTCAAGGATAAACCGGCGCTCGGTGCTGCTAAAGTGATCTTGAATTGGATAGCGTGCTCACCGCACGGAGGCTCCATGGCAAGCGGCAAAGCCGCGAGCGAATGTCGGCAGCCCGTTATGCAGTGGTGGACTTCATGGAGGTTTTACTTTCCGGTATGACGGTGGGGTGCCTAGATTCAGCTCCAAAAGCATGATAGAAGGAAAAACACAGCAGATGCCATGAAATTAAAAATTTTGAAGCCGGAAATGAAGCCTCTGCCATATGCAAGTCGGTAACCTCTGCCACGTCTCAGTGAAATTGCGCATGCGTCTTGAGGGCCAAGGACGAGCAGACGATCTGGCTTAGCATGTCTCGGTCCTCAGCGCATGCGCGACGAAGGCCAAGAAAAAGCAGACGATAAGACGATCTTGCTTTGGGTCCCGCCGCTGGCCGACGCGAAGACGAACTACACGTCGATCAGGAATGAAGTACTGCTATAGCTGACTGCTGCGTGCTTGTGTGCCGGTCGTGCACACCAGGCAAAAACTAACAGGAGTTTAACGCAGCTGAAGCGAATGTGGAGCGAAAGCTTTGGCTAAAGGCGACCGAGCGTTGCATCGAACACAACCAGCGTTCCGTTGAACGCATCAAAGGTCACCGGTGTTCTAGGCAGAATCGACTTTTATGCTGTACAAAATTCATTCATTAACAACTACCGAATTTGTTGTCACCAGCTGTTTCTTTGTCTTCTTCTTGTCGTTGTTCATTCGCAACAGCGGCGAATCCGGATGCTAGGCAACGGGACACTTTTTCAGGCACCGGCGAAAGGCTCAAAGGTAGAAAAGTGCACCTTTCGCTAAAAATTATGGCTGACACTTAAGCTGCGCCTTTAAGGGTATGACGCGGTAGCGCAGGTTACCAGCCCATATATAAAGCCCCGCTTTAACTAAGCCGTAGGAATGTTCATGAGTGGCATAAGGGTAACGTGAATTCAAATGTCATTGCAGGCTAATTATGATGTTACCCTCCTACATGAAAGGAGAGACTCGAGTTGGCGAAATCTGTTGCTATGCAACGGGATGCTCTTTCAGGAACCGGCGAAATGCTCAAGGCTAGCGTAATGTAGCTTTCGCTACAAACGAGCAGGAAGTATCGTCGTGTCCCAGCCTTTTCGCGGTTCTTTGCTGTGTCAGCAAATCCAATGATTCAGTGCTCAAACCCACATAACTTCCGCCAACTTATTTAATGCAGTTTGGAGAACGAAACCTCTCCTGTTGTCACGAAAATGGCGCACTGACGCTTGAAGCAAATTCGAGAAATTTCTCATTTTCACGTCTTGAGAGCACGTAGCCTTGCGCGTTTTGAGAGTCGCCCTCTACACATCACACGGAGGCGGCGGCGATTTCCCGACGGAGAAGCCGCTAGTTGTCTCCAGAAAATTCCTTCGTTCCTGACCAATGACGGCGCGTGTCTCAACAGGAGGAAGAGAAGACTCTTGTGTTGTAGAAGTTACTGGTTTGTTACTGCCTTGGCGCGTTGTAACAGACAGAGTGGCGCGCTATATATTTTAGGTCGCGTCTCTTCGGGAAGCAAGCGAGTGTTATAGTGAGTCATCAAGTGCTACTGCTCGGCTCTCGGGGTCAACCCGCTGTTCGGCAAGCTCACTGATCTGCGAGGGAGTGGCGTCAATCTATCGGATGGTCACTGCTACAGTGCCCAGTGAACATTTTGGTGTTTATTAATGCGAAACCCTTACTTGTCTATGTTCGCGATTTCGGTTCAAATGGAAATTGATGCAAAACAGGTCCGCAGGCCTTGTGTTGTTCAATAAAAAGTTAGGAGTAAAAGAATAATTGCGTGAGGTACATAATGACAAAATGCCACTGCAAATAAAATATTGGTGTATGTGCAGTAAGTAGTTAATTAATGAGAGACAAAAATGTGGATTATACGTTGAAGTATCCTCGGGCGTGCAAATAGTAAGTATATGGACGTGCAAACCGTTAATGACGACGAAATAATGCGGAAGTCTAAATTGTGGCAAAAAAAACGCAAACAAGACGGATGAAGGTTTGGAATAAATTAGGCAGTGAATATTTGACATTAAATTAATCAATTAAAATTAATTTGACAAAATTGACGCAAAACATGTCAAAAAATGTATTGGCTTAGCGCGATTTCTAATCAATTGCGGCGAAGCCCCAGTAATGTGCTTATTATCGCGGTTCTTGGCGCTTTGCTGCCACAATAGGAGGACGAACGCGGAGCCAAGCCTAAATGAACTTCGGCGAAACATTTAGTTTACCCCTGCCACCTAAGTGCTGCGCTGCCGCCGGAAGGGTGCATCCGTCAACAGCGGCCTCTTGAACGTGCTGCGCAGGTTGCCATGGATGCGCGTGTGCGGGTCATTGCTGCGTCGGGTTGAAACCATATCAGCATCAGTCGCAGCAACCACCTTAGCCTATGCGGTCGCTACAGCAACAGATACCCCCAATTCCCCCCCCCCCCCGAAATATGTATATATATATATATATATATATATATATATATATATATATATATATATATATATATATATATATATATATATATATATATATATATATATATATATATATATATATATATATATATATATATATTGGGGACACTAAATCTCTACCCTAAAGGGGTATGCAGCGACAGCGTAAGGCTACCAACCGACATACAACGCCCCGCATTAACCAAGCCGTACGAACATGTCTGCATGACCTAGTAGTAGAGTGCTATAGTCGGCATTCAAGCGCACTGGAAGGTTGATTCTTGTTCCACCTTCCCAGCTTAAACAAGCAACCCGAGTTGTCGGCTCCTGTCAACTTTCGGATATCATGTGGTCTCGTTAAGTTGTACAAACCATCGAAGAGTCAGTGCTCGGCTATGTCATCTGCCAGCTGCCACTTACCAGCATTGTGGCCTCTCGCCCACAACGCCGAATTAATGCCGGATTTTTTATGTAACAGGCTATCGCGTCCAAACGAGTCATCCATGGTATATGCCTCGTAATTAAGCGTGTCTGGCATATTTAAATTTTTTTCCTCGTGATTGCTACAGTGTTAACCGCCGGCTCATAAGATACCGACAAAATACATGTTTTCGTACCAATTGTTTGCTGTAGATGTACACTGTTTTAAAGCAACAAAACAAAACCTCGAATGAAAACAACTCCATAGACTAGAACGAGAACTCCAATAAACAAAACCATCCTAAATCACTTTTACCAATGATCTGTATTGCCCTTGAAGACAGCTACGCAACCTCAGAAGAATGCATTAATAAAATAAAAAGACGCTGCAACGGCAAGTGATGCCTTTCCAGGGAAGTAAATGCATCTACCGTGGACTTCCTACGTGACGCGTTTCCCACTAAAGAATATTTGCATGCAAAACCTTGTTTAATTTTAAATACTGCGGTCCACATTATCGGCATGGTGTAGTTCCACACCGCACACGTATACCAGCTGCCTGTAACGCAGGGACCCCAACGAGGCCAGTCCGAGCACAAGCCGGCGCAACGTCCCAGGTGGAGCCGCAGTTCGCCGAGCCCATCCAGAACATTACTGTTCCAGTGGGAAGAAAGGTGACCCTGTCTTGCGTCGTCGACAACCTCAACAATTACCGGGTGAGTGATCTTCCGTGCTACAACTGGTTAATCAGAGAGGACGATATATGATTAAAGGCGAGCAGTGACGACATTATGGCATTTCCGAACATGGTTTTGGGTGTAACTAACTCCCCAGATAATATCCTAAAATCTACTAAAAGGACGGGTACTGATAAATGAATGCAGTATCTAACACGATATCTAACACTCCCTGACAATATCGTCGAGTCATACTAAAATAACTTCCTGAAGTATAGCTACGCTTAACATGACATATGCAGCTCCTTTCGGCGAGCAGGCCAACACTTGTCGAAACATGATATCAAAACTATATGCTATCAGGTTTGCAAAATATGACCGCTTATGGCACCTGGGCGGACCAGTATGCGTTGACGAGAATTGTATTTCATGGTTCCCTACTTTGTATACGAAGTGGCTTTCATTACGAAGAATGAAAATACAATAGGCAAGATTACAGATCGGTGATGGTACAGGCGCAAGCCAAAAGTTCCTTGTTACCGTTACACTTCAAAAAAATGGTGACGCGGAGATTTTTGTAAACTTGTCTACAACGAAATTCGAATAACGTTATTAGGAATTTTAGAGTCTGTCACTAAATGCTTCTGGATTATTCTGGTAATTAATCATTAACCATTATGTATTCTGTAACGCGCTTCAACATTGCACTGAAGATCAATGTGCCGTGGTTTTAAAAACATTGTCATTATTTCTATTGGGCGCCTTTCAGAACTTCTAGCCTTTTATCTTCGGACCTACGTTTCGAGGGATGAAACCATTTTACATATAACGTTTTCGCGATGCGAGTGAAATGAAGGAAGAGGAAAATGGCTGATGTCTAATCCTGCTAAACTTAGTTAAGCGAAACGAAAGTGTGGATTGTGCTTGCGTCTGCTTAAGAGCGGAAATGGCGAAAGCCACTCTATATGACTGTTTCCATTAGCTACATCGTCATTGTCATCATTGTTGTCATCATCACCATCCCCCCACCACCATCACTGCTATCATCTTCATCATTGTCAATCAAATGCACCATCATTCTCATCGCTTCTACCATCATTAACTTGTGGGGCCCCCGCAGCCCCTTTTAGTGTTTCAAACCACGCGCGCTTTTTCTTATTTGTATTAGACTTGCCCGGGCAGCACGAGCGCTCATGAGCGAGCTGAAACTCATAGGAGCGGCATGCTATCGGGGCAGAAACGAGGGTAGATAAGCACGTCGGAAGCAAGGCTCGAGATTTTTGCCCGGCGGAAGGCCAGCGAGGGGAGTTGCGCGAATAGCGAACGTCACGGGCCAGCGGGATGTGCACTGACGGCTGAACGAAGACCTGCCAGATGAAGACGGAAGCAGTGCCTGCCGGAATGGCCTGGGCGTATTTGCTTGAGTTTCCGCTGCGCGAGAAGCAATATTTAATGTACCTTCGTTGCGCTTTGGCCCTATCGGTCTCCCTATTCGCACCGCAGTGTATTTTGCCTTGCCGCGGTAAAGCCATGATCCTCGTTCTTCTTTATTCCTGGTGGTACATTGTCCCGCGTCTCGACCGCATGTTTGCAGCGCTGTGGCTCGTTGAGACCATGGCTCGCAAGTCCGTTTTCTATAAGGTGAGGCCTTCAAGCTGCATCTTCATTGTCATCGCTATTATCATTCTTACGCTAGACAAGGAGAACTAGGGCCCGTATCTCGAGCTTGCGTCGTTCTCGAAGTGTCGCTATCTCACGTGACCTCGAGCCATCTGATTGGTCAAAACGCCGGAACCGGGTGTTGCTACTACGGAGCCGGAAGAGGTGGCAACATCACATTCCGGCGTTCCCACCTATCAGATGACTCGAGGTCACGTGAGATATCGACACTTCGATAATGACGCAATCTCGAGATGCGGACGCAGGACCAATTTCTCTCGAGCCCGGCATGGAGTAGTATTTTTTTTCTTTACACACAAACTGACACCAAAAACACGGAAGATGAGTAAAAAAAAAAAATAACGGTCGTAGTTGGCGCGCTCGGCTATGGATTCGATTCCCGGAAGAGGCAGATTTTTTTTTTTTCTTATAGGCGCACTTCGTCTTCTGGCTCCAAACGTGCGTCGATGCTAACCTCGTCCCGCGAAAGCGTAGTGAAGATCGCTTGAAAACTTTTTCCCATCATTAGGATTCAAGACTCAAAGCTCGAATCTTGTATTCGTCCCCTTTTAGGTAGTTTGTTTCGTCGACAGCCACGAACGACCTCGCCAGTTACAAGCGCTTTGCAACTAGGCATCGCTCAAATGCGATTCACCCTCAACAGTTACAGCAAAGTCAACCTTCGCGTTTCAGAGCCATGCTACTTTGTACTCACTCTTGCAAATTTACAGCTGCTAATGATCTGCCGTACTACATCAGCCTTTCTGATGCTTTATTCAAAAACATACAAACACAAGCCCGTGGCGCCTGCTGTGTTCGACAAAAAGATACCAGCGAAACTGTGCAGTTCTGACAGCGAAAAGTTCACAGGAGCCTCAAAGAAGTTATAGGGCTATCTGAAGAATAAAAATAAAAATAAAATAAAAGGAAGCAAAGGAGAAGTCTCCGATATCTCTCTGGATCCGACGTTCTCGAAACAAGTTCCCGGGCGCCGCCATGAGGTAACGGCGTTCTTTCGAGCCCACCTAACGCGGAAGTCAAAAATAAAACGGCACTTACCAGCCCCCGACAACTTTTAGAGACAATGTAAGAACACCAGTCCCGCTATTCATAGTGTGGCACGCACCTGCGGTGATGCTCGCAGCTTCATAAAACAACTGTTCTTCTTGCAGCTAATTCCCCGTCTACGTGGGCGTCATCGCCTGGTGACACGAGGATAGCGATGGCTGCGCCGTGTTAGATGCAGCGTACGGTAAGCGGCTTATTTGCCGCCACAAAAGGCAGGATGGGAAGTAAATCTCCCGCACCGGAAGAACTGATCAGCATAAGCGGCGGGACGCACGCTTAAAGCATTCTCTGAGCCCTTTATCAGCCCCGCAGGGCCGCTGCCGAAGCGCTTCCCTGTCCAACAAGAGTCGCGTGAAAAGTTTGCGTGACGTTCGAGAGATAACCACTGTTTTCAGCCGCAATCCTCGGCCGGAGTTCTGAAACGCGGCGAGATGTTACATGGGAGCGGTTCCTGCTCTCGACACAGATCGTCGTTCGCGAATGTGCATACACATTACGGTGAGGCGATCGCAGTGTGACGTTGCGACGTGCCACCTTGTCTCCCTGCGTGGTCACGCTTCTACTCATCAGCAGGGGGGAAAAAGGCATCGTGATTACGGTTATCCCGCTGTCTGTACTTGAGTCAGCGTGTCTTTATTTACCCCTCGTCCCGCCGAAGTGGCTCAATGGTAAGAGTACTCGACTACTACTGAGCTGGGCGACTCGCACTCGATCTTGGTTGCGGCGACTGCGTTTCTATGGGCACGAAACGCGAGACGCCCATGTGTTGTGCGATGTCAATACACGTTAAAAACCCGATAACACGGAAAGTTGAGCTAGTTGGTACATATTTTTAAGGAATAACAGCGCGGAGACAAAGGACAAGGAAGAAGACAACACCTGCGCTGACTATCAACTGCAGTTTATTAGAAAGAAACACGCAAAAATATACTCTTTTCACAACCAATAACGCCTGTGCAACACCAATCGCCAAACAGATACCTCAGTCTTTTGAATCAAGATAGATTAGTTCACAGTCATGAACAGATACAGAAGGGGTGCTTACACAGGAGTCATGATTTTTATGAATGTGAAAGGCTTCACTGATTTCCCTTGTTAGTTTATCTTTGTGTTTGTACAAAATTCTTGTTTCATTAAAAAGGGGAACACATGAATTTTTAGAACAATTTAGTTGGTTGTTAAGCGGACAGTTCCTGTAATGCAGAGCAAGATTTGAGGATGGGGCGCCCTTCAATGAAGTGTTGTGGTCACGTAAGCGGGTATTTAAGCACCTTCCCGTTTGACCTATGTAGGTCTTCCCGCATGTAAAAGGCACTTCATACACAACTCCTTCTGCACAACCGACAAACCTCAAGTCATGCTTTATCTGGCACCCTCTTTTCATTTTTCTTTGTTTCTTTTCATCTTCCCTAGATTTTGCTTCAACCATGGCGCATATTTTTCCCAGCTTTTGGGGGGCAGAAAAAAGAACATCTACTCCAGATATGGGTAGCAGATATAGAGTAGATGTTCTTTTTTCTGCCCCCCAAAAGCTGGGGAAAATATGCGCCATGGTTGAAGCAAAATCTAGGGAAGATGAAAAGAAACAAAGAAAAATGAAAAGAGGGGGCCAGATAAAGCATGACTTGAGGTTTGTCGGTTGTGCAGAAGGAGTTGTGTATGAAGTGCCTTTTACATGCGGGAAGACCTACATAGGTCAAACGGGAAGGTGCTTAAATACCCGCTTACGTGACCACAACACTTCATTGAAGGGCGCCCCATCCTCAAATCTTGCTCTGCATTACAGGAACTGTCCGCTTAACAACCAACTAAATTGTTCTAAAAATTCATGTGTTCCCCTTTTTAATGAAACAAAAATTTTGTACAAACACAAAGATAAACTAACAAGGGAAATCAGTGAAGCCTTTCACATTCATAAAAATCATGACTCCTGTGTAAGCACCCCTTCTGTATCTGTTCATGGCTGTGAACTAATCTATCTTGATTCAAAAGACTGAGGTATCTGTTTGGCGATTGGTGTTGCACATGCGTTATTGGTTGTGAAAAGAGTATATTTTTGCGTGTTTCTTTCTAATAAACTGCAGTTGATAGTCAGCGCAGGTGTTGTCTTCTTCCTTGTCCTTTGTCTCCGCGCTGTTATTCCTTAAAAATTAAAAACCCGAGGCGGTCAAAATTATCTAGGGCCCTTCACAACGGCTCCCCTCACGCCAGAGTCGCTTTGGTGCGTTCAACCCCATCAATCAACTAAACGGAAGCTTCCTTTAACTTAAGCATAATTGAAGGTGCATTTTTTTTTCATTGACAGTCGCGGGCTTCATTCTCCACTTTCATGAAGCGACTACATAGAGAAAAAACAATCAAGTTGCTTTCAGTCACAACGTTACCTTTACGATACCAATGCATCTTGCTCTTTTGCGGCGCTTACATCAGATGTAACCGACGTCGACTCCATCTTTTTAGTAGACTGGAAGAAACGCGGAAGTCATGAACGCCCCGAAGAATTAATAAAATTTGGTTCCATCGACAAAGAGCATTTTCATTATTTGCCTTCAACGTATTTTATACGTTTTATATGGGAGCAGCCCCACTAAGCTCCTTCACATGCAGGCCTTGTATTCCAGATTCAGCATTTACGCGTTGAGTTTCATAACGCCGAGGGATTTCGCCTTCCATCTCTAGATTAAGATGGCCTAACTCGACGTGAGGCGGAAAAGGGGAGAATTAACTAAGAAAAAGAAGAAACATTAACAACCTAAACCCGATTAAAGAACAAAAACGTTAACCGTGGAACGGCTGCAGAGCGAGTAGCTCTGCAAGTTAAAAGACGTGAAGATTACTTCACGAGAACCGACGTCTGGCGTGGCCCGCAGGACGGGTTGATGGATGGGGAAGGAGACACTCCACCCACCTCCCAATCTCTCTCTTTCTCTCTCTCAGCCTCTTCCGGCATCTCCTCTCCTCCTCATTCTTCCTCTGGGTGGTAGCGAGCAGATCCATAAATGCGAGAGGCGTACGAATCGAGCCGAGTGCTGCGTCCTTATTGACGAAGACAAATGCGCCGCCTCCACGCCAACAGCCACGCGCCGCACCGGGATACACTCCCGTGCGCACACCAGGGAAGATTTGCCGTAATGCGCACTGCCCGCGAGTGCGTATACGTGCATCGTTGCGAGCCGCGTGTGTAGGTAAAAGCTGAAACGAGCGGGTTTGGGTAAAGTGTCCATTCTCTGTACGCAGTCACCTTCCTAGTTGTCCCGCGGTAGAAAGAGGGAGGCTTTTATCGTGTTTGCATAGGCCAACAAAACGAGGGTCTTCGTACGTTGAGGAGCACTAGGTAGAAATAAAGCGACTCGCCGTATATGGCCACAACGACGACTCAGTTTAGGCCTTGTGTTGCCCCCAAACGTGCTGCTTTTCACCGTACGCAGTCTGGAGTGGAGGAAGAGTTGATGGAGCAGTCCAGGGAAGGAACAAATGAAAGGCGCCGACCACTACTCAATCTGGTACAGTCGAACCACAGCCGCGATGAGTTTGCGTCCAAAGCGGAGACAGGACCCATTAAGCATAGCTTGGCGGGTAACGACATATTCGCCAAAAAGAAAAAGAAGCCGGCGTGTGCGAAGCTACCTAGTTTTCTGTGCTGCGGAGAAAAACGTATAGCAAAGCACGCGAAGCGACAATCTCAGTCGACAGTCTCAGGCGCGGCTCCAGCTGCAAGCAATCGGCGCGTGAAATGATGTCGCAGAGACTACGGACGCGGTAAGTGAGATTGTAAACAACGCCAAAACTTTTCCTCGCGCGCTATGCATAGGACATATGGCATGGCGTTTCGTTTCCCGTCAAAAAAAGGAAAGATGTCGCGTTCCAGGTAAGACTTTGTTGGTTGCGGCTGAAAGCAAGAGTTGTGATTCGTCGCAAAACTTCTGGGAAAGAAAAATCCTCAAAGCCGCGCAGAGAAATCACTGAAGTTTTCAAAGTGGCGACATTCGTCTTGCCTGTCAGAAGGGATAGCCATATTCGATGCCAATGAGAATCCTGTAGAGTTTCGGTGTGTGCGCCGATCCGTCCAGGAACCACACAAGAAGCAAAAAGGGGAGAGGAGTACGGCGTGAAACGAAAGTGTAGAGTGATACCCACGCATACCATTGGTTGTATCGATGGAGCAAAGCAAGGAGCGAAGTTCACACTTAGCTTCTGCGAGAATAAGAGAGGTGAGATAGATTACTTACACTCGAATAAATATGGCCGCTGTCACCTCCGAAGGCAGCTTTATACTGTCGGCATTGTCCATCGGTTTGAAATCAGGCAGTTGAGCGATAGCATCTCATACGTGACTGAGAACGCGCAATACTTCGAGACGCAGTTGAAACAGTTTTAGGATTCGCTCGTTAGATACCGGAGCAGCTGTCACGCCAACTGTAAATGTGATGTCAGACACACGCAGGCGATGATTCTTATCATAGAGCGGCGAACGTTTATCTAAGACTTCATCACAGCCGAAGGACACACGCATTAAACTCCTTATTTTTGTTTTTTGTTTTTGTTTTTGTCAGCACATCGATGCAATTTTAAACAAATCGGCGCTCTTCGCTGCTGCTGTAAATTTTCTACGAATGTTGCATTAATATTTTCATTGAAAATTGTTTCGACTTTGCGTAAGAATCTGTTGCAAAATCTACGAAGTTGACACAGAAGTAACTAGCCTGAATGCTCCACTAGGCAGTTGAGAC